>NC_091470.1:202957272-203257272 GCF_036971445.1 Narcine bancroftii
ACTTTCCCACCGTCACAATATCGTGCTGAACCCTTCCACCACTTTCCCACTAATCCAATATCCTTGTGAAACCTAACACTAGATTCCCACTGTCCGAATGTCCTAGTGAAACCTTTCACCACTTTCCCACTGTCCGAATGACCTGGTGAATCCTTCCACCACATTCCCACTGTGCGAATGTCCTGGTGAAATCTCTCACCACATTGCACATTGCCACTGTCTCAATATCATGCTGAAACCTTTCTCCACTTTCCCACTCTCCTGGCAAAACCTTCCTGCACTTTCCCACTCTCCTAATATACTGGTGAAACCTTCTAACACTTTCCCACTGTCTCCATGTTCTGGGGAAACCTTCCACACGTTCTCACTGTGCCAATGTCCTGTTGAAACTTTCACCACGTTCGCAGCGTCGCGTTGAAATCTTCCACCACTTTCCCACTGTCCCCATATCCAGGTGAATCTTTCCAAAACTTCCCCACTGTCCTGGTGAAATCTTCCATCAATATCCCACTATCCCAATATTCTTGTCAAATTTTCCAACACATTCCCACTGTCCCCATATCCGGGTGAATCGTTGCAACACTTCCCCACTGTCCTGGTGAAATCTCCATCAATGTCCCACTATCCCAATATCTTTGTGAAATTTTCCACGACATTTCCACTGTCCCCATATCCAGGAGAATCGTTCCAACACTTCCCCAATGTCCTGGTGAAATCTTCCACGAATGTCCCACTATCCAAATACCCTGGTGAAATTTTCCAGCACATTCCGACTGTCCCCATATCCAGGTGAATCTTGCCAACACTTCCCCTCTGTCCTGGTGAAATCTTCCACCAATTTCCTGGTGAAATTTTCCAGCACATTCCCACTGTTTCAATATCCAGGTGAATCTTTCCAACACTACCACACTGACCTGGTGAAATCTTCCACCAATTTCCCACTATCCCAATATCTCGTGAAATTTTCCACCACATTCCCACTATCCCCATATCCAGGTGAATCTTTCCAACACTTCCCCACTGTCCTTGTGAAATCTTCCACCAATTTCCCACTGAACCAATGACCTGGTGAATCCTTCCACCACTTTCCCACTGTTCACAAGCCATGGTAAAACCTTCCTTCAATTTCCCACTGTCCCAATGTCCTTGTCAAACCTTCCATCTCTTTTCCACTGTACATATGTCCTGGTGAGAACTTCAACCACCTTCACACTATGCCAATACAATGGTGAAACATTTCACCACGTTCCCACTGTCCCAATGCCCTAGTGAAACTTCCGCCCAGTTCCCCATTATCCCAATATATAGGTTAAACTGTCCACCACTTCCCCAGAGTCCTGGTGAAATCTTCCCCACTTCCCCACTCCCCCACTGTAACCTGGTGATACCTTTCACCACCTTTTCACTATTCCAATATCCTGGTGAAATTTTCCACCACTTCCCCACAGTCCTGCTTAAATCTTCCACCAATTTCCCACTGTCCCAATATCCTGCTGAAAACTTCCACATCATTCCCATTGTCTTAATATCGTGATTAAACCTTGCACCACTTTTCCACTCTACCAATGTCTTGTTGAATCCTTCCACCACTTTCCCACTGTCCGAATGTCCAGGTGAAATATTCCACCGCGTTCCGAGAGTCCCAATGACCTGGTGAAACCTTCCATAATATTCATATTGTCTTAATGTCCTGAGTAAACCTTCCACCACATTTCCACTTTCCCAATGTCCTGGTGAAACCGTCCACCACTTTCCCACTGTCCAGGTGCAATCTTCCACTACTTTCCAACTGTCTGAATATCCTGGTGGTACCATACACCAGTTTTCGACTGTCACAATATCTTGGTCAATCCTGTCACCACGTTTCAACTGTAAAACCTGGTAAAACCTTTCACTAGCTTCCCACTGTCCCAATGACCTTGTGAATCCTTCCACCACATTCCCACAGTTCACAAGTCCTGGTATAAACTGCCCCCACTTTCCCACTGTCTCAATATTGTGGTGAAACCTTCCACCACTTTCCCACTGTCTCAATGTCCTGGTGAAACCTTCTACCACTTTCCCACTGACTCAAGGTCCTGGTGAAACTTTCACCACGTTCGCAGTATCGCGTTAAAATCTTCCACCACTTTCCCACTGTCCCAACATCCTGGTGAAACCTTTCACCACGTTACAACTGACTCAATATCCTCGTGAATCCTTGCACCACGTTACCACTATCCCAATATCCTGGTGAAACCTTCCACTATTTTCCCACTGTCCTAGCATCCTGGTGAAACATACCACCACTTTGCCATTGTCCCAATATCTTGGTGATCCCTTAGATACATTTCCCAGTGTCCCTATTTTCTTGTGAAACCTTTCACCACACACCCGCTGTTCCAATATCCTGGTGGAACGTTTCACCACGTTCCCACTGTCACAATGTCCTAGTGCAACGTTCCACTACTTTCCCACTGTACCAATATCCTGGTGAAACATTTCACCACTTTCCCACCGTCCCAGTATCCTGGTGGAACTTTTCACCACGATCCCACTGTCCGAATATCCATATGAAACCCTCCATCACCTTCACACTGTCCAAATGTCCTTGTGAAACCTACCAGCTCATTTCCTCTGTACCAAAGTCCTGGTGAAACCATCCCCCACTTAGCCACTATCCCCATATCCTGCTGAAACTTTCCAACACTTCCCCACTGTCCTCGTGAAATCGTCCACCACATTTCCACGTTCCCAATGTCCTGGTGAAACCTTCCACCACTTTCCCATTTTCCCAATATCCTGGTGAAACCATTCACTAGGTTCCCACGGTCCGAAAGTCCTGGTGAAACCTTCCACCACTTTCCCACTGTACGAATGTCCTGGTGAAACCTTCTAACACTTTCCCACTGACTCTATGTGCTGGTGAATCCTTCCACACATTCTCACTGTGCCAATGTCCTGTTGAAACTTTCACCACGTTCGCAGCATCGCGTTGAAATCTTCCACCACTATCCCACTGTCCCCATATCCAGGTGAATCTTTACAACACTTCCCCACTGTCCTGGTGAAATCTTCCACCAATTTCCCACTATCCCAATATCCTGGTGAAATTTTCCAGCACATTCCCACTGTCCCCATATCCAGGTGAATCTTTCCAACACTTCCCCACTGTCCTGGTGAAATCTTCCATCAATGTCCCACTATCCCAATATCCTTGATAAATTTTCCACCACATTCCCACTGTCCCCATATCCAGGTGAATCGTTCCAACACTTCGCCACTGTCCTGGTGAAATCTTCCACCAATTTCGCACTGAAGAAATGAGCTGGTGAATCCTTCCAACATTTTCCAACTGTCCGGGTGAATACTTTCACAAATTACCTACTGTCCCAATGTCCTGGCGAAATATTTCACCACGTTCCCAGTGTCCAAATGTCCTGGTGAAATCTTCCATCACATTCCGACTGTCCTAAAGTCCTGGTGAAACCTTCCACCACTTTCCCATTTTCCCAATATCCTGGTGAAACCATTCACTAGGGTCCCACGGTCCGAAAGTCTTGGTGAAACCGTCCACCACATTCCCACTGTCGAAATGTCCTCGTGAAACGTTCCAGCACTTTCCGACCTTCCCAATATCCTGGTGAAACCTTTCACTAGGTTCCTACTGTCCGAATGTTCTGGTGAAACCTTCCACCACTTTCTAACTGTCCGCATGCCCTGGTGAATTCTTTCACCACGTTCCCACCGTCACAATATCGTGGTGAAACCTTCCACCACTTTCCCACTAATCCAATATCCTTGTGATACCTATCACTAGGTTCCCACTGTCCGAATGTCCTAGTGAAACCTTCCACCACATTCCCACTGTCCGAATGTCCTGGTGAAAACTTCCACCACTTTCCCACTGTCCGAATGTCCAGGTGAAATATTCCACCGCGTTCCGAGAGTCCCAATGACCTGGTGAAACCTTCCATAATATTCATATTGTCTTAATGTCCTGAGTAAACCTTCCACCACATTTCCACTTTCCCAATGTCCTGGTGAAACCTTCCACCACTTTCCCACTGTCCAGGTGCAATCTTCCACTACTTTCCAACTGTCTGAATATCCTGGTGGTACCATAAACCAGTTTTCGACTGTCACAATATCTTGGTGAATCCTGTCACCACGTTTCAACTGTAAAACCTGGTAAAACCTTTCACTAGCTTCCCACTGTCCCAATGACCTTGTGAATCCTTCCACCACATTCCCACAGTTCACAAGTCCTGGTATAAACTGCCCCCACTTTCCCACTGTCTCAATATCGTGGTGAAACCTTCCACCACTTTCCCACTGTCTCAATGTCCTGGTGAAACCTTCTACCACTTTCCCACTGACTCAAGGTCCTGGTGAAACTTTCACCACGTTCGCAGTATCGCGTTGAAATCTTCCACCACTTTCCCACTGTCCCAACATCCTGGTGAAACCTTTCACCACGTTACAACTGACTCAATATCCTCGTGAATCCTTGCACCACGTTACCACTATCCCAATATCCTGGTGAAACCATCCACTATTTTCCCACTGTCCTAGCATCCTGATGAATCACACCACCACTTTGCCATTGTCCCAATATCTTGGTGATCCCTTAGATACATTTCCCAGTGTCCCTATTTTCTTGTGAAACCTTTCACCACACACCCGCTGTTCCAATATCCTGGTGGAACGTTTCACCACTTTCCCACCGTCCCAGTATCCTGGTGGAACTTTTCACCACGATCCCACTGTCCGAATATCCATATGAAACCTTCCATAACCTTCACACTGTCCAAATGTCCTTGTGAAACCTACCAGCTCATTTCCTCTGTACCAAAGTCCTGGTGAAACCATCCCCCACTTAGCCACTATCCCCATATCCTGCTGAAACTTTCCAATACTTCCCCACTGTCCTCGTGAAATCTTCCACCACATTTCCACGTTCCCAATGTCCTGGTGAAACCTTCCACCACTTTCCCATTTTCCCAATATCCTGCTGAAACCATTCACTAGTTTCCCACGGTCCGAAAGTCCTGGTGAAACCTTCCACCACTTTCCCACTGTACGAATGTCCTGGTGAAACTTTCCATCACTTTCCCACTCTCCTAATATCCTGGTGAAACCTTCTAAAACTTTCCCACTGACTCTATGTGCTGGTGAATCCTTCCACACATTCTCACTGTGCCAATGTCCTGTTGAAACTTTCACCACGTTCGCAGCATCGCGTTGAAATCTTCCACCACTATCCCACTGTCCCCATATCCAGGTGAATCTTTACAACACTTCCCCACTGTCCTGGTGCAATCTTCCACCAATTTCCCACTGTCCCAAAATCCTGGTGAAATTTTCCAGCACATTCCCACTGTCCCCATATCCAGGTGAATCTTTCCAACACTTCCCCACTGTCCTGGTGAAATCTTCCATCAATGTCCCACTATCCCAATATCCTTGATAAATTTTCCACCACATTCCCACTGTCCCCATATCCAGGTGAATCGTTCCAACACTTCGCCACTGTCCTGGTGAAATCTTCCACCAATTTCGCACTGAAGAAATGAGCTGGTGAATCCTTCCAACATTTTCCAACTGTCCGGGTGAATACTTTCACAAATTACCCACTGTCCCAATGTCCTGGCGAAATATTTCACCACGTTCCCAGTGTCCAAATGTCCTGGTGAAATCTTCCATCACATTCCGACTGTCCTAAAGTCCTGGTGAAACCTTCCACCACTTTCCCATTTTCCCAATATCCTAGTGAAACCATTCACTAGGGTCCCACGGTCCGAAAGTCTTGGTGAAACCGTCCACCACATTCCCACTGTCCAAATGTCCTCGTGAAACGTTCCAGCACTTTCCGACCTTCCCAATATCCTGGTGAAACCTTTCACTAGGTTCCTACTGTCCGAATGTTCTGGTGAAACCTTCCACCACTTTCTAACTGTCCGCATGCCCTGGTGAAATCTTTCACCACGTTCCCACCGTCACAATATCGTGGTGAAACCTTCCACCACTTTCCCACTAATCCAATATCCTTGTGAAACCTATCACTAGGTTCCCACTGTCCGAATGTCCTAGTGAAACCTTCCACCACATTCCCACTGTCCGAATGTCCTGGTGAAAACTTCCACCACTTTCCCACTGTCCGAATGTCCTGGTGAAACCTGTCACCAAATTTCCCCTGTCTCAATATCATGCTGAAACCGTCCTCCACTTTCCCACTCGCCTGGTGAAGCCTTCCAGCACTTTCCCACTCTCCTAATATCCAGGTGAAACCTTCTAACACTTTCCCACAGTCTCTATGTGCTGGTGAAACCTTCCACACGTTCTCACTGTGCCAATGTCCTGTTGAAACTTTCACCACGTTCGCAGCGTCGCGTTGAAATCTTCCACCACTTTCCCACTGTCCCCATATCCAGGTGAATCTTTCCAACACTTCCACACTGTCTTGGTGAAATCTTCCACCAATTTCCCACTATCCCAATATCCTCGTGAAATTTTCCAGCACATTCCCACTGTCCCCATATCCAGGTGAATCTTTCCGACACTTCCCCACTGTCCTGGTGAAATCTTCCATCAATGTCCCACTATCCCAATATCCTTGTGAAATTTTCCACCACATTCCCACTGTCCCTATATCCAGGTGAATCTTTCCAACACTTCCCAACTCTCCTGGTGAAATCTTCCACCAATTTCCCACTGAACCAATGACCCGGTGAAGCCTTCCACCACTTTCCCACTGTTCATAAGCCATGGAAAAACCTTCCTTCAATTTCCCACTGTCCCAATGTCCTTGTCAAACCTTCCAACTCTTTTCCACTGTACACATGTCCTGGTGAGAACTTCAACCACCATCACACTATGCCAATACAATGGTGAAACATTTCACCACGTTCCCACTGTCCCAATGTCCTAGTGAAACTTCCGACCAGTTCCCCATTATCCCAATATCTAGGTTAAACTGTCCACCACTTCCCCACAGTCCTGGTGAAATCTTCCCCAACTTCCCCACTGTCCCAATAACCTGGTGAAACCTTTCACCACGTTTTCACTATTCCAATATCCTGGTGAAATTTTCCACCACTTCCCCACAGTCCTGGTGAAACCTTCCACCATTTTCCCACTGTCCTAGTATCCTGCTGAAACATAACACCAGTTTGCCATTGTCCCAATATCTTGGTGATCCCTTAGATAAATTTCCCACTGTCCCAATTTTCTGGTGAATCCTTTCACGACACACCCGCTATTCCAATATCCTGGTGAAACGTTTCACCACGTTCCCACTGTCACAATGTCCGAGTGAAACGTTCCACCACTTTCCCACTGTACCAATATCCTGGTGAAACGTTTCAACACTTTCCCACCTTCCCAGTATCCTGGTGGAACTTTTCACCACGTTCCCACTGTCCCAATGACAAGATGAAACCTTCCATCACCTTCACACTGTCCAAATGTCCTTGTGAAACCTACCAGCTCATTTCCTCTGTACCAAAGTCCAGGTGAAACCATCCACCACTTAGCCACTATCCCCATATACTGGTGAAATTTTCCAACACAACCCACTGTCCTCGTGAAATCTTCCACCACATTTCCACGTTCCCAATGTCCTGGTGAAACCTTCTACCACTTTCACATTCACCCATTATCCTGGTGAAACCATTCAGTAGGTTCCCACAGTCCGAAAGTCCTGGTGAAACCTTCCACCACTTTCCCACTGCCAAATGTTTTCGTGAAAACTTCCACCACTTTCCCACTGTCCGAATGTCCTGGTGAAACCTTCCCGCAATTTCCCACTCTCCTAATATCCTGATGAAACCTTCTAACACTTTCCCACTGTCTCTATGTTCTGGTGAAACCTTCCACACTTTCTCACTGTGCCAATGTCCTGTTGAAACTTTCACCACGTTCGCAGCATCGCGTTGAAATCTTCCACCACTTTCCCACTCTCCCCATATCCAGGTCAATCTTTTCAACACTTCCCCACAGTCCTGGTGAAATCTTCCACCAATTTCCCACTATCCCAATATCCTGGTGAAATTTTTCAGCACATTCCCACTGTGCCCATATCCAGGTGAATCTTTCCAACACTTCCCCACTGTCCTGGTGAAATCTTCCATCAATGTCCCACTATCCCAATATCCTTGTGAAATTTTCCACCACATTCCCACTGTCCCCATATCCAGGTGAATCTATCCAACACTTCCCCACTGTCCTGGTGAAATCGTCCACCAATTTCCCACTGAACCAATGACCTGGTGAATCCTTCCACCACTTTCCCACTGTTCATAAGCCATGGTAAAACCTTCCTTCAATTTCCCACTGTCCCAATGTCCTTGTCAAACCTTCCAACTCTTTTCCACTGTACACATGTCATGGTGAGAACTTCAACCACCTTCACGCTATGCCAATACAATGGTGAAACATTTCACCACGTTCCCACTGTCCCAATGTCCTAGTGAAACTTCCGCCCAGTTCCCCATTATCCCAATATCTAGGTTAAACTGTCCACCACTTCCCCACAGTCCTTGTGAAATCTTCCTCAACTTCCCCACTGTCCCAATAACCTGGTGAAACCTTTCA
The DNA here is from genome assembly GCF_036971445.1 of Narcine bancroftii. NCBI lineage: Eukaryota > Metazoa > Chordata > Chondrichthyes > Torpediniformes > Narcinidae > Narcine > Narcine bancroftii. The sequence continues at coordinate 202,965,847 of NC_091470.1, forward strand.
CAACGTTTTCACTATTCCAATATCCTGGTGAAATTTTCCACCACTTCCCCACAGTCCTGGTGAAACCTTCCACCATTTTCCCACTGTCCTAGTATCCTGCTGAAACATAACACCAGTTTGCCATTGTCCCAATATCTTGGTGATCCCTTAGAAAAATTTCCCACTGTCCCAACTTTCTGGTGAATCCTTTCACGACGCACCCGCTATTCCAATATCCTGGTGAAACGTTTCACCACGTTCCCACTGTCACAATGTCCGAGTGAAACGTTCCACCACTTTCCCACTGTACCAATATCCTGGTGAAACGTTTCAACACTTTCCCACCTTCCCAGTATCCTGGTGGAAATTTTCACCACGTTCCCACTGTCCCAATGTCAAGATTAAACCTTCCATCACCTTCACACTGTCCAAATGTCCTTGTGAAACCTACCAGCTCAGTTCCTCTGTACCAAAGTCCAGGTGAAACCATCCACCACTTAGCCACTATCCCCATATACTGGTGAAATTTTCCAACACAACCCACTGTCCTCGTGAAATCTTCCACCACATTTCCACGTTCCCAATGTCCTGGTGAAACCTTCTACCACTTTCACATTCACCCATTATCCTGGTGAAACCATTCAGTAGGTTCCCACAGTCCGAAAGTCCTGGTGAAACCTTCCAACACTTTCCCACTGCCAAATGTTTTCGTGAAACCTTCCACCACTTTCCCACTGTCCGAATGTCCTGGTGAAACCTTCCCGCACTTTCCCACTCTCCTAATATCCTGATGAAACCTTCTAACACTTTCCCACTGTCTCTATGTTCTGGTGAAACCTTCCACACTTTCTCACTGTGCCAATGTCCTGTTGAAACTTTCACCACTTTCGCAGCGTCGCGTTGAAATCTTCCACCACTTTCCCACTGTCCCCATATCCAGGTGAATCTTTTCAACACTTCCCCACTGTCCTGGTGAAATCTTCCACCAATTTCACACTATCCCAATATCCTGGTGAAATTTTTCAGCACATTCCCACTGTGCCCATATCCAGGTGAATCTTTCCAACACTTCCCCACTGTCCTGGTGAAATCTTCCATCAATGACCCACTATCCCAATATCCTTGTGAAATTTTCCACCACATTCCCACTGTCCCCATATCCAGGTGAATCTATCCAACACTTCCCCACTGTCCTGGTGAAATCGTCCACCAATTTCCCACTGAACCAATGACCTGGTGAATCCTTCCACCACTTTCCCACTGTTCATAAGCCATGGTAAAACCTTCCTTCAATTTCCCACTGTCCCAATGTCCTTGTCAAACCTTCCAACTCTTTTCCACTGTACACATGTCATGGTGAGAACTTCAACCACCTTCACGCTATGCCAATACAATGGTGAAACATTTCACCACGTTCCCACTGTCCCAATGTCCTAGTGAAACTTCCGCCCAGTTCCCCATTATCCCAATATCTAGGTTAAACTGTCCACCACTTCCCCACAGTCCTTGTGAAATCTTCCTCAACTTCCCCACTGTCCCAATAACCTGGTGAAACCTTTCACAACGTTTTCACTATTCCAATATCCTGGTGAAATTTTCCACCACTTCCCCACAGTCCTGGTGAAACCTTCCACCATTTTCCCACTGTCCTAGTATCCTGCTGAAACATAACACCAGTTTGCCATTGTCCCAATATCTTGGTGATCCCTTAGATAAATTTCCCACTGTCCCAACTTTCTGGTGAATCCTTTCACGACGCACCCGCTATTCCAATATCCTGGTGAAACGTTTCACCACGTTCCCACTGTCACAATGTCCGAGTGAAACGTTCCACCACTTTCCCACTGTACCAATATCCTGGTGAAACGTTTCAACACTTTCCCACCTTCCCAGTATCCTGGTGGAAATTTTCACCACGTTCCCACTGTCCCAATGTCAAGATTAAACCTTCCATCACCTTCACACTGTCCAAATGTCCTTGTGAAACCTACCAGCTCAGTTCCTCTGTACCAAAGTCCAGGTGAAACCATCCACCACTTAGCCACTATCCCCATATACTGGTGAAATTTTCCAACACAACCCACTGTCCTCGTGAAATCTTCCACCACATTTCCACGTTCCCAATGTCCTGGTGAAACCTTCTACCACTTTCACATTCACCCATTATCCTGGTGAAACCATTCAGTAGGTTCCCACAGTCCGAAATTCCTGGTGAAACCTTCCAACACTTTCCCACTGCCAAATGTTTTCGTGAAACCTTCCACCACTTTCCCACTGTCCGAATGTCCTGGTGAAACCTTCCCGCACTTTCCCACTCTCCTAATATCCTGATGAAACCTTCTAACACTTTCCCACTGTCTCTATGTTCTGGTGAAACCTTCCACACTTTCTCACTGTGCCAATGTCCTGTTGAAACTTTCACCACTTTCGCAGCGTCGCGTTGAAATCTTCCACCACTTTCCCACTGTCCCCATATCCAGGTGAATCTTTTCAACACTTCCCCACTGTCCTGGTGAAATCTTCCACCAATTTCACACTATCCCAATATCCTGGTGAAATTTTTCAGCACATTCCCACTGTCCCCATATCCAGGTGAATCTTTCCAACACTTCCCCACTGTCCTGGTGAAATCTTCCATCAATGTCCCACTATCCCAATATCCTTGTGAAATTTTCCACCACATTCCCACTGTCCCCATATCCAGGTGAATCTATCCAACACTTCCCCACTGTCCTGGTGAAATCGTCCACCAATTTCCCACTGAACCAATGACCTGGTGAATCCTTCCACCACTTTCCCACTGTTCATAAGCCATGGTAAAACCTTCCTTCAATTTCCCACTGTCCCAATGTCCTTGTCAAACCTTCCAACTCTTTTCCACTGTACACATGTCATGGTAAGAACTTCAACCACCTTCACGCTATGCCAATACAATGGTGAAACATTTCACCACGTTCCCACTGTCCCAATGTCCTAGTGAAACTTCCGCCCAGTTCCCCATTATCCCAATATCTAGGTTAAACTGTTCACCACTTCCCCACAGTCCTGGTGAAATCTTCCCCAACTTCCCCACTGTCCCAATAACCTTGTGAAACCTTTCACCACGTATTCACTATGCCAATATCCTGGTGAAATTTTCCACCACATCCCCACAGTCCTGCTGATATCTTCCACCACTTTCCCACTGTCCAGGTGCAATCTTCCACTAATTTCCAACTGTCTGAATATCCTGGTGGTACCCTACACCACTTTCCGACTGCCACAATATCTTGGTCAATCCTGTCATCACGTTTCAACTGTAAAACCTGGTAAAACCTTTCACTAGCTTCCCACGGTCCCAATGACCTTGTGAATCCTTCCACCACATTCCCACAGTCCACATGTCCTGGTATAAACTGCCCCCACTTTCCAACTGTCTCAATGTCCTGGTGAAACCTTATACCACTTTCCCACTGATTCAATGTCCTGGTGAAACATTCACCACGTTCGCAGTATCGCGTTGAAATCTTCCACCACTTTCCCACTGTACCAACATCCTGGTGAAACCTTTCACCACCTTACAACTGACTCAATATCCTGGTGAATCCTCGCACCACGTTACCACTATCCCAAAGTCCTGGTGCAACCTTCCACCGCTTTCCCATTTTCCCAATATCCCGGTGAAACCATTCACTAGGTTCCCACGGTCCGAAAGTCCTGGTGAAACCTTCCACCACTTTCTCACTGTCCAAATGTCCTCGTGAAACCTTCCACCAGTTTCCCACTCTCCTGGTGAAATCTTCCACCGCTTTCCAACTGTCAGAGTAACCTAGTGATTACGTCCATTAATTTCCCACTTTCTCAATATCCTGGTGAAACCTTTCACTAGGTTCCTACTGTCCGAATGTTCTGGTGAAACCTTCCACCACTTTCTAACACTCCGCATGCCCTGGTGAAATCTTTCACCACGTTCCCACCGTCACAATATCGTGCTGAAACCTTCCACCACTTTCGCACTAATCCAATATCCTTGTGAAACCTATCACTAGGTTCCCACTGTCCGAATGTCCTAGTGAAACCTTCCACCACATTCCCACTGTCCGAAAGTCCTGGTGAAAACTTCCACCACTTTCCCACTGTCCGAATGTCCTGGTGAAACCTGTAACCAAATTGCCACTGTCTGAATATCATGCTGAAACCGTCCTCCACTTTCCCACTCGCCTGGTGAAGCCTTCCAGCACTTTCCCACTCTCCTAATATCCAGGTGAAACCTTCTAACACTTTCCCACAGTCTCTATGTGCTGGTGAAACCTTCCACACGTTCTCACTGTGCCAATGTCCTGTTGAAACTTTCACCACGTTCGCAGCGTCGCGTTGAAATCCTCCACCACTTTCCCACTGTCCCCATATCCAGGTGAATCTTTCCAACACTTCCACACTGTCTTGGTGAAATCTTCCACCAATTACCCACTATCCCAACATCCTCGTGAAATTTTCCAGCACATTCCCACTGTCCCCATATCCAGGTGAATCTTTCCAACACTTCCCCACTGTCCTGGTGAAATCTTCCATCAATGTCCCACTATCCCAATATCCTTGTGAAATTTTCCACCACATTCCCACTTTCCCCATATCCAGGTGAATCTTTCCAACACTTCCCCACTGTCCTGGTGAAATCTTCCATCAATGTCCCACTATCCCAATATCCTTGTGAAATTTTCCACCACATTCCCACTGTCCCTATATCCAGGTGAATCTTTCCAACACTTCCCCACTGTCCTGGTGAAATCTTCCACCAATTTCCCACTGAAGCAATGACCCGGTGGAGTCTTCCACCACTTTCCCACTGTTCATAAGCCATGGTAAAACCTTCCGTCAATTTCCCACCCTCCCAATGTCCTTGTCAAACCTTCCAACTCTTTTCCACTGTACACATGTCCTGGTGAGAACTTCAACCACCATCACACTATGCCAATACAATGGTGAAACATTTCACCACGTTCCCACTGTCCCAATGTCCTAGTGAAACTTCCGCCTAGTTCCCCATTATCCCAATATCTAGGTTAAACTGTCCACCACTTCCCCACAGTCCTTGTGAAATCTTCCTCAACTTCCCCACTGTCCCAATAACCTGGTGAAACCTTTCACAACGTTTTCACTATTCCAATATCCTGGTGAAATTTTCCACCACTTCCCCACAGTCCTGGTGAAACCTTCCACCATTTTCCCACTGTCCTAGTATCCTGCTGAAACATAACACCAGTTTGCCATTGTCCCAATATCTTGGTGATCCCTTAGATAAATTTCCCACTTTCCCAACTTTCTGGTGAATCCTTTCACGACACACCCGCTATTCCAATATCCTGGTGAAACGTTTCACCACGTTCCCACTGTCACAATGTCCGAGTGAAACGTTCCACCACTTTCCCACTGTACCAATATCCTGGTGAAACGTTTCAACACTTTCCCACCTTCCCAGTATCCTGGTGGAATTTTTCACCACGTTCCCACTGTCCCAATGTCAAGATGAAACATTCCATCAACTTCACACTGTCCAAATGTCCTTGTGAAACCTACCAGCTCATTTCCTCTGTACCAAAGTCCAGGTGAAACCATCCACCACTTAGCCACTATCCCCATATACTGGTGAAATTTTCCAACACAACCCACTGTCCTCGTGAAATCTTCCACCACATTTCCACGTTCCCAATGTCCTGGTGAAACCTTCTACCACTTTCGCATTCACCCATTATCCTGGTGAAACCATTCAGTAGGTTCCCACAGTCCGAAATTCCTGGTGAAACCTTCCAACACTTTCCCACTGCCAAATGTTTCCGTGAAACCTTCCACCACTTTCCCACTGTCCGAATGTCCTGGTGAAACCTTCCCGCACTTTCCCACTCTCCTAATATCCTGGTGAAACCTTCTAACACTTTCCCACTGTCTCTATGTTCTGGTGAAACCTTCCACACTTTCTCACTGTGCCAATGTCCTGTTGAAACTTTCACCACTTTCGCAGCGTCGCGTTGAAATCTTCCACCACTTTCCCACTGTCCCCATATCCAGGTGAATCTTTTCAACACTTCCCCACTGTCCTGGTGAAATCTTCCACCAATTTCACACTATCCCAATATCCTGGTGAAATTTTTCAGCACATTCCCACTGTTCCCATATCCAGGTGAATCTTTCCAACACTTCCCCACTGTCCTGGTGAAATCTTCCATCAATGTCCCACTATCCCAATATCCTTGTGAAATTTTCCACCACATTCCCACTGTCCCTATATCCAGGTGAATCTATCCAACACTTCCCCACTGTCCTGGTGAAATCGTCCACCAATTTCCCACTGAACCAATGACCTGGTGAATCCTTCCACCACTTTCCCACTGTTCATAAGCCATGGTAAAACCTTCCTTCAATTTCCCACTGTCCCAATGTCCTTGTCAAACCTTCCAACTCTTTCCCACTGTACACATGTCCTGGTGAGAACTTCAACCACCTTCACACTATGCCAATACAATGGTGAAACATTTCACCACGTTCCCACTGTCCCAATGTCCTAGTGAAACTTCCGCCCAGTTCCCCATTATCCCAATATCTAGGTTAAACTGTTCACCACTTCCCCACAGTCCTGGTGAAATCTTCCCCAACTTCCCCACTGTCCCAATAACCTTGTGAAACCTTTCACCACGTATTCACTATGCCAATATCCTGGTGAAATTTTCCACCACATCCCCACAGTCCTGCTGAAATCTTCCACCACTTTCCCACTGTCCAGGTGCAATCTTCCACTAATTTCCAACTGTCTGAATATCCTGGTGGTACCCTACACCACTTTCCGACTGTCACAATATCTTGGTCAATCCTGTCACCACGTTTCAACTGTAAAACCTGGTAAAACCTTTCACTAGCTTCCCACTGTCCCAATGACCTTGTGAATCCTTCCACCACATTCCCACAGTCCACATGTCCTGGTATAAACTGTCCCCACTTTCCAACTGTCTCAATGTCCTGGTGAAACCTTATACCACTTTCCCACTGATTCAATGTCCTGGTGAAACATTCACCACGTTCGCAGTATCGTGTTGAAATCTTCCACCACTTTCCCACTGTCCCCATATCCAGGTGAATCTTTTCAACACTTCCCCACTGTCCTGGTGAAATCTTCCACCAATTTCACACTATCCCAATATCCTGGTGAAATTTTTCAGCACATTCCCACTGTTCCCATATCCAGGTGAATCTTTCCAACACTTCCCCACTGTCCTGGTGAAATCTTCCATCAATGTCCCACTATCCCAATATCCTTGTGAAATTTTCCACCACATTCCCACTGTCCCTATATCCAGGTGAATCTATCCAACACTTCCCCACTGTCCTGGTGAAATCGTCCACCAATTTCCCACTGAACCAATGACCTGGTGAATCCTTCCACCACTTTCCCACTGTTCATAAGCCATGGTAAAACCTTCCTTCAATTTCCCACTGTCCCAATGTCCTTGTCAAACCTTCCAACTCTTTCCCACTGTACACATGTCCTGGTGAGAACTTCAACCACCATCACACTATGCCAATACAATGGTGAAACATTTCACCACGTTCCCACTGTCCCAATGTCCTAGTGAAACTTCCGCCCAGTTCCCCATTATCCCAATATCTAGGTTAAACTGTTCACCACTTCCCCACAGTCCTGGTGAAATCTTCCCCAACTTCCCCACTGTCCCAATAACCTTGTGAAACCTTTCACCACGTATTCACTATGCCAATATCCTGGTGAAATTTTCCACCACATCCCCACAGTCCTGCTGAAATCTTCCACCACTTTCCCACTGTCCAGGTGCAATCTTCCACTAATTTCCAACTGTCTGAATATCCTGGTGGTACCCTACACCACTTTCCGACTGTCACAATATCTTGGTCAATCCTGTCACCACGTTTCAACTGTAAAACCTGGTAAAACCTTTCACTAGCTTCCCACTGTCCCAATGACCTTGTGAATCCTTCCACCACATTCCCACAGTCCACATGTCCTGGTATAAACTGTCCCCACTTTCCAACTGTCTCAATGTCCTGGTGAAACCTTATACCACTTTCCCACTGATTCAATGTCCTGGTGAAACATTCACCACGTTCGCAGTATCGTGTTGAAATCTTCCACCACTTTCCCACTGTACCAACATCCTGGTGAAACCTTTCACCACGTTACAACTGACTCAATATCCTGGTGAATCCTCGCACCACGTTACCACTATCCCAAAGTCCTGGTGAAACCTTCCACCGCTTTCCCATTTTCCCAATATCCCGGTGAAACCATTCACTAGGTTCCCACGGTCCGAAAGTCCTGGTGAAACCTTCCACCACTTTCTCACTGTCCAAATGTCCTCGTGAAACCTTCCACCAGTTTCCACTCTTCGGGTGAAATCTTCCACCGCTTTCCAACTGTCCGAGTAACCTAGTGATTACGTCGATTAATTTCCCACTTTCTCAATATCCTGGTGAAAACTTTCACTAGGTTCCTACTGTCCGAATGTTCTGGTGAAACCTTCCACCACTTTCTAACACTCCGCATGCCCTGGTGAAATCTTTCACCACGTTCCCACCGTCACAATATCGTGCTGAAACCTTCCACCACTTTCGCACTAATCCAATATCCTTGTGAAACCTAACACTAGTTCCCACTGTGCGAATGTCCTAGTGAAACCTTTCACCACTTTCCCACTGTCCGAATGTCCTGGTGAATCCTTCCACCACATTCCCACTGTCCGAATGTCCTGGTGAAATCTCTCACCACATTGCACATTGCCACTGTCTCAATATCATGCTGAAACCTTTCTCCACTTTCCCACTCACCTGGTAAAACCTTCCTGCACTTTCCCACTCTCCTAATATCCTGGTGAAACCTTCTAATACTTTCCACTGTCTCCATGTTCTGTTGAAACCTTCCACACTTTTTCACTGTGCCAATGGCATATTGAAACTTTCACCACGTTTGCAGCGTCGCGTTGAAATCTTCCACCACTTTCCCACTGTCCCCATATCCAGGTGAATCTTTTCAACACTTCCCCACTGTCCTGGTGAAATCTTCCACCAATTTCCAACTATCCCAATATCCTGGTGAAATTTTTCAGCACATTTCCACTGTCCCCATATCCAGGTGAATCTTTCCAACACTTCCCCACTGTCCTGGTGAAATCTTCCATCAATGTCCCACTATCCCAATATCCTTGTGAAATTTTCCACCACATTCCCACTGTCCCCATATCCAGGTGAATCTTTCCAACACTTCCCCACTGTCCTGGTGAAATCTTCCATCAATGTCCCACTATCCCAATATCCTTGTGAAATTTTCCACCACATTCCCACTGTCCCCATATCCAGGTGAATCTTTCCAACACTTCCCCACTGTCCTGGTGAAATCTTCCACCAATTTCCCACTGAACCAATGACCCGGTGAAGCCTTCCACCTCTTTCCCACTGTTAATAAGCCATGGTAAAACCTTCCTTCAATTTCCCACTGTCCCAATGTCCTTGTCAAACCTTCCAACTCTTTTCCACTGTACACATGTCCTGGTGAGACCTTCAACCACCATCACACTATGCCAAAACAATGGTGAAACATTTCACCACGTTCCCACTGTCCCAATGTCCTAGTGAAACTTCCGCCCAGTTCCCCATTATCCCAATATCCTGGTGAAATTTTCCACCACTTCCCCACAGTCCTGGTGAAATCTTCCACCATTTTCCCACTGTCCTAGTATCCTGCTGAAACATAACACCACTTTGCCATTGTCCCAATATCTTGGTGATCCCTTAGATAAATTTCCCACTGTCCCAATTTTCTGGTGAATCCTTTCACGACACACCCGCTATTCCAATATCCTGGTGAAACGTTTCACCACGTTCCTACTGTCACAATGTCCGAGTGAAACGTTCCACCACTTTCCCACTGTACCAATATCCTGGTGAAACGTTTCAACACTTTCCCACCTTCCCAGTATCCTGGTGGAATTTTTCACCACGTTCCCACTGTCCCAATGTCAAGATGAAACCTTCCATCACCTTCACACTGTCCAAATGTCCTTGTGAAACCTACCTGTTCATTTCCTCTGTACCAAAGTCCAGGTGAAACCATCCACCACTTAGCCACTATCCCCATATACTGGTGAAATTTTCCAACACAACCCACTGTCCTCGTGAAATCTTCCACCACATTTCCACGTTCCCAATGTCCTGGTGAAACCTTCTACCACTTTCACATTCACCCTTTTCCTGGTGAAACCATTCAGTCGGTTCCCACAGTCCGAAAGTCCTGGTGAAACCTTCCACCACTTTCCCACTGCCAAATGTTTTCGTGAAACCTTCCACCACTTTCCCACTGTCCGAATGTCCTGGTGAAACCTTCCCGCACTTTCCCACTCTCCTAATATCCTGATGAAACCTTCTAACACTTTCCCACTGTCTCTATGTTCTGGTGAAACCTTCCACACTTTCTCACTGTGCCAATGTCCTGTTGAAACTTTCACCACTTTTGCAGCGTCGCGTTGAAATCTTCCACCACTTTCCTACTGTCCCCATATCCAGGTGAATCTTTTCAACACTTCCCCACTGTCCTGGTGAAATCTTCCATCAGTGTCCCACTATTCCAATATCCTGGTGAAAATTTCCACCACATTCCCACTGTTCCCATATCCAGGTGAATCTATCAAACACTTCCCCACTGTCCTGGTGAAATCGTCCACCAATTCCCCACTGAACCAATGACCTGGTGAATCCTTCCACCATTTTCCCACTGTTCATAAGCCATGGTAAAACCTTCCTTCAATTTCCCACTGTCCCAATGTCCTTGTCAAACCTTCCAACTCTTTTCCACTGTACACATGTCATGGTGAGAACTTCAACCACCTTCACGCTATGCCAATACAATGGTGAAACATTTCACCACGTTCCCACTGTTCCGATGTCCTAGTGAAACTTCCGCCCAGTTCCCCATTATCCCAATATCTAGGTTAAACTGTCCACCACTTCCCCACAGTCCTGGTGAAATCTTCCCCAACTTCCCAACTGTCCCAATAACCTTGTGAAACCTTTCACCACGTTTTCACTATGACAATATCCTGGTGAAATTTTCCAGCACATTCCGACTGTCCCCATGTCCAGGTGAATCTTGCCAACACTTCCCCTCTGTCCTGGTGAAATCTTCCACCAATTTCCCACTATCCCAATATCCTGCTGAAATTTTCCAGCACATTCCCACTGTCCCCATATCCAGGTGAATCTTTCCAACACTTCCACACTGTCCTGGTGAAATCTTCCACCAATTTCCCACTGAACCAATGACCTGGTGAATCCTTCCACCACTTTCCCACTGTTCATAAGCCATGGTAAAACCTTCCTTCAATTTCCCACTGTCCCAATGTCCTTGTCAAACCTTCCAACTCTTTTCCACTGTACACATGTCCTGGTGAGAACATCAACCACCTTCACACTATGCCAATACAATGGTGAAACATTTCACCACGTTCCCACTGTCCCAATGTCCTAGTGAAACTTCCGCCCAGTTCCCCATTATCCCAATATATAGGTTAAACTGTCCACCACTTCCCCACAGTCCTGGTGAAATCTTCCCCAACTTCCCCACTGTCCCAATAACCTGGTGATACCTTTAACCACCTTTTCACTATTCCAATATCCTGGTGAAATTTTCCACCACTTCCCCACAGTCCTGCTGAAATCTTCCACCAATTTCCCACTGTCCCAATATCCTGCTGAAAACTTCCACATCATTCCCATTGTCTTAATATCGTGATTAAATCTTGCACCACTTTTCCACTCTACCAATGTCCTGTTGAATCCTTCCACCACTTTCCCACTGTCCGAATGTCCATGTGAAATATTCCACCGCGTTCCGAGAGTCCCAATGACCTGGTGAAACTTTCCATAATATTCATATTGTCTTAATATCCTGAGTAAAGCTTCCACCACATTTCCACTTTCCCAAAGTCCTGGTGATACCTTCCACCACTTTCCCACTGTCCAGGTGCAATCTTCCACTACTTTCCAACTGTCTGAATATCCTGGTGGTACCATACACCAGTTTTCGACTGTCACAATATCTTGGTGAATCCTGTCACCACGATTCAACTGTAAAACCTGGTAAAACCTTTCACTAGCTTCCCACTGTCCCAATGACCTTTTGAATCCTTCCACCACATTCCCACAGTCCACAAGTCCTGGTATAAACTGCCCCCACTTTCCCTCTGTCTCCATATCGTGGTGAAACCTTCCACCACTTTCCCACTGTCTCAATGTCCTGGTGAAACCTTCTACCACTTTCCCACTGACTCAAGGTCCTGGTGAAACTTTCACCACGTTCGCAGCATCATGATTAAATCTTCCACCACTTTCCCACTGTCCCAACATCCTGGTGAAAACTTTCACCACGTTTTCACTATGCCAATATCCTGGTGAAATTTTCCACCACATCCCCACAGTCCTGCTGAAATCTTCCACCACTATCCCACTGTCCAGGTGCAATCTTCCACTACTTTCCAACTGTCTGAATATCCTGGTGGTACCATACACCACTTTCCGACTGTCACAATATCTTGGTCAATCCTGTCACCACGTTTCAACTGTAAAACCTGGTAAAACATTTCACTAGCTTCCCACTGTCCCAATGACCTTGTGAATCCTTCCACCACATTCCCACAGTCCACAAGTCCTGGTATAAACTTCCCCCACTTTCCAACTGTCTCAATGTCCTGGTGAAACCTTACACCACTTTCCCACTGATTCAATGTCCTGGTGAAACATTCACCACGTTCGCAGTATCGCGTTGAAATCTTCCACCACTTTCCCACTGTACCAACATCCTGGTGAAACCTTTCACCACGTTACAACTGACTCAATATCCTGGTGAATCCTCGCACCACGTTACCACTATCCCAAAGTCCTGGTGCAACCTTCCACCGCTTTCCCATTTTCCCAATATCCCGGTGAAAACATTCACTAGGTTCCCACGGTCCGAAAGTCCTGGTGAAACCTTCCACCAGTTTCCCAATGTCCTGGTGAAACCTTCCACCATTTTCACACTGTCCTAGAGTCCTGATGAAGCATTACACCACATTGCCATTGTCCCAATATCTTGGCGATCCCTTCCTTCAATTTCCCACTGTCCCAATGTCCTTGTCAAACCTTCCAACTCTTTTCAACTGTGCACATGTCATGGTGAGAACTTCAACCACCTTCACGCTATGCCAATACAATGGTGAAACATTTCACCACGTTCCCACTGTCCCAATGTCCTAGTGAAACTTCCGCCCAGTTCCCCATTATCCCAATATCTAGGTTAAACTGTCCACCACTTCCCCACAGTCCTGGTGAAATCTTCCCCAACTTCCCCACTGTCCCAATAACCTTGTGAAACCTTTCACCACGTTTTCACTATGCCAATATCCTGGTGAAATTTTCCACCACATCCCCACAGTCCTGCTGAAATCTTCCACCACTTTCCCACTGTCCAGGTGCAATCTTCCACTACTTTCCAACTGTCTGAATATCCTGGTGGTACCATACACCACTTTCCGACTGTCACAATATCTTGGTCAATCCTGTCACCACGTTTCAACTGTAAAACCTGGTAAAACCTTTCACTAGCTTCCCACTGTCCCAATGACCTTGTGAATCCTTCCACCACATTCCCACAGTCCACAAGTCCTGGTATAAACTGCCCCCACTTTCCAACTGTCTCAATGTCCTGGTGAAACCTTATACCACTTTCCCACTGATTCAATGTCCTGGTGAAACATTCACCACGTTCGCAGTATCGCGTTGAAATCTTCCACCACTTTCCCACTGTACCAACACCCTGGTGAAACCTTTCACCACGTTACAACTGACTCAATATCCTGGTGAATCCTCGCACCACGTTACCACTATCCCAATGTCCTGGTGCAACCTTCCACCGCTTTCCCATTTTCCCAATATCCCGGTGAAACCATTCACTAGGTTCCCACTGTCCGAAAGTCCTGGTGAAACCTTCCACCACTTTATCACTGTCCAAATGTCCTCGTGAAACCTTCCACCAGTTTCCCACTCTCCTGGTGAAATCTTCCACCGCTTTCCAACTGTCCGAGTAACCTAGTGATTACGTCCATTAATTTCCCACTTTCTCAATATCCTGGTGAAACCTTTCACTAGGTTCCTACTGTCCGAATGTTCTGGTGAAACCTTCCACCACTTTCTAACACTCCGCATGCCCTGGTGAAATCTTTCACCACGTTCCCACCGTCACAATATCGTGCTGAAACCTTCCACCACTTTCGCACTAATCCAATATCCTTGTGAAACCTAACACTAGTTCCCACTGTGCGAATGTCCTAGTGAAACCTTTCACCACTTTCCCACTGTCCGAATGTCCTGGTGAATCCTTCCACCACATTCCCACTGTCCGAATGTCCTGGTGAAATCTCTCACCACATTGCACATTGCCACTGTCTCAATATCATGCTGAAACCTTTCTCCACTTTCCCACTCACCTGGTAAAACCTTCCTGCACTTTCCCACTCTCCTAATATCCTGGTGAAACCTTCTAATACTTTCCACTGTCTACATGTTCTGGTGAAACCTTCCACACTTTCTCACTGTGCCAATGTCCTGTGGAAACTTTCACCACGTTCGCAGCGTCGCGTTGAAATCTTCCACCACTTTCCCACTGTCCCCATATCCAGGTGAATCTTTCCAACATTTCCCCACTGTCCTGGTGAAATCTTCCACCAATTTCCCACTATCCCAATATCCTGGTGAAATATTCCAGCTCATTCCCACTGTCCCCATATCCAGGTGAATCTTTCCAACATTTCCCCACTGTCCTGGTGAAATCTTCCACCAATTTCCCACTATCCCAATATCCTGGTGAAATATTCCAGCTCATTCCCACTGTCCCCATATCCAGGTGAATCGTTGCAACACTTCCCCACTGTCCTGGTGAAATCTTCCATCAATGTCCCACTATCCCAATATCCTTGTGAAATTTTCCACCACATTTCCACTGTCCCCATATCCAGGTGAATCGTTCCAACGGTTCCCCAATGTCCTGGTAAAATCTTCCACCAATTTTCCACTATCCCAATATCCTGGTGAAATTTTCCAGCACATTCCGACTGTCCCCATATCCAGGTGAATCTTGCCAACACTTCCCCTCTGTTTGGTGAAATCTTCCACCAATTTCCCACTATCCCAATATCCTGCTGAAATTTTCCAGCACATTCCCACTGTCCCCATATCCAGGTGAATCTTTCCAACACTTCCACACCGTCCTGGTGAAATCTTCCACCAATTTCCCACTGAACCAATGACCTGGTGAATCCTTCCACCACTTTCCCACTGTTCATAAGCCATGGGAAAACCTTCCTTCAATTTCCCACTGTCCCAATGTCCTTGTCAAACCTTCCAACTCTTTTCCACTGTACACAAGTCCTGGTGAGAACATCAACCACCTTCACACTATGCCAATACAATGGTGAAACATTTCACCACGTTCCCACTGTCCCAATGTCCTAGTGAAACTTCCGCCCAGTTCCCCATTATCCCAATATATAGGTTAAACTGTCCACCACTTCCCCACAGTCCTGGTGAAATCTTCCCCAACTTCCCCACTGTCCCAATAACCTGGTGATACCTTTCACCACCTTTTCACTATTCCAATATCCTGGTGAAATTTTCCACCACTTCCCCACAGTCCTGCTGAAATCTTCCACCAATTTCCCACTGTCCCAATATCCTGCTGAAAACTTCCACATCATTCCCATTGTCTTAATATTGTGATTAAATCTTGCACCACTTTTCCACTCTACCAATGTCCTGTTGAATCCTTCCACCACTTTCCCACTGTGCGAATGTCCAGGTGAAATATTCCACCGCGTTCCGAGAGTCCCAATGACCTGGTGAAACCTTCCATAATATTCATATTGTCTTAATATCCTGAGTAAACCTTCCACCACATTTCCACTTTCCCAATGTCCTGGTGATACCTTCCACCACTTTCCCACTGTCCAGGTGCAATCTTCCACTACTTTCCAACTGTCTGAATATCCTGGTGGTACCATACACCAGTTTTCGACTGTCACAATATCTTGGTGAATCCTGTCACCACGTTTCAACTGTAAAACCTGGTAAAACCTTTCACTAGCTTCCCACTGTCCCAATGACCTTGTGAATCCTTCCACCACATTCACACAGTCCACAAGTCCTGGTATAAACTGCCCCCACTTTCCCACTGTCTCAATATCGTGGTGAAACCTTCCACCACTTTCCCACTGTCTCAATGTCCTGGTGAAACCTTCTACCACTTTCCCACTGACTCAAGGTCCTGGTGAAACTTTCACCACGTTCGCAGTATCGCGTTGAAATCTTCCACCACTTTCCCACTGTCCCAACATCCTGGTGAAACCTTTCACCACGTTACAACTGACTCAATATCCTCGTGAATCCTTGCACCACGTTACCACTATCCCAATGTCCTGGTGAAACCTTCCACTATTTTCCCACTGTCCTAGTATCCTGGTGAAACATACCACCACTTTGCCATTGTCCCAATACCTTGGTGATCCCTTAGATACATTTCCCAGTGTACAATTTTCTGGTGAAACCTTTCACCACACACCCGCTGTTCCAATATCCTGGTGGAACGTTTCACCACGTTCCCACTGTCACAATGTCCTAGTGCAACGTTCCACTACTTTCCCACTGTACCAATATCCTGGTGAAACGTTTCACCACTTTCCCACCGTCCCAGTATCCTGGTGGAACTTTTCACCACGTTCCCACTGTCCGAATATCCAGATGAAACCTTCCATCACCTTCACACTGTCCAAATGTCCTTGTGAAACCTACCAGCTCATTTCATCTGTACCAAAGTCCTGGTGAAACCATCCACCACTTAGCCACTATCCCCATATCCTGCTGAAACTTTCCAACACTTCCCCACTGTCCTCGTGAAATCTTCCACCACGTTTCCACGTTCCCAATGTCGTGGTGAAACCTTCCACCACTTTCCCATTTTCCCAATATCCTGGTGAAACCATTCACTAGGTTCCCACGGTCCGAAAGTCCTGGTGAAACCTTCCACCACTTTCCCACTGTACGAATGTCCTGGTGAAACCTTCCACCACTTTCCCACTCTCCTAATATCCTGGTGAAACCTTCTAAAACTTTCCCACTGACTCTATGTGCTGGTGAATCCTTCCACACGTTCTCACTGTGCCAATGTCCTGTTGAAACTTTCACCACGTTCGCAGCGTCGCGTTGAAACCTTCCACCACTTTCCCACTGTCCCCATATCAAGGTGAATCTTTCATACACTTCCCCTCTGTCCTGGTGAAATCTTCCACCAATTTCCCACTGTCCCAATATCCTGGTGAAATTTTCCAGCTCATTCCCACTGTCCCCATATCCAGGTGAATCGTTCCAACACTTCCCCACTGTCCTGGTGAAATCTTCCACCAATTTCGCACTGAACAAATGAGCTGGTGAATCCTTCCACCACTTTCCCACTGTTCATAAGCCAGGGTAAAACCTTCCTTCAATTTCCCACTGTCCCAATGTCGTTGTCAAACCTTCCAACTCTTTCCCACTGTACACATGTCATGGTGAGAACTTCAACCACCTTCACACTATTCCAATGCAAACGTGAAACATTTCACCACGTTCCCACAGTCCCAATGTCCTAGCGAAACTTTCGCCCAGTTCCCCATTATCCCAATATCTTGGTTAAACTGTCCACCACTTACCCACAGTCCTGGTGAAATCTTCCCCAACATCCCCTCTGTCCCAATAACCTGGTGAAACCTTTCACCACGTTTTCACTGTTCCAATATCCTGGTGAAATTTTCCTCCACTTCCCCACAATCCTGCTGAAATCTTCCACCAATTTCTCACTGTCCCAATATCCTGGTGAAACCTTCCACATCATTCCCATTGTCTTAATATCCTGATTAAATCTCGCACCATTTTTCCACTGTCCCAATGTCCAGATGAAACCTTCCATCACCTTCACACTGTCCAAATGTCCTTGTGAAACCTACCAGCTCAGTTCCTCTTTACCAAAGTCCTGGTGAAGCCATCCAACACTGAGCCACTATCCCCATAACCTGGTGAAACTTTCCAACACTTCGCCACTGTCCTCGTGAAATCTTCCACTAGATTTCCACTTTCCCAATGTCCTGGTGAAAACTTCCACCACTTTCCCATTTTCCCAATATCCCGGTGAAACCATTCACTAGGTTCCCACGGTCCGAAAGTCCTGGTGAAACCTTCCACCACTTTCCCACTGTCCAAATGTCCTCTTGAAACCTTCCACCAGTTTCCCACTCTCCTGGTGAAATCTTCCACCGCTTTCCAACTGTCCGAGTAACCTAGTAATTACCTCCATCACTTATATCCCGGTGAAACCATTCACTAGGTTCCCACGGTCCGAATGTTCTGGTGAAACCTTCCACCACTTTCTAACTGTCCGCATGCCCTGGTTAAATCATTCACCACGTTCCCACCGTCACAATATTGTGGTGAAACCTTCCACCACTTTCCCACTAATCCAATATCCTTGTGAAACCTATCACTAGTTTTCCACTGTCCGAATGTCCTAGTGAAATCTGTCACCACATTGCACATTGCCACTGTCTCAATATCATGCTGAAACCTTCCTCCACATTCCCACTCTCCTGGTGAAACCTTCCTGCACTTTCCCACTCTCCTAATATCCTGGTGAAACCTTCTAACACTTTCCCACTGTCTCTATGTTCTGGTGAAACCTTCCACACGTTCTCACTGTGCCAATGTCCTGTTGAAACTTTCACCACATTCGCAGCGTCGCGTTGCAATCTTCCACCACTTTCCCACTGTCCCCATATCCAGGTGAATCTTTCCAACACTTCCCCACTGTCCTGGTGAAATCTTCCACCAATTTCCCACTGTCCCAATATCCTGGTGAAATTTTCCAGCACATTCCGACTGTCCCCATATCAGGGTGAATCTTTCCAACACTTCCCCACGGTCCTGGTGAAATCTTCCATCAATGTCCCACTATCCCAATATCCTTGTGAAATTTTCCACCACATTCCCGCTGTCCCCATATCCAGGCGAATCTTCCATCAATGTCCCACTTCCCCACTGTCCTGTTGAAATCTTCCACCAATTTCCCACTGAACCAATGACATGGTGAATCCTTCCACCACTTTCCCACTGTTCATAAGCCATGGTAAAACCTTCCTTCAATTTCCCACTGTCCCAATGTCCTTGTCAAACCTTCCAACTCTTTTCCACTGTACACATGTCCTGTTGAGAACTTCAACCACCTTCACACAATGCCATTACAATGGTGAAACATTTCACCACGTTCCCACTGTTCCAATGTCCCAGTGAAACTTCCGCCCAGTTCCCCATTATCCCAATATCCAGGTTAAACTGTCCACCATTTCCCCACAGTCCTGGTGAAATCTTCCCCAACTTCCCCACTGTCCCAATAACCTGGTGAAACCTTTCACCACCTTTTCACTATTCCAATATCCTGGTGAAATTTTCCACCACATCCCCACAGTCCTGCTGTAATCTTCCACCAATTTCCCACTTTCCCAATATCCTGGTGAAACCTTCCACATCATTCCCATTGTCTTAATATCGTGATGAAATTTTGCACCACTTTTCCACTGTACCAATGTCCTGTTGAATCCTTGCACCACTTTCCCAGGTGAAATATTCCACCGCGTTCCGAGAGTCCCAATGACCTGGTGAAACCTTCCATAATATTCATATTGTCTTAATATCCTGATTAAACCTTCCACCACATTTCCACTTTCCCAATGTCCTGGTGAAACCTTCCACCACTTTCCCACTGACTCAATGTCCTGGTGAAACCTTTCACCACGTTTTCACTATTCCAATATCCTGGTGAAATTTTCCACCACTTCCCTACTGTCCTCGTGAAATCTTCCACCACATTTCCACGTTCCCAATGTCCTGGTTAAACCTTCCACCACTTGCCCATTTTCCCAATATCCTGGTGAAACAATTCACTAGGTTCGCACGGTCCGAAAGTCCTGGTGAAACCTTCCACCACTTTCCCACTGTCCAAATGTCCTCGTGAAACCTTCCAACACTTTCCCACTGTCCGAATGTCCTGGTGAAAGCTTCCACCACTTTCCCACTATCCTGGTGAAATATTCCACCGCTTTCTAAATTTCCGAGTAACCTAATGATAACGTCCACCACTTTCCCACTTTCCCAATATCCTGGTGAAACCTTTCACTAGGTTCCTACTGTCCGAAAGTTCTGGTGAAACCTACCACCACTTTCTAACTGTCCGCATGCCCTTGTAAAATCTTTCACCACGTTCCCACCGTCACAATATCGTGGTGAAACCTTCCACCAATTTTCCACTAATCCAATATCCTTGTGAAACGTATCACTAGGTTCCGACTGTCCGAATATCCTAGTGAAACCTTCCACCACTTTCCCACTGTCCGAATTTCCTGG
The DNA here is from genome assembly GCF_036971445.1 of Narcine bancroftii. NCBI lineage: Eukaryota > Metazoa > Chordata > Chondrichthyes > Torpediniformes > Narcinidae > Narcine > Narcine bancroftii. The sequence goes on from NC_091470.1 coordinate 202,986,334, forward strand.
TGAAACCTTCCACCACTTTCCCGCTATCCGAATGTCCTGGTGAAACCTGTCACCACATTGCCACTATCTCAATATCATGCTGAAACCTTCCTCCACTTTCCTACTCTCCTGGTGAAACCTTCCAGCACTTTCCCACACTCCTAATATCCTGGTGAAACCTTCTAACCCTTTCACACTGTCTCTATGTGCTGGTGAAACCTTCCACACGTTCTCACTTTGCCAATGTTCTGTTGAAACTTTCACCACGTTCGCAGCCTCACGTTGAAATCTTCCACCACTTTCCCACTGTCCCCATATCCAGGTGAATCTTTCCAACACTTCCCCACTGTCCTGGTGAAATCTTCCACCAATTTCCAACTATCCCAATATCCTGGTGAAATTTTCCAGCTCATTCCCACTGTCCCCATATCCAGGTGAATCTTTCCAACGCTTCGCCACTGTCCTGGTGAAATCTTCCATCAATGTCCCACTATCCCAATATCCTTGTGAAATTTTCCACCACATTCCCACTCTCCCCATATCTAGGTGAATCTTTCCAACGCTTCCCCCCTGTCCTGGTGAAATCTTCCATCAATGTCCCACTATCCCAATATCCTTGTGAAATTTTCCACCACATTCCCACTCTCCCCATATCCAGGTGAATCTTTCCAACACTTCCCCACTGTCCTGGTGAAATCTTCCACCAATTCCCCACTGAACCAATGACATGGTGAATCCTTCCACCACTTTCCCACTGTTCATAAGCCATGGTAAAACCTTCCTTCAATTTCCCACTGTCCCAATGTCCTTGTCAAACCTTCCAACTCTTTTCCACTGTACACATGTCCTGGTGAGAACTTCAACCACCTTCACACAATGCCATTACAATGGTGAAACATTTCACCACGTTCCCACTGTTCCAATGTCCCAGTGAAACTTCCGCCCAGTTCCCCATTATCCCAATATCCAGGTTAAACTGTCCACCATTTCCCCACAGTCCTGGTGAAATCTTCCCCAACTTCCCCACTGTCCCAATTACCTGGTGAAACCTTTCACCACCTTTTCACTATTCCAATATCCTGGTGAAATTTTCCACCACATCCCCACAGTCCTGCTGTAATCTTCCACCAATTTCCCACTTTCCCAATATCCTGGTGAAACCTTCCACATCATTCCCATTGTCTTAATATCGTGATGAAATCTTGCACCACTTTTCCACTGTACCAATGTCCTGTTGAATCCTTGCACCACTTTCCCAGGTGAAATATTCCACCGCGTTCCGAGAGTCCCAATGACCTGGTGAAACCTTCCATAATATTCATATTGTCTTAATATCCTAATTAAACCTTCCACCACATTTCCACTTTCCCAATGTCCTGGTGAAACCTTCCACCACTTTCCCACTGTCCAGGTGCAATCTTCCACGACTTTCCAACTGTCTGAATATCCTGGTGGTACCATACACCACTTTCCGACTGTCCCAATATCTTGGTGAATCCTGTCACCACGTTTCAAATGTAAAACCTGGTAAAACCTTTCACTAGCTTCCCACTCTCCCAATGACCTTGTGAATCCTTCCACCACATTCCCACAGTCCAAAAGTCCTGGTATAAACTGCCCCCACTTTCCCACTGTCTCATATCGTGGTGAAACCTTCCACCACTTTCCCACTGTCTCAATGTCCTGGTGAAACCTTCCACCACATTCCCACTGACTCAATGTCCTGGTGAAAATTTCACCACGTTACAACTGATTCAATATCCTGGTGATTCCTCGCACCACGTTACCACTATCCCAATGTCCTGGTGAAACCTTCCACCATTTTCCCACTGTCCTAGTATCCTGGTGAAACTTACCAACACTTTGCCATGTCCCAATATCTTGGTGATCCCTTAGATAAATTTCCCACTCTCCCAATTTTCTGGTGAATCCTTTCACTACACAGCCGCTATTCCAATATCCTGGTGAAACGTTTCACCACGTTCCCACTGTCACAATGTCCTAGTGAAACGTTCCACGACTTTGCCTCTGTACCAATATCCTGGTGAAACGTTTCACCACTTTCCCACCGTCCCAGTATCCTGGTGGAACTTTTCACCACGTTCCCACTGTACCAATGTCCAGATGAAGCCTTCCATCACCTTCACACTGTCCAAATGTCCTTGTGAAACCTACCAGATAATTTCCTCTGTACAAAAGTCCTGGTGAAACCATACACCACTTAGCCACTATCTCCATATCCTGGTGAAACTTTCCAGCACTTCCCCACTGTCCTCGTGAAATCTTCCACCACATTTCCACGTTCCCAATGTCCAGGTGAAACCTTCCACCACTTGCCCATTTTCCCAATATCCTGGTGAAACAATTCACTAGGTTCCCACGGTCCGAAAGTCCTGGTGAAACCTTCCACCACTTTTCCACTGTCCAAATGTCCACATGAAACCTTCCATCACCTTCACACTGTCCAAATGTCCTTGTGAAACCTACCAGATCATTTCTTCTGTACCAAAGTCCTGGTGAAACCATCCACCACTTAGCCACTATCCGCATATCCTGGTGAAATTTTCCAACACTTCCCCACTGTCCTCGTGAAATCTTCCACCACATTTCCACGTTCCCAATGTCCTGGTGAAACCTTCCACCACTTTCCCACTGTCCAAATGTCATCGTGAAACCTTCCACCGGTTTGGCACTGTCCGAATGTCCTGGTGAAACCTTCCACATCATTCCCATTGTCTTAATATCGTGATTAAATCTTGCACCACTTTCCCACTGTACGAATGTCCAGGGGAAATATTCCACCGCCTTCCGAGAGTCCCAATGACCTGGTGAAACCTTCCATAATATTCATATGGTCTTAATATCCTGATTAAACATTCCACCACATTTCCACATTCCCAATGTCCTGGTGAAACCTTCCACCACTTTCCCACTGTCCAGGTGCAATCTTCCACTACTTTCCAACTGTCTGAATAACATGGTGGTACCATACACCACTTTCTGACTGTCCCAATATCTTGGTGAATCCTGTCACCACGTTTCAAATGTAAAACCTGGTAAAACCTTTCACTAGCTTCCCACTGTCCCAATGACCTTGTGAATCCTTCCACCATATTCCCACAGTCCACAAGTCCTGGTATAAACTGCCCCCACTTTCCCACTGTCTCATATTGTGGTGAAACCTTCCACCACTTTCCCACTGTCTCAATGTCCTGGTGAAACCTTCCACCACTTTCCCACTGACTCAATGTCCTGGTGAAATTTCCACCACGTTACAACTGACTCAATATCCTGGTGAATCCTCGCACCACGTTACCACTCTCCCAATGTCCTGGTGAAACCTTCCACCATTTTCCCACTGTCCTAGTATCCTGGTGAAACTTACCAACACTTTGCCATGTCCCAATATCTTGGTGATCCCTTAGATAAATTTCCCACTGTCCCAATTTTCTGGTGAATCCTTTCACGACACACCCGCTATTCCAATATCCTGGTGGAACGTTTCACCACGTTCCCACTGTCACAATGTCCGAGTGAAACGTTCCACGACTTTGCCTCTGTACCAATATCCTGGTGAAACGTTTCACCACTTTCCCACCGTCCCAGTATCCTGGTGGAACTTTTCACCACGTTCCCACTGTCCCAATGTCCATATGAAACCTTCCATCACCTTCACACTGTCCAAATGTCCTTGTGAAACCTACCAGCTCATTTCCTCTGTACAAAAGTTCTGGTGAAACCATACACCATTAGCCACTATCTCCATATCCTGGTGAAACTTTCCAACACTTCCCCACTGTCCTCGTGAAATCTTCCACCACATTTCCACGTTCCCAATGTCCAGATGAAACCTTCCACCATTTTCCCATTTTCCCAATATCCTGGTGAAACAATTCACTAGGTTCCCACGGTCCGAAAGCCCTGGTGAAACCTTCCACCACTTTCCCACTGTCCAAATGTCCTCGTGAAACCTTCCACCGGTTTCGAACTGTCCGAATGTCCGGGTGAAACCTTCCACATCATTCCCATTGTCTTAATATCGTGATTAAATCTTGCACCACTTTCCCACTGTCCGAATGTCCAGGGGAAATATTCCACCGCCTTCCGAGAGTCCCAATGACCTGGTGAAACCTTCCATAATATTCATATTGTCTTAATTTCCTGATTAAACCTTCCACCACATTTCCACTTTCCCAATGTCCTGGTGAAACCTTCCACCACTTTCCCACTGTCCAGGTGCAATCTTCCACTACTTTCCAACTGTCTGAATATCCTGGTGGTACCATACACCACTTTCCGACTGTCCCAATATCTTGGTGAATCCTGTCACCACGTTTCAAATATAAAACCTCGTAAAACCATTCACTAGCTTCCCACTGACCCAATGACCTTCCACTACATTCCCACAGTCCACAAGCCCTGATATAAACTGCACCCGCTTTCCAACTGTCTCAATATCGTGGTAAAACCTTCCACCACTTTCCCACTGTCTCAATGTCCTGGTGAAACCTTCTACCACTTTCCCACTGACTCAATATACTGGTGAAACTTTCACAACGTTCGTAGTATCGCGTTGAAATCTTCCACCACTTTCCCACTGTCCTAATGTCCTGATGAAACATACCAGCACATTGCCATTGTCCCAATATCTTGGTGATCCCTTCGATAAATTTCCAACTGTCCCAATTTTCTGGTGAAACCTTTCACCACACACCCGCTGTTCCAATATCCTGGTGAAACGTTTCACCATGTTCCCACAGTCACAATGTCCGAGTGAAACGTTCCACCACTTTCCCACTGTACCAATATCCTGGTGAAACGTTTCACCACTTTCCCACCGTCCCAGTATCCTGGTGGAACTTTTCACCACGTTTCCACTGTTCCAATGTCCTGGTGAAACTTTCTTCCACTTTTCCATTGACCCAAAGTCCAGGTGTAACTTCAAACACTTTCCCACTGTCCCAAAATCCTCTTGAAACTTTCACCATGTTCCCATCGTTCCTGTGAAACCTTCCAACACTTTCCCACTGTCCGGGTGCATTCTTCCACAAATTACCCACTGTCCCAATGTCCTGGCGAAACAGTTCACCACGTTCCCACTGTCCCAATGTCCTAGTGAAATTTTCGCCCAGTTCCCCATTATCCCAATATCTTGGTTAAACTGTCCACCACTTCCCCACAGTCCTGGTGAAATCTTCCCCAACTTCCCCACTGTCCCAATATCCTGGTGAAACCCTTCACCACGTTTTCACTATTCCAATATTCTGGTGAAATTTTCCACCACTTCCCCACAGTCCTGCTGAAATCTTCCACCAATTTCCCACTGTCCCAATATCCTGGTGAAACCTTCCACATCATTCCCATTGTCTTAATATCCTGATTAAATCTTCCACCATTTTTCCACTGTCCAAATGTCCACATGAAACCTTCCATCACCTTCACACTGTCCAAATGTCCTTGTGAAACCTACCAGATCATTTCTTCTGTACCAAAGTCCTGGTGAAACCATCCACCACTTAGCCACTATCCGCATATCCTGGTGAAATTTTCCAACACTTCCCCACTGTCCTCGTGAAATCTTCCACCACATTTCCACGTTCCCAATGTCCTGGTGAAACTTTCCACCACTTTACCATTTTCCCGATATCATGGTGAAACCATTCACTAGGTTCCCACGGTCCGAAAGTCCTGGTGAAACCTTCCACCACTTTCCCACTGTCCAAATGTCCTCGTGAAACCTTCCACCACTTTCCCACTGTCCAAATGTCCTCGTGAAACCTTCCAACACTTTCCCACTGTCCGAATGTCCTGGTGAAAGCTTCCACCACTTTCCCACTATCCTGGTGAAATATTCCACCGCTTTCTAACTTTCCGAGTAACCTAGTGATAACGTCCACCACTTTTCCACTTTCCCAATATCCTGGTGAAACCTTTCACTAGGTTCCTACTGTCCGAATGTTCTGGTGAAACCTTCCACCACTTTCCCACTGTCCGAATTTCCTGGTGAAACCTTCCACCACTTTCCCACTATCCGAATGTCCTGGTGAAACCTGTCACCACATTGCCACTATCTCAATATCATGCTGAAACCTTCCTCCACTTTCCCACTCTCCTGGTGAAACCTTCCAGCACTTCCCCATACTCCTAATATCCTGGTGAATCCTTCTAACCCTTTCACACTGTCTCTATGTGCTGGTGAAACCTTCCACACGTTCTCACTGTGCCAATGTTCTGTTGAAACTTTCACCACGTTCGCAGCGTCACGTTGAAATCTTCCACCACTTTCCCACTGTCCCCATATCCAGGTGAATCTTTCCAACACTTCCCCACTGTCCTGGTGAAATCTTCCACCAATTTCCAACTATCCCAATATCCTGGTGAAATTTTCCAGCTCCTTCCCACTGTCCCCATATCCAGGTGAATCTTTCCAACGCTTCCCCACTGTCCTGGTGAAATCTTCCATCAATGTCCCACTATCCCAATATCCATGTGAAATTTTACACCACATTCCCACTCTCCCCATATCTAGGTGAATCTTTCCAACACTTCCCCACTGTCCTGGTGAAATCATCCACCAATTTCCCACTGAACCAATGACCTGGTGAATCCTTCTACCACCACTTTGCCACTGTTCATAAGCCATGGTAAAACCTTCCTTCAATTTCCCACTGTCCCAATGTCCTTGTCAAACCTTCCAACTCTTTCCCACTGTACACATGTCCTGGTGAGAACTTCAACCACCTTCACAATGTGCCAATACAAAGGTGAAACATTTCACCACTTCCCCACTGTCCCAATAACCTGGTGAAACCTTTCACCACGTTTTCACTATTCCAATATCCTGGTGAAATTTTCCACCACTTCCCTACTGTCCTCGTGAAATCTTCCACCACATTTCCACGTTCCCAATGTCCTGGTTAAACCTTCCACCACGCCCATTTTCCCAATATCCTGGTGAAACCATTCACTAGGTTCGCACGGTCCGAAAGTCCTGGTGAAACCTTCCACCACTTTCCCACTGTCCAAATGTCCTCGTGAAACCTTCCAACACTTTCCCACTGTCCGAATGTCCTGGTGAAAGCTTCCACCACTTTCCCACTATCCTGGTGAAATATTCCACCGCTTTCTAAATTTCCGAGTAACCTAATGATAACGTCCACCACTTTCCCACTTTCCCAACATCCTGGTGAAACCTTTCACAAGGTTCCTACTGTCCGAAAGTCCTGGTGAAACCTTCCACCACTTTCCCACTGTCCAAATGTCCTCGTGAAACCTTCCAACACTTTCCCACTGTCCGAATGTCCTGGTGAAAGCTTCCACCACTTTCCCACTATCCTGGTGAAATATTCCACCGCTTTCTAAATTTCCGAGTAACCTAATGATAACGTCCACCACTTTCCCACTTTCCCAATATACTGGTGAAACCTTTCACTAGGTTCCTACTGTCCGAAAGTTCTGGTGAAACCTTCCACCACTTTCTAACTGTCCGCATGCCCTTGTGAAATCTTTCACCACGTTCCCACCGTCACAATATCGTGGTGAAACCTTCCACCAATTTTCCACTAATCCAATATCCTTGTGAAACGTATCACTAGGTTCCGACTGTCCGAATATCCTAGTGAAATCTTCCACCACTTTCCCACTGTCCTAATGTCCTGATGAAACATACCAGCACTTTGCCATTGTCCCAATATCTTGGTGATCCCTTCGATAAATTTCCAACTGTCCCAATTTTCTGGTGAAACCTTTCACCACACACCCGCTGTTCCAATATCCTGGTGAAACTTTTCACCATGTTCCCACAGTCACAATGTCCGAGTGAAACGTTCCACCACTTTCCCACTGTACCAATATCCTGGTGAAACGTTTCACCACTTTCCCACCGTCCCAGTATCCTGGTGGAACTTTTCACCACGTTTCCACTGTTCCAATGTCCTGGTGAAACTTTCTTCCACTTTTCCATTGACCAAAAGTCCAGGTGTAACTTCAAACACTTTCCCACTGTCCCAAAATCCTCTTGAAACTTTCACCATGTTCCCATCGTTCCTGTGAAACCTTCCAACACTTTCCCACTGTCCGGGTGCATTCTTCCACAAATTACCCACTGTCCCAATGTCCTGGCGAAACAGTTCACCACGTTCCCACTGTCCCAATGTCCTAGTGAAATTTTCGCCCAGTTCCCCATTATCCCAATATCTTGGTTAAACTGTCCACCACTTCCCCACAGTCCTGGTGAAATCTTCCCCAACTTCCCCACTGTCCCAATATCCTGGTGAAACCCTTCACCACGTTTTCACTATTCCAATATTCTGGTGAAATTTTCCACCACTTCCCCACAGTCCTGCTGAAATCTTCCACCAATTTCCCACTGTCCCAATATCCTGGTGAAACCTTCCACATCATTCCCATTGTCTTAATATCCTGATTAAATCTTCCACCATTTTTCCACTGTCCAAATGTCCACATGAAACCTTCCATCACCTTCACACTGTCCAAATGTCCTTGTGAAACCTACCAGATCATTTCTTCTGTACCAAAGTCCTGGTGAAACCATCCACCACTTAGCCACTATCCGCATATCCTGGTGAAATTTTCCAACACTTCCCCACTGTCCTCGTGAAATCTTCCACCACATTTCCACGTTCCCAATGTCCTGGTGAAACTTTCCACCACTTTACCATTTTCCCGATATCATGGTGAAACCATTCACTAGGTTCCCACGGTCCGAAAGTCCTGGTGAAACCTTCCACCACTTTCCCACTGTCCAAATGTCCTCGTGAAACCTTCCACCACTTTCCCACTGTCCAAATGTCCTCGTGAAACCTTCCAACACTTTCCCACTGTCCGAATGTCCTGGTGAAAGCTTCCACCACTTTCCCACTATCCTGGTGAAATATTCCACCGCTTTCTAACTTTCCGAGTAACCTAGTGATAACGTCCACCACTTTTCCACTTTCCCAATATCCTGGTGAAACCTTTCACTAGGTTCCTACTGTCCGAATGTTCTGGTGAAACCTTCCACCACTTTCCCACTGTCCGAATTTCCTGGTGAAACCTTCCACCACTTTCCCACTATCCGAATGTCCTGGTGAAACCTGTCACCACATTGCCACTATCTCAATATCATGCTGAAACCTTCCTCCACTTTCCCACTCTCCTGGTGAAACCTTCCAGCACTTCCCCATACTCCTAATATCCTGGTGAATCCTTCTAACACTTTCACACTGTCTCTATGTGCTGGTGAAACCTTCCACACGTTCTCACTGTGCCAATGTTCTGTTGAAACTTTCACCACGTTCGCAGCGTCACGTTGAAATCTTCCACCACTTTCCCACTGTCCCCATATCCAGGTGAATCTTTCCAACACTTCCCCACTGTCCTGGTGAAATCTTCCACAAATTTCCCACTATCCCAATATCCTTGTGAAATTTTCCACCACATTCCCACTCTCCCCATATCCAGGAGAATCTTTCCAACACTTCCCCACTGTCCTGGTGAAATCTTCCACCAATTTCCCACTGATCCAATGACCTGGTGTATCCTTCTACCACCACTTTTCCACTGTTCATAAGCCATGGTAAAACCTTCCTTCAATGTCCTTGTCAAACCTTCCAACTCTTTCCCACTGTACACATGTCCTGGTGAGAACTTCAACCACCTTCACACTGTGCCAACACAACGGTGAAACATTTCACCACGTTCCCACTGTCCCAATATCCTAGTGAAACTTTCGCCCAGTTCCCCATTATCCCAATATCTTGGTTAAACTGTCCACCACTTCCCCACAGTCCTGGTGAAATCTTCCCCAACTTCCCCACTGTCCCAATAACCTGGTGAAACCTTTCACCACGTTTTCACTATTCCAATATCCCGGTGAAATTTTCCACCACTTCCCTACTGTCCTCGTGAAATCTTCCACCACATTTCCACGTTCCCAATGTCCTGGTTAAACCTTCCACCACTTGCCCATTTTTCCAATATCCTGGTGAAACAATTCACTAGGTTCCCACGGTCCGAAAGTCCTGGTGAAACCTTCCACCAGTTTCCCACTGTACGAATGTCCTGGTGAAACCTTCCACATCATTCCCATTGTCTTAATATCGTGATTAAATCTTGCTCCACTTTCCCAGCGTCCGAATGTCCAGGGTAAATATTCCACCGCGTTCCAAGAGTCCCAATGACCTGGTGAAACCTTCCATAATATTCATATTGTCTTAATTTCCTGATTAAACCTTCCACCACATTTCCACTTTCCCAATGTCCTGGTGAAACCTTCCACCTCTTTCCCACTTTCCAGGTGCAATCTTCCACTACTTTCCAACTGTCTGAATATCCTGGTGGTACCATACACCACTTTCCGACTGTCCCAATATCTTGGTGAATCCTGTCACCACGTTTCAACTGTAAAACCTGGTAAAACCTTTCACTAGCTTACCACTGAGCCAATGACCTTGTGAATCCTTCCACCGCATTCCCACAGTCCACAAGCCCTGGTATAAACTGCCCCCGCTTTCCCACTGTCTCATTATCGTGGTGAAACCTTCCACCACTTTCCCACTGTCTCAATATCCTGGTAAAACCTTCTCCCACGTTTCCACTACTCAATATCCTGGTGAAACGTTCACCACGTTCGCAGTATCGCGTTGAAATCCTCCACCACTTTCCCACTGTCCCAACGTCCTGGTGAAACCTTCCACCACTTTCCCACTGACTCAATGTCCTGGCGAAATTTTCACCACGTTACAACTGACTCAATATCCTGGTGAATCCTCGCACCACGTTACCACTATCCCAATGTCCTGGTGAAACCTTCCACCATTTTCCCACTGTCCTAGTATCCTGGTGAAACTTACCAACACTTTGCCATGTCCCAATATCTTGGTGATCCCTTAGATAAATTTCCCACTCTCCCAATTTTCTGATGAATCCTTTCACGACACACCCGCTATTCCAATATCCTGGTGAAACGTTTCACCACGTTCCCACTGTCACAATGTCCGAGTGAAACGTTCCACGACTTTGCCTCTGTACCAATATCCTGGTGAAACGTTTCACCACTTTCCCACCGTCCCAGTATCCTGGTGGAACTTTTCACCACGTTCCCACTGTCCCAATGTCCAGATGAAACCTTTCACCACGTTTTCACTATTCCAATATTCTGGTGAAATTTTCCACCACTTCCCCACAGTCCTGCTGAAATCTTCCACCAATTTCCCACTGTCCCAATATCCTGGTGAAACCTTCCACATCATTCCCATTGTCTTAATATCCTGATTAAATCTTCCACCATTTTTCCACTGTCCAAATGTCCACATGAAACCTTCCATCACCTTCACACTGTCCAAATGTCCTTGTGAAACCTACCAGATCATTTCTTCTGTACCAAAGTCCTGGTGAAACCATCCACCACTTAGCCACTATCCGCATATCCTGGTGAAATTTTCCAACACTTCCCCACTGTCCTCGTGAAATCTTCCACCACATTTCCACGTTCCCAATGTCCTGGTGAAACTTTCCACCACTTTCCCATTTTCCCAATATCATGGTGAAACCATTCACTAGGTTCCCACGGTCCGAAAGTCCTGGTGAAACCTTCCACCACTTTCCCACTGTCCAAATGTCCTCGTGAAACCTTCCACCACTTTCCCACTGTCCAAATGTCCTTGTGAAACCTTCCAACACTTTCCCACTGTCCGAATGTCCTGGTGAAAGCTTCCACCACTTTCCCACTATCCTGGTGAAATATTCAACCGCTTTCTAACTTTCCGAGTAACCTAGTGATAACGTCCACCACTTTTCCACTTTCCCAATATCCTGGTGAAACCTTTCACTAGGTTCCTACTGTCCGAATGTTCTGGTGAAACCTTCCACCACTTTCCCACTGTCCGAATTTCCTGGTGAAACCTTCCACCACTTTCCCACTATCCGAATGTCCTGGTGAAACCTGTCAACACATTGCCACTATCTCAATATCATGCTGAAACCTTCCTCCACTTTCCCACTCTCCTGGTGAAACCTTCCAGCACTTCCCCACACTCCTAATATCCTGGTGAATCCTTCTAACCCTTTCACACTGTCTCTATGTGCTGGTGAAACCTTCCACACGTTCTCACTGTGCCAATGTTCTGTTGAAACTTTCACCACGTTCGCAGCGTCACGTTGAAATCTTCCACCACTTTCCCACTGTCCCCATATCCAGGTGAATCTTTCCAACACTTCCCCACTGTCCTGGTGAAATCTTCCACCAATTTCCAACTATCCCAATATCCTGGTGAAATTTTCCAGCTCATTCCCACTGTCCCCATATCCAGGTGAATCTTTCCAACGCTTCCCCACTGTCCTGGTGAAATCTTCCATCAATGTCCCACTATCCCAATATCCTTGTGAAATTTTCCACCACATTCCCACTGTCCCCATATCCAGGTGAATCTTTCCAACGCTTCCCCACTGTCCTGGTGAAATCTTCCACCAATTTCCCACTGAACCAATGACCTGGTGAATCCTTCTACCACCACTTTGCCACTGTTCATAAGCCATGGTAAAACCTTCCTTCAATTTCCCACTGTCCCAATGTCCTTGTCAAACCTTCCAACTCTTTCCCACTGTACACATGTCCTGGTGAGCACTTCAACCATCTTCACACTGTGCCAATACAAAGGTGAAACATTTCACCACTTTCCCACTGTCCCAATGTCCTAGTGAAACTTTCGCCCAGTTCCCCATTATCCCAATATCTTGGTTAAACCGTCCACCACTTCCCAACAGTCCTGGTGAAATCTTCCCCAACTTCCCCACTGTCCCAATAACCTGGTGAAACCTTTCACCACGTTTTCACTATTCCAATATCCTGGTGAAATTTTCCACCACTTCCCTACTGTCCTCGTGAAATCTTCCACCACATTTCCACGTTCCCAATGTCCTGGTTAAACCTTCCACCACTTGCCCATTTTCCCAATATCCTGGTGAAACAATTCACTAGGTTCGCACGGTCCGAAAGTCCTGGTGAAACCTTCCACCACTTTCCCACTGTCCAAATGTCCTCGTGAAACCTTCCAACACTTTCCCACTGTACGAATGTCCTGGTGAAAGCTTCCACCACTTTCCCACTATCCTGGTGAAATATTCCACCGCTTTCTAAATTTCCGAGTAACCTAATGATAACGTCCACCACTTTCCCACTTTCCCAATATCCTGGTGAAACCTTTCACTAGGTTCCTACTGTCCGAAAGTTCTAGTGAAACCTTCCACCACTTTCTAACTGTCCGCATGCCCTTGTGAAATCTTTCACCGCGTTCCAACCTTCCACCACTTGCCCATTTTCCCAATATCCTGGTGAAACAATTCACTAGGTTCGCACGGTCCGAAAGTCCTGGTGAAACCTTCCACCACTTTCCCACTGTCCAAATGTCCTCGTGAAACCTTCCACATCATTCCCATTGTCTTAATATCGTGATTAAATCTTGCTCCACTTTCCCAGCGTCCGAATGTCCAGGGTAAATATGCCACCGCGTTCCAAGAGTCCCAATGACCTGGTGAAACCTTCCATAATATTCATATTGTCTTAATTTCCTGATTAAACCTTCCACCACATTTCCACTTTCCCAATGTCCTGGTGAAACCTTCCACCTCTTTCCCACTTTCCAGGTGCAATCTTCCACTACTTTCCAACTGTCTGAATATCCTGGTGGTACCATACACCACTTTCCGACTGTTCCAATATCTTGGTGAATCCTGTCACCACGTTTCAACTGTAAAACCTGGTAAAACCTTTCACTAGCTTCCCACTGAGCCAATGACCTTGTGAATCCTTCCACCGCATTCCCACAGTCCACAAGCCCTGGTATAAACTGCCCCCGCTTTCCCACTGTCTCATTATCGTGGTGAAACCTTCCACCACTTTCCCACTGTCTCAATATCCTGGTAAAACCTTCTACCACGTTCCCACTGACTCAATATCCTGGTGAAACTTTCACCACGTTCGCAGTATCGCGTTGAAATCCTCCACCACTTTCCCACTGTCCCAACGTCCTGGTGAAACCTTTCACCACGTTACAACTGACTCAATATCCTGGTGAATCCTCGCACCACGTTACCACTATCCCAATGTCCTGGTGAAACCTTCCACCATTTTCCCACTGTACTAGTGTCCTGGTGAAACATACCACCACTTTGCCATTGTCCCAATATCTTGGTGATCCCTTCGATAAATTTCCCACTGTCCCAATTTTCTGGTGAAACCTTTCACCACACACTCGCTGTTCCAATATGCTGGTGAAACGTTTCACCACGTTCCCACTGTCACAATGTCTTAGTGAAACGTTCCACCACTTTCCCACTGTACCAATATCCTGGTGAAACGTTTCACCACTTTCCCACCGTCCCAGTATCCTGGTGGAACTTTCTTCCACTTTTCCATTGACCCAAAGTCCAGGTGCTAACTTCAAACACTTTCCCACTGTCCCAAAATCCTCTTGAAACTTTCACCATGTTCCCATCGTTACTGTGAAACATTCCAACACTTTCCCACAAATTACCCACTGTCCCAATGTCCTGGCGAAACATTTCACCACGTTCCCAGTGTCCAAATGTCCTGGTGAAATCTTCCATCACATTCCGACTGTCCCAAAGTCCCGGTGAAACCTTCCACCACTATCCCACTAATCCAATATCCTTGTGAAACCTATCACTAGGTTCCCACTGTCCGAATGTCCTAGTGAAACCTTCCACCACTTTCCCACTGTCCGAATGTCCTGGTGAAACCTTCCACCACTTTCCCACTGTCCGAATGTCCGGGTGAAACCTGTCACACATTGCCACTGTCTCAATATCCTGGTGATAACTTCCTCCACTTTCCCACTCTCCTGGTGAAATCTTCCACCACTTTCCCACTCTCCCAATATCCTGGTGAAACCTTCTACCACTTTAACACTGTCTCCGTGCTGGTGAAACCTTCCACAAGTTCTCACAGTGCCAATGTCCTGGTGAAATTTTCTCCACGTTCGCAGTGTCGCGTTGAAATCTTCCACCATTTTCCCACTGTCCCAATGTCCTGGTGAAACCTTCCACCATTTTCCAACTGTCCTAGTGCCCTGGTGAAACCTACCACCACTGCCATTGTCCCAATACCTTGGTGAATCCTTCCACCACTTTCCCACTGTCGCAATATCCTGATGAAAACTTTCCCCACTTTCAGACTGTCCCACAATCCTGGTGAAATCTTTCACCATGTTGCAACCCTCCAAATATCCTCGTGAAACCTTGCACCACTTTTACACTCTACTAATGTCCTGGTTAAACCTTCCACCACTTTCCCACTGTCCAGGTGAAATCTTCCACCACTTTCCCACTGTCCCAATATCCTGGTGAAACCTTCCACAACATTCCCATTGTCTTAATATCGTGATTAAATCTTGCACCACTTTTCCACTGTACCAATGTCCTGTTGAATCCTTCCACCACTTTCCCACTGTCCGAATGCCCTGGTGAAACCTTTCACTACGTTCCCACCGTCCCAATACCCAGGTGAAACCTATCACTAGGTTCCCTCTGTCCGAATGTCCTGGTGAAACCTTCAACCTCTTTCCCACTGTCTGAATATCCTGGTGAAACCTTTCACCATTTTACCACTGTCCTAGTGTCTTGGTGAATCTCACCACCACTTTGCCATTGTCCCAATATCTTGGTTATCCCTTCGACCAATTTCCAATTATCCCAATGTTCTAGTGAAACCTAACACCACATACCCACTGTCCCAATATCCTGGTGAAATATTTCACCACGTTCCCACTGTCCCAATATCCTTGTGAAACCTTTCACCTCGTTCCCACCGTCTCAATACCCTGGTGAAACCTTCCAACACTTTCCCACTTTCCCAATATCCTGGTGAAACCTATCACTAGGTTCCCACTCACCGAATGTCCTCGTGAAACCTTCCACCACTTTCCTGCTGACCGAATGTTCTGCTGAAACATTCCACCACTTTCCCACTGTCCGAATGTCCTGGTGCAACCTTTCACCACATTCTCACTGTCTCAATATCCTGGTGAAACCTTCCTCCACTTTCGAACTCTCCTGGTGAAACCTTCCACCACTTTCCCACTGTCCAAGTGAAATTTTCCAACACTTTCCCAAAGTCCCTATATCCTCGTAAATCCTTCCACCATCCTTTCCCACTATCCCAATGTCCAGCTGAAACATTCCACCATGTTGCCACTGACCCAATAACCTGATGAAACCTTCTACCAACTTCCGACTCTCCCAATATCCTGGTGAAACCTTCCACCATGTTCCCACTGTCCCGATGTACTGATGCAACCTTCCACCACATTCCGACTGTCCCAATGTCCTTGTAAAACATTACATAGCATTCCCATTGTCTTAATATCCTGACTATACATTCCAGCACTTTCCTACTGTCCCGGTGAAAGCTTCCTGCACTTTCCAACTTTCCCAATATCCTGGTGAAACCTATCACTAGTTTCCCACTGTCCGAATGTCCTGGTGAAACTTCCACCACTTTCCAACTGTCCCAATGTCCTGGTGAAACCTTCCACAACTTTCCCACTGTCCGAATGTCCTAGTGCAACCTTTCACCACGTTCGCACTGTCTCAATATCCTGGTGAAACTTTCCTCCACTTTCGAACTCTCCTGGTGAAACCTTACACCACTTTCCCACTGTCCCAATATACTGGTGAAACATTCCACCACTTTCCCACTGTTTCCATGTGCTGGTGAAACCTTCCAACACGTTCTCACTGTGCCAATGTCCTGGTGAAACTTTCACCACGTTCGCAGTGTCCCGTTGAAATCTTCCACCACTTTCCCACTGTCCCAACGGCCTGGTGAAACCTTTCACCACGTTCCAACTGACTCAATATCCTGGTGAATCCTCGCACCACGTTCCCACTGTCCCAATGTCCTGGTGAAACCTTTCACCACGTTCGCACTGTCTCAATGTCCTGTTGTAACCATCCACCAGTTTCCCACTCTCCCAATGAAATTCTCCACCACTTTCCAACTATCCCAAAGTCCAGATTAAACCTTCTATCACTTTCCACTGTCCCAATATCCTGGTGAAACCTTTCGCCACGTTTCCATTGTCCCAATATCCTGGTGAAACATTCCACCAATTTCCCACTGTCCTGGTTAAATCTTAAACTGCTTACCCGCTTTCCCAATGCCTTGGTGAATCCCTTCACAGTGTCAGTCACTGATCGCACCAGGAACTGCAGAGAATTCCCAGTGCGAGCGTTAAAAGTGAATTTTCAACAACATCGTTTTCTGCGCTTATACCATGCCAAGAAATCAGACTAATGGTTTCCATCTCAAAATTAGTCCAGGAAGGGAGACTTTTCAGGCGATGTTTGTGACCAGGAAAACCCCCCTAAACTTGTCGGGGACACAAAGCCTTCAGTTCCCCAGTGTCTTCCCGAGGTGGCGTGTTCTCCCCTCCAACTAGTAAAGGGGGATCCATTCGCTGAGATCTCTCGGGTGCCGTGTTCGCGGTTTAAACCTGCCAACAACTTACCAGGAACACCGATAACAGCCAGGGCCGGGTAGTAAAACTCCTGGATATCTATAATCGCGGCAAGTACGGCTTTTTCCAGCAAACGCGCCCCAGCCATCGCTTCACCTCCGCGCCAGGGATCGACCGCAGGCGCGAAGCCCCAGCAAGCGCAGGAACTTTTATCTGCGTCTGGAGAACCCGGAACCGCCGTCATTGGGCGCACCAGGTGAGTGCATTCAATTACCTGACAGCTCCAGTGGGACCCCGCCCCCCCCCCCCGGGATCCCCCTCCCCTTTCCCCACGCTCTGCTGTTGCGATTGAACAATGACGTGGTCCCGAGTCCCCGGGGGAGGATCCGCGCAATTGAGTATAAATTAAAGCACTTTTTAAAAAAGATCAATTTGCAGGTTTCGCCAATTGCCCGCGGTCTCGAAGCCGGTGGATTCGAGTTCCGATTGGGGCTGATTTGGCCGCCGAATCGCTGCATGGATTCACCGACGCCTGGTTCCGACGAGTCGACTCCACCCGCGCCATGGGTGGGAAGGCCAGCCCCGCCGTTGACCTTCCTCTGTCGTCCTCCCCAGCACTGGCTTCACCCAGCTTATTCTGCACAGAGAAACACTTGGCTGCCCCCCCCCCCCCCATTCCCTGAAAACCCCCATTTGCTGTCATTCTAAGGCACTTTCCAGCAGGGAAAACACCCCCTCTGAAAAAGTCCTTCGCCCTCTTACCCCTGGCCGGAACACCCCAAAGCCTCATCATCTCCCCCTTTCGGCTAAAGACGCGCTCACCTGAATGCAGCACAAGTGCGTTCGAGGCGCCGGCGCCAACCGTCCTCGGGGAGGGAGGATCAGCGGAAGGGGGCGTGATGACGATGTCGTCGGCCCGCGGCGACCCATCTCCCCACTCAAGACCCCACCCCTCCTCCTCAAAGCAGGGCTTTTAGGGCTGCTGCCAAAACGTTTTCGATCCGCTCCTGTAGCCGGCTTCCAGGCGGAGGCCTGACATGAAAGGTTCAGTGCCAGGTTCTGGTCGCTATGAGCGCTCCTGGTGAATCTCCGGGCCAAAATATTAAAGCTGACATTTGATGAACCCCCTTGTGTCAGGTCTGCCTGGCCGCAGACACACGCGGGAAAGCTCTCCGCCTCTCTGTGTTTAGCACCTCACGTTGTCTGGGCGGAACAGCAGCATTCAGTTCCTGCTTCCCCGCTCAAACCTTCAAGCACGCGTGGGACGTCCTGCCGAAAGCGTTCTCCAGAACCAAGTTTTTTTAATGCTTTTTATTATTTTTCACACTGTGAATCATGTCAACCAAAATATGTACAAATATAAATTTATACAGTCACCTTTTTCCCCTTTCCCTCCCTCCCCTCTACCACCCCCCCCCCCAAAACCCATAAATATTCAACATATGCAAACCATAAAAAGATATTTTCACACAAAGGACAATAAACAAGAAAAATGCGTCGTCTATTTATTACACACTGAATCTAGTCGTTTTGTCTTCTTATCATTCTCATTTTAAGGGATGGAGGTCGTAGGCAAACTCTCTCTTAATGGTTCCCAAATTTGTTCAAATAATGTGACTTTATTTTTTAAATTATATGTTATTTTTTTCAATAGAATACATTGATTCATTTCTATGTACCATTGCTGTACTCTCAGGCTCTCTTCTGATTTCCAGGTTGACATTACACATTTTTTTTTGCTACAGTTAAGGCTATCATAATAATTTTTTTTTGTGCTTTATCCAATTTGAGGCCTAATTCTGTACTATTGTTATTTAAAAGAAATATCTCTGGATTTTTTGGTATGCTATTTTTTGTAATTTTATTTAGAATCTATACCTGCAGGTATGGATGGAATCCCCCCAGAGGTCTGGAAGGCTGGCGGAAAACCTCTGCATACCAAACTGCATGAGTTTTTCATGCTCTGCTGGGACCAAGGAAAGCTGCCTCAGGACCTTCGTGATGCCATCATCATCACCCTGTACAAAAACAAAGGCGAGAAATCAGACTACTCAGGCTACAGGGGAATCACGCTGCTCTCCATTGCAGGCAAAGTCTTTGCTAGGATTCTCCTTAATAGACTAATACCTAGTGTCGCCGAAAATGTCCTTCCAGAATCATAGTGTGGCTTTCGCGCAAATAGAGGGACTACTGACATGGTCTTTGCCCTCAGACAGCTCCAAGAAAAGTGCAGAGAACAAAACAAAGGACTATACATCACCTTTGTTGACCTCACCAAAGCCTTCGAAACCGTGAGCAGGAAAGGGCTTTGGCAAATACTAGAGCGCCTTGAATGCCCCCACCCCCCCAAGTTCCTCAACATGGTTATCTAACTGGACGAAAACCAACAAGGTCGGGTCAGATGAGCTCTCCGAACCCTTCTCCATTGACAACGGCGTGAACCAAGGCTGTGTCCTCGCACTAACCCTCTGTTTGGCCTGGAAGTCAGCCTGAAGAAAACTGATGTCCTCCATCAGCCAGCTCCCCACCATGACTACCAGCCACACACCCACCCGCCCACATCTCCATCGGGCAAACAGAATTCAAAATGGTCAACCAGTTTACCTACCTCGGCTGCACCATTTCATCTGATGCAAGGATCGACAAAGAGATAGACAACAGACTCGCCAAGGCAAATAGCGCCTTTGGAAGACTACACAAAAGAGTCTTGAAAAACAACCACCTGAAGAAACACACAAAGATCAGAGCCGTTGTCATACCCACGCTTCTGTTCGGCTCTGAATTATGGGTCCTCTACCGCCATCACCTACGTCTCCTAGAACGCTTCCATCAGCGCTGTCTCCACTCCATCCTCAACATTCAATGGAGTGACTTCATCATCAACATTGAAGTACACGAGCTGGCAGAGTCCACAAGCATCGAATCCAAGCTGCTGAAGACCCAACTGCGCTGGGTGGGTCACGTCTCCAGAATGGAGGACCATCGCCTTCCCAAAATCATGTTATATGGCGAGCTCTCCATTGGCCACCAAGACAGAGGTGCACTAAAGAAGAGGTACAAGAACTACTTAAAGAAATCTCTTGGTGCCTGCCACATTGACCACTGCCAGTGGGCTGATATCGCCTCCAACTGTGCATCTTGGCGCCTCACAGTTCGGCAGGCAGCAACCTCCTTTGAAGAAGACCGCAGAGCCCACCTCACTGACTAAAGACAAAGGAGGAAAAACCCAACACCCAACCCCAACCAACCAATTTTCCCTTGCAACCGCTGCAATCGTGCCTGCCTGTTGACATCAGACTTGTCAGTCACCAATGAGCCTGCAGCAGACGTGGACATACCCCTCCATAAATCTTCGTCCGTGAAGCCAAGCCAAAGAAGATTTAGTATCTGATTTAATTCTTTGCAAAATGTATTCACCATCACACATGTCAAAGATGCATATAATGTTGTTCCCATTTCCTTCCCACAGCGAAAACATCTATCTGATAATGTTGAGTCCCATTCTTTTCAATTTTTTAGGAGTGATATATAACCTGTGTAACCAATTATATTGTATCATGCGTATCCTTGTGTTTATTGTTATCTTCATAGTTCCAGAACATAACTTTTCCCATACTTCATTTTTTTTTAGGTTTATGGTTTATTTCATTTTCCTTCTCTTGTAGCTTAATGTACATGTTGGTTATAAATCTTTTAATTATCATTGTGTCTGTAATCACGTATTAAAAGCTGCTTCCTTCAGGTAATCTCAAGTTGTTTCCCAATTTATCCTTTAAATAAGCTTTCAATTGATGATATGCAAACATTGTCCCGTGAGTTATTCCATATTTGTACTTCAACTGGTCAAATGTTAATAAATTATTTCCCACAAAACAATTTTCTATTCTTTTGATTCCTTTTCTCTCCCATTCTCCACAACCAAGTTCACCGGACTCCTCTTCGATCCTTGAGCAGCTCTCGTCTGTCACAGCTTCCCTGCCCCCACACCGCCCCCTGCTGTCTACATCAGCGATGTTGGGAAGGTCTGACCATATTGGTCGCTCAGTCTTTTCCCACCCCCATTATCCATTCTGTCGCCCTCATTTTATTTCCTCTGTCTTCCTGTGTTGGAGCTTTTCCCTGACAACCTGTGACAGAGATGGGAGCAAAATCTCAATTCTGTGGATCGGAAATGGACTGGAGCTGTGCTCTGCCATGTTATCGAGTGAAATTGTTTTTATGTGATCCAGGGGTTCTCCTCCTTTTCTCTTTCCACTCACATCCCACTTTAAGACATCCTGATACGATTGGAACACTATAATTAGTAAGGGATTGCTTAAGGCGGGATGTGGGTGGAAAGAAAAAGGTTTGAAGACAACTGTTTTAATCGTCCCTCTTGACTTCTTATGTGCATGGTTTCAGAGCTCCAAAGGAAATGGGCAGCGACCAAACAGACATATATAGTTGGTCACTTTTCACAACCTGTTCTTGTTCGGCCTGGTTTAGGTGAAAAGTGGAAAGAAATTCTCCCCAATCCAGGGAAGATCCATAGCATGGCGGCATTCCATTAAGTAAAATATTTATTTACAGGAGCAAATGCTTCATCAAATTCATAAATTACCCACTCTATTTTGCAAGAGCCAATGAAATTCAGTTTGTAATATTTACCAGAAATAAATCTGTCATCGGTAGTGACACCAGCTCCACGCTTGATATTGCAATGAGTCAACGCCACATCTTTCCCCCGAAACACTGCACCCGTGAAGTGTGTGAGAGAATGGGGCACATGCCCGGATCCCTCAAAGCCCAGACTGGGGCCCTTCCTCATAGAGCATTTCCGGTTGATGGCACCGGGTTTCAGCGCGATACCCGGTGTGGAATCCTGCAGGCTGGAACCTGCCGCACTGCAGATCTCTCCTCTGGCACAGGACAGAGTGGGTTTTGCGCCAGTCAGCGCACTTTCCACCACACCTCTGCAGAAATTTGCCAGGGTTTCCAATGTTGTATCAAACCGCCACAAACTCCTGAGGAAGTTGAGGCGCTGACAGGTTTTCTTCACAATACCATTGGCGTGTTGGGTCATCCTCTGAGATAGTGACACCCAAGAACTTAAATTTCCTCCACCTCTCCACCTCTGATCCTCCAGTGATCACTGGATCGTCCACCTCTGGCTTTCCTGGAGTCAACAATCAGCTTCTTGGTTTTGGTGACATTGGATGTGGGGTTGCACTTGGTGCATCATTCAGCCAAATTTTCAATCTCCCTCCTGTACACTGACTCATCCCCTTCCTCTATACAACCCTCTACTGTGGTATCTTCGGCAAATTTGCAGAACTTGTCGTACCTAGCCACACAGCCACAGGTGTAAATTGAGTAGAGACAGGGGCGAAGAACACAGCCTTAGCAAAGAATCTCAGGGTTGTATATGAATCAGAATGTGTTTAGCTACATATTTCAGCACTCGCCTGTGCGCCTTCTCACTGACTTTACTCATTGAACAAGATAGGGGAGATGCTGGTGTCTAAGGTTCATTTAGGTGAGATACCTGGTGAAAGGGTGGAAGGGAGGAATTTCACGCAGATGTGCGCAGTTGGAACTGCCAGCTGAATTGGTAAATGCAATCACAATTTTGACCTTCAAGCAAAATTTGGACAGGTGCATGGACGGGAGGGTCTGGGGGCTATGGCCCAGGTGCAGGTCAGTGGGATGAGGCAGAGAAATAGTTCGGCATGGACTAGAAGGGCCTGTTTCTATGCTGTAGTACACTGTGGCTCGAGAAAGGGGAAAGGTTTAGAGAGAACATTAGGGACATCTTCTTTACACAGAGAGCGGTGAGAGTGTGGAGCAAACTGGCGTGGTGAATGCGGGACCAATTTTAACATTTAAGAAAGATTTCTATCAGTGCATGGTTGAAGGAGGGATAGGGAATGGGTGCATGGCAGTGGAATTAGGTAAAATAGAGACGTCATGTTAAAATTGTTCAAGAAATTGGTGAGGCCCAATTTGGAGAAATGTGTGCAGTTTTGGTCACCAAAGTGTAGGAAGGATATCAACAATTTGGAGAGAGTGCAGAAAAGATTTACGAGAATGTCATTAGGGTAAAAGGGTCTAAATCAGCGGTTCTCAACCTTTTTATTTCCACGCACATCCCACTTTAAGTCATCCCAATGCCATCAGGGCTCTGTGATTAGTAAGGGATTGCTCAAGGTGGGATGTGAATGGGAAGTGAAGGTTGAGAATCACTGCGGCAGACCAAATTTTGACTCAAATATTTTTCTTGAGAAATATTGCCATTGGCCCATTTCCTTTGGAGTTCTGAAACTGTGTACAGAACGAGTTAATGAGGAATAATTAAAACACCCCAAAGCCACACTTAAAGTGGGATGTGAGTGGGAAGAAAAAGTTTGAAAACAACTGATCCAATTTATGGGGAAATGTTAAATAAGTTAGGTCTTGAAAGAAGGTTGAGAGGGGATTTGATTGAGGTATTTAAAATTATTAGGGGTATAAATAGAGTGGATGTGGAGAGGCTTTTTCCTTTAAGAAAAGGGGAGAGACAAACAAGCGGACATGAGCTGAGAGTTGGGGGCAAAGGTTTTAGTGGAAATATGCAGGGGAGGACTTCTTTACTCAGAGAGCGGTAGGTCTGTGGCATGAGCTTCCAGACTAAGTGGCGGATCAAGCTCGATATTAGCATTTAAGGAGAAGTTGGATATGTATATGGACGGGAAAGGAGTAGAGGGTTACGTGTTGAGTGGAGGTCAGTGGGTTGGGGTGGGAGAATGTACTCGGTATGTACCAGAAGGGCCAGGTTGGGCTGTTTCTGTGCTGTAATTGTTGTATGGTTAATAGATTGGTGCATAGAATAAGGGACGAGGGCCTGTGGTTCAATGGTAAGCACTTTTCACACGGAGTGTGGTGGGTGCATGAAATGCATAACCAGAGTGATAGAAGTGGCTGGTACGACTGGGACCTTCAAAAAGATCTTAGATAGGCGCGTAGATTTTACATTTTAAATTTAAATTTTGAATTTAGACCTACAGCAGGGTAACGGGCCATTTCGACCCAAGCGCCCAGTTATACCCAATTAATCTACAACCCCCAGTTCGTTTTGAAGGGCGGGAGGAAACCGGAGCCCGCCCCCCCAGGGAAAACCCACGCAGACATGGGGGGAGGTGGGGAGGATGGACAAACTCCTCACAAACAGCGCGGGATTTGAACCTCTGTCCCTGGAGCTGTGAAGTCATTGCACCAACCGTACCATGTCCGAGAACGCGCCATGCAAGGATGATATTGTTGTGGATTTACATAGGACAGAACAACATCGAGGACTGAAGGGCCTGTGCATCAGCAGTGTCACAGCACGTCTTCCTACGCCCCAGGGAATCACGTTCTCTCATTAAACCCAAGCCATCTTAACCTGGAAACAGCATCGTGAATGTCCGCGGATGAGAAGTGTGGTGATATGTTTCTTTTTTCTTCTTCTTTGGCTTGGCTTCGTGACGAAGGTTTATGGAGGGTTATGTCCACGTCTGCTGCAGGCACGTTGGTGACTGACAAGTCCAATGCGGGAAAGGCAGGCACGGTTGCAGCGGTTGCAAGGGAAAATTGGTTGGTTGGGGTTGGGTGTTGGGTTTTTCTTCCCTTGTCTTTTGTCAATGAGGTGGGCTCTGCAGTCTTCTTCAAAGAAGGTTGCTGCCCGCTGAACTGTGAGGCACCAAGATGCACAGTTGGAGGCGATATCAGCCCACTGGCGGTGGTCAATGTGGCAGGCACCAAGAGATTTATTTAAGCAGTCCTTGTACCTCTTATTTTGTGCACCTCTGTCTCAGCGGCCAGTGGAGAGCTCGCCATATAACACGACCTTGGGAAGGCGATGGTCCTCCATTCTGGAGACGTGACCCACCCAGCGCAGTTGGATCTTCAGCAGCATGGATTCGATGCTTGTGGACTCTGCCAGCTCATGTACTTCGATGTTAGGGATGAAGTCATTCCAATGAATGTTGAAGATGTAGCGGAGACAGAACTGATGGAAGTGTTCTAGGAGCCAGAGGTGATGCCGGTAGAGGACCCATGATTCGGAGCCAAACAGGAGCGTGGGTATGACAACGGCTCTGATCTTTGTGTGTTTCTTCAGGTGGTTGTTTTTCCAGACTCTTTTGTGTAGTCTTCCAAAGGCACTATTTGCCTTGGTGAGTCTGTTGTCTATCTCTTTGTCGATCCTTGCATCAGATGAAATGGTGCAGCCGAGGTAGGTAAACTGGTTGACCGTTTTGAGTTCAGTGTGCCCGATGGAGATGTGGGTGGGGGGCTGGTGGTCATGGTGGGGAGCTGACTGATGGAGGACCTCAGTTTTCTTCAGGCTGACTTCCAGGCCAAATATTTTGGCAGTTTCCTCAAAACAGGATGTCATGCACTGGAGAGCTGGCTCTGAATGGGCAACTAAAGCGGCATCGTCTGCAAAGAGTAGTTCACAGACAAGTTGCTCTTGTGTCTTTGTGTGAGCTTGCAGGTGCCTCAGATTGAAGAGACTGCCATCAGTGTGATACCGGATGTAAACACCATCTCATTGTTGAGGTCTTTATTGGCTTGTTTCATCATCATGCTGAAGAAGATAGTAAAGAGGGTTGGTGCAAGAACGCAGCCTTGCTTCACACCATTGTCAATGGAGAAGGGTTCGGAGAGCTCATTGCTATATCTGACCCAACTTTGTTGGTTTTCATGCAGTTGGATAACCATGTTGAGGAACTTGGTGGGGGGGGGCATCCGAGGCGCTCTAGTATTTGCCAAAGCCCTTTCCTGCTCACGGTGTCAAAGGCTTTGGTGAGGTCAACAAAGGTGATGTACAGTCCTTTGTTTTGTTCTCGGCACTTTTCTTGGAGCTGTCTGAGGGCAAAGACCATGTCACTAGTTCCTCTGTTTGCACACTGTGATTCTGGGAGGACATTTTCTCTCGTGGACCTGTCCTCGGGCCTGCGCAAAGGAGCTTTTTGGTGGAGTGAAGTGTGCGCAGTATGGCCCCACCTTTAACATCCATGGTTCATGTGCCGTGGCCAAGCAAGTTGGGACATGGCAGTGAGGTCCTTGGGTTGTAGGTTTTATATTGGAGTGACCTTCTCCTATGCAGCTTGCTTAACTGGGCTGAAGAGGCCTGCCTCCCATTTTAGGTCAAACCATATGTGGAGATCTACGACCGCATTAAATTTGATAAAGATGTGAATATATTGCTCTGTCATTGTCACGAGTGGGCCATGGCATGTTAGACCGGAAGCCAGGTGGGCTTTAGATTAAAAAAGCATGAGAACCACTTGGTAGGGTCAGATGATGGGCAACCATCCCTCCTCATATCCGTTTATTCGTCCCTTGCGCCTATGCTCCGCGTCCATTCAGGGTTTGATGCACTCGCCCATTGTCCCTTACAAAACTCAACAAATACTCATGACAATTAGATGATTTTATTGCCTTAAACCACATCCACCATCTAGAGAGACTCGGGGCGAGACCTCACTCATCACTGTTGGAATCAAGGTCACCAAGGAGCTGATTATTGACCTCAGGAAGGGAAAACCAGAGTTGTACGATCCAGTGATCACTGGGAAATCAGAGATGGAGAGGGCGAGCACATTTAGGTTCTTGCCAGTCACTATCTCAGAGGATCTTTCCTGGACCCAATGGCATCGTGAAGAAAGATTATCAGCACCTCTACTTGCTCAGGAGGTTGGGTATGACATCGGAAACCCTGACAAATTTCTACGGCGGTGTGGTGGAAAGTGTGGTGACCGGCTGCATCACGGTAAGGTGTGGGAGACAACAACGCCCCCGAGAGGAAAGGTAGTGGTCACAACCCAGAACTTCACAGGCAAAACCCCTCCCCACTATCAGGTACATCTACAGGGAACGCTCGCACTGGAGAGCAGCAGCCATCATCAAAGACCCTCACCGCCCAGCACCCGCTCTGTTCCCGTTACTAACATCAGGAAAGAGGGCCGCAAGACCCTCAACCAGCAGGTTCCGGAACAGCTGCTCCCCCTCCAATTACAAACTTAAACTGGGACTCATTTATTGTGCACTTTGATTTTTTTGTTGTCTCTGTTTCGCACAGTAAGTTAGCTCACGTTCTCTGACAACATATCGGAAATCCGAATAATGAATGGACAAGGCTGCGTCCTGGCCGTGGTTTGTCTCATTCTTTACCCATTTGGAGAGCGAATGCGAGGAGAGACTTCAGCATCATCTTGAGCTCGTCTCTGAATTTCTTCTGGGTGACGGTGTAAATGCTGATGTTAGAATAGCAGCTCAGGTAGATGAAGAGATATCCCGCCTCTGTCGCGACATACGCTGGGTTCGAGTAGTCTGGCTTGTACTGAGAACTAGACAGCCGGCTGATGATGTACGTCACCACCGCCGTCAGCCACAGGAGCATGAAGGAGAGGGAAACAGAGAAGAGGAAAACCATGGAGTTTCTTCGGTTTCTCAGCTCTGGGTCGGTCTGATTCTGACCCGCCTGGACCCGGAGCCCTCGGCGAGCCCTGTTGGCCAGGAAAATGCACCGGATGTCAAGCAATTAAACTGCAGCATGGAGCCAAATGGAAGGAAAAAGATGGAGACATTCTGGATCCATCTGTACACCCCCCATCCAGGGTCTGTGAACGTCAGGGCAGTCGCTTGGCAGCCCAGGGGAACACCGTTGATGATTTCTTGCGGTTCGAACATAAACAGCAGGGGGAAACCTTTTGAAAAGGCCAACAAGCATAAACCAAAGAGCACCACTGTCGCGTTCCTCTTCCTGCAGTACTTCTCCTTGAAGCCCTGACAGCAGATTGCCACATAGCGGTCAAACGTGAACGAGACGGTAAACCAGACCAGCATGTCAAGTAATGGGTAATTCAGGAAAAGAATGAACTTGCAAACGTAAGAGAACAACAGGAAGGAATGGGGAAAGTGGTAACTGAAAATACCGTAGACGACCACGCCAAAGAACAGGACTAGCAGACCCGCTGTGGCCATGGCAATCATATAGGTGGTGACACACTTGGAAAGGCCACATTTCTCTCTGCAGAGAATCACGATCGTGACCAGGTTCGCTGTACGAGAGGGAGAGAAAGGACAGGAATGAATGGTTTAAAGTAGAATTTGCAGTGCACTCAAGTCAAGTTTATTGCCATCTAATTGAACAAGTAGAACCCGACGAAACAGTGTTCTCCGGTCCTCGGTGCTAAACCTGTTGACACACAACCAAACGTACAACCAAACGTACCTGCTCTGCAGAGCAGGTATTCATCGGGGCTCTGTGATTAGTCAGGGGTTGCTTAAGATGGTTTTTGGTTGGAAAAAAAACGTTTGAAAGCCACTGATTTAATTGTACCTAATCGATTCATGATGTGCACAGTTTCAGAACCAAAGGAAATGGGCCGATGACCATTTATATCAAGAAAAATATTTCAGTAACAATTGGGTCTGGAGCAGTGATTCTCAACCTTCCCTTCCACCCACATCCCACCTTAACCAACCCTTTACTAATCACAGAGCTCCGATGGCAGAGGGATGAATTAAAGTGGGATGTGAGTGGGAAGGAAGAGGTTGAGAACAACTGACGTAACATTTTCCCCTTTCCCCCTTAACCCATGGCCTCTAGTTTGTATCTCACCCACCCTCTACATTTACTTTGTCGATGCCCTTCATGATGTTCTGGTTACTGTTCAAGTCAAGTTTATTGTCATCTGATTGTACAAGTACAACCGGACGAAACAGCGATTTTCGGTCCTAGATACAAATCAGGTGGACACACATCCAGACATAACACACGCACAGACAAACAATACTCATGCAGGTCAAGTATTAAAGGCATAAAAGTAAATAAATAAATATTGATTTGTGCAAATGAGAGTCTCGGAGGGTCAGTGTGAGCGGTTCCTTTGGTCGTTCAACGCCCTCACTGCCCATGGGAAGAAGCTGTCCCTCAGCCTGGTGGGTCTGGCTCTGATCCTCCTGTATCTCTTCCCCCGACGGGAGCAGCTGAAAGATGCCGAGTACGGGGGTGGAAGGGGGTCCTCAACGATTTTCGCGCCCTCTTCAGACAACCATCCGGGTAGATCACGTCGATGGGAGGTAGGGAGACTCCAGTGATTCTCACTGCCGCTCGCTGCCTCTCTTCTGGTCCTGTGGATCCATTTCTAGGCAGAAGCCTACCCACACTGTGACGCAGCCGGCCAGGACGCTCTTGAGAGAGGCTGCTGTAGAAGATTGATAGGATGGTGGCCGGTGGCCTTGCCCACTCCTGTCTTCTCGGGAAGTGCATTCACTGTTGCACCTTCCTGACAAGTGAGGAGATGATGTGTGTCCAGGATAAGTCAC
Organism: Narcine bancroftii; assembly: GCF_036971445.1. Classification (NCBI taxonomy): domain Eukaryota; kingdom Metazoa; phylum Chordata; class Chondrichthyes; order Torpediniformes; family Narcinidae; genus Narcine; species Narcine bancroftii. Next base: position 203,016,123 of record NC_091470.1, read on the forward strand.
TAGTTCAGTGAACTCCGAGGAACTTGGTGTCCCTGATCTTTCCAAGTGCAGTGGAGGGAGGTCGTTCCTGGTCCTCCTGACATCCACCATCATGTCCCATATCTTGTCCACGTTAACATCAACGTTGTACCTCGCTCAACATATATTGTCTGACACCTATTGATTTCCCCCAGATTCCATATGGTGCAAGAATAACAACCTGCGTCTCAACGTGGACAAGATGAAGGAGAGATGATGGTGGAGGTCAGGAGGACCAGGAACGACCATCTTCCACTACACATCAACAACTCTGTAATGGGGAGAGTGGAGATGCCACGTTCCTTTGAGTCCACCTAACATGGACCCACATTTCCTCGCTCGTCAGGACACTGCACTTCCTGAGAAGACTGAAGTGGGCAAGGTCATCGGTCTCCATCATGTCAACCTAATATGGGAGCTCTATCCAGAGCGTCCTGGTCGGGCTGCATCACATTGTGGGTACAGTGCCTGCAGAGGACAATCCACAGGACCATAGAGAGGGAGGGATCACTGGAGTTTCCCTCTCCTCATCGACGTGAAGGCGCGCAAAATCCTTGAGGGCCCCCTTCCACCCCGCACACAGCATCGTTCAGCTGCTCCCGTCGGGGGAAGAAATCCAGGAGGATCAGAGCCAGCCCCATCCAGCTGAGGAAGAGCTTCTTACCACGGGCTGGAGAATGAAAGGAACTGCAAAACACTGACCCTCCGAGTCTCTCATATTCCCGAAACAACGTTTATTTATTTGTTTTTATTTCTGTACCTTTGTCCTGTTGTTTGTCTGGTTGTGTGTCTTGCACCGAGGACGGGAGAACGCTGTTCCATCGGGTTGTACTTGTACAATCAGATGATAAATAAAGATGAACCGAGTAGGTGTGGGCTTTAGAAAAAGTATATTACTGGATGGATTGAATCAAAATGTGAGTTCCTTTCTGACAAAGAAATTTTATCGACCTGATTACTACCCATCTTTAAACCTCCAGGAAGTTTGCCTGATCTCAAGGGAAACCCAGAAGTTTGCAGACGCGGAGGTTGTAGTAAAATACGCCGGGAAATGCTGGAGGGGCTCAGCCGGTCCCGCAGCGTCCACAAAATGTAAAGATATATTACCGGGCCTGAGCAAAAATCAAGGCAGGAATCTTAAACTCGAGAGAGAAAGGGGAAGACTGGGAGGGGGTGGACAGGTGAGAATTTTAGCTCTGTGAAAGCAGACAAGGAAAATGGAAGAGAGAAAGAGAGAGAGAAATAGAGAAAGGGAAGAAGAAATCGATGTTCGTGCCATGCAGTTGGAGGGGGCCCAGATGGACGATGAGGTGTTGTTGCTCATTGCGGGTGGTCTCGGTCTGGCAGTCCACGAGACCAATGGACAGACATGTCGACAAGGGAACGGGGCTGGGAATTGAAATGGGCGGCCGCTGGGAGATCCGCGCTATTGCGGCGAGCAGGGTCGAGCAGGAGCCTTGTTAAGTAGGCACAAGGAAGGGGGCGAGCGCAATTGGTAGACAGTAGGCATCACTGTGGAATTGGCGGGCAGGACTCTAGATTATATGCAAACCTATCAACTGCCAAGAAAAATGCTCAGCCGGTCCTGGAAATCTAGAAATGTTAAATAAAATGCTGGGCAGAACAGTCAGAGATCGACGAACTGAAACGGGAACACACTTCTTGCCGTCACACATTCTAACGGGCGGGGATAGATGCCTGTTATATTTAAACTGGCAACTCTGCGACTTCCCAACAAGAATTGTTACATTTTAGGACAGGTGCCCACACATCTGCCCACCAACAATCGTCAATCAGCAGAGCACCTTCACTCACCAGGGAGGCAAACAATTGCGAGCAATGGGTAACAAATGTCTTTTACCAGCAGTATCACGGGTCGACCCATCTGGACAAAACTGGGGCGTTCTGTCCTCAATGTGGGGTCCCACTCAACCACTATATAAAGTGAGGGGGAGGAGGGGTGAAAGAAACCTCATTCTCTGCTGGGAACTGCATCATATTCGAGTCACTTAACATACAGGATGAAATGTTGATTTGGCGCCAATTCCCGGCGCTCTGCAAATCGAGGAGTTGCGGTGGAATGCAGCGGCAGGGGAAAATGTTCCCTCGACGCACCTCTGTGTTCGACCTCGAAACAACCTTCGGCCAAGGATTTGGAAGGTGCAACTTGGACGGTCTGGGCAAACATTGGATTCTATTACATTTTTTTTGCAGAAGGTTTGCTTCCCGAAAGAAATTGGGGGTGGGGGTGTGGAATTACAATAATCAACTTCAGGCCGAACGCAAAGATAATTTCAGATTCACTGTAGGAAGTTGGGGAAACATAAATTGAGCTTCTATTGTATTTAGCACGTTTAATCAAGCTGGCAGGTTGGCTGCAAGTATTGCCAGGGTTTGTCCCAATCACCAATATTACAACTGAGGTAGAGCTCATAGGCTTTCTTAATAAGTGCAGTCAAGCTCTGACTTTGAGCCTTAAGCGTAAACACGCCACAAATGTAACCGATTGCAACATTGATAAGGGCATTTCTGCTGCGTTGAATCTTCCTGAAGACAATAAATGCTATTGTAAATGATGCTATTGTCTGAAACGTGTGAATCAACATGGGTTCAGTTGATATCATTATAATGCAGAGCATCTATATGCAGAAATATAAAACATTGCAGAACAGAAATAGGGCCCTTCTAGTCTGCGCTGAACCATTTTTTTTGTCTCATTCCACGACTCTGCACCCAGACCATAGCCCACCATAGCTCTCTCATCTATGTACCTGTCATAATTCTACTTAAATGTTAAAAATTGAGTCCACATTCACCTCATCAGCTCATTCCACACCCCCACCGCTCTCTGTATGAAGGGGTTCCTCCTAAACTTCTCTTCTTTCCCCCTTAACCCACGTCCTTTGGCTTTTATCTCACCCACCCTCAGTGCAAAAAGCAAACCTACATTTATTCAAATTTCCCCCTCATAATTTTAAATACCTCCATCAAATCTCCCCTCATTCTTCTGTGCTCGAGGGAAAAAAGTCCTAACATGTTTAATATTTCCCTGTAACTCAGTTCCTGACATCCAGGTAACATTCTAGTAAATCTTCTCTGCACTCTTTCAATCTAATTGATATCTTTTCTGTGGTTTGGTAAACAGAACTGCACACAATTTTGGCCTCACCAATGCTTTATACCATTTTACCATCACATCCCAACTCCTGGACTCAATTCTTTGATTTATGAAGGGCAATGTGCCAAAAGCTCCTTTTACAACCCTGCCCACCTGTGACCACACTTTCAGGGAATCGTGTATCTGTATTTCAAGATCCCTCTGCTCTACCGCAGAGGGTATCTGTATTTCAAGATCCCTCAGTGCCCAACCGTTCACCATGTACGTCTTTTCTTGGTTTTTCCTTCCAATATGCAACACCTCACAATTGTCTGCATTGAATTCCATCGGCCATTTTCACCCCATTTTTCCAGCTGGTCCAGATCCCACTGCCAGCTTTGACCACAACACCTCCATTCAGGGGAAATGGGGTAAGGAGTTGGAAGCAGGTACTTACCAGGGCTCAGGCCTAGTGGGTTCGAGCAACATGTCAGGGGAGTCGGAGACCAGAGCTCGGCAGCGTTCAGAGGAGGAGGGGGCGAGCTGAAAGTGACGGGGTGAATTGGTCAAGGGCCAATAAAAAGAGGGTAAGGCAAAGGAGCGGCCCAGCGAGGAGTGGCCCAGTGAAAGAGTGGGGGCTTTGAAGGTTTGGTTTGTGAGGCTTCAGCAAGCAGAGGCTGAGGAGAGCAACTGCTGCAACCAAGGTAAGGGAAGAAGGTAAGTTTAGTTAAGGGAATAATTCTACAAGCTAACTAGAGCTGTGAGTTGTTCCAGCTACGGGATGTGGGAAATCTGAGATGGTATACTTGTCCCAGACAACCACATCTGCAGTAAGTACATTCATCTCTAGCTCCTTACTGACCGAGTTTAGCAACAGTAGCTGGGACTGGATCAATTGCTGCTTTTTCAGGAGGCCAAGGAAGTCATAGAGAAGAATTACAGAGGGGTGGTCATCCCACATAGTCAGGATGTAGATACATGCGTGGCTGTCAGGGGAAGTAAAAGCAAGGGACCAGTAATGCAGAGTACACCTGTGGACGTTCCCACTGCCAATATTCATACTGTTTTGGATACTGCTGGTGGGAATGATCTACCAAGGGAAAGTCGAGTAGCCAAGTCCCTGGCACATAAATTGACTCCTCGGCTCAGAAGGGAAGGACAGACGAGAGGAGACCATTAGTAATAGGGGACTCGTTGGTGAGGAGGACAGACAGGAAGTTTGTTGGGATGCATAGGGACTCCCGGATGGTATGTTGCCTCCCAGATGCCAGGGTCATGGAGGTCACGAATCATCTCGGTGGCATTCTTGGAAGGGAGGGAGAGCAGCCGGATGTCGTGGTCCACATGGGGACCAATGACATAGAGAGAGGAAGAAACTAGGTCCACAAGAGGGAATATAGAGAGTTAGGTAGAAAGTTAAACGAGAGTGGTAATCTCCAGATTGCTGTCTGTGCCACAGGCACAGGGTAAAAATAGGAAGATATGGCTGATGAGTTGGTTAGGGGGTAGGGCTTCCGATGCCTTGATCATTAGGATTGCTTCTGGGGAGATCAGACCTCTATAACAAGGATGGGCTGCACCTAAACTGGTAAAGGACCAGTATCCTGGCAGGAGGGTTTGCTAGACCCGTTGGGGAGGGTTTAAACTTGCTTTTCAGGGGAGACGGAAATCATAATGAGAGCAAAGAAAATGGGATAGCAGTGAATCAGGGAGTCACATGCCATAAAGGAAAGGCAGGTGAACAGATGGGAAATAGAGCTGTTCAACAGGAATATAGCACATGCGCCATCGATAACTCACTTGCGGGCACTTTACCTAAATGCACGTAGCATCAGAAACAAAGTGGATGACCTGGTTGCTCAGATTCAACTAACAAAGTATGACATTGTGGCCATTACTGAAACGAGGCTCAATGAGGCTAGAGCTCAATATCCGAGTCCATAGGAAAGGTAGGCAGGTGGGTAGAGGAGGAGGGGTGGCTCTGATGATGTGATGACATTAAATCAATTGTAAGAAGGGGCATAGGGCCTAAAGTGGTTGAATTAAGAAATGTCAAGGGTAAAAAGATGATATTAGCAGTTATATACAGGGCCCCAAACACCAGCTGGGATGAGGACTATGAGATACAGACAGAAATACAGAGGACATGTTGCAAAGATAATAGCAAAATAATTGTGGGAGATTTTAACATGGTCAGGGATTGGGAAGAACAGGAATTTGTAGTGAGTTTGTCAAAAACCTAAGAGATGGACCTTTTGCACAGCTTGTTGAGAAGCCCAGCGGGGGATCGCAGTTCTCAATTGGGTCAAGTGCAATAAACCTGAGGTCATTAGGGAGTTAAATGTCTTAGAACCTCGAGGAAGCAGGGACCACAACATGGTCGAATTCAATTTCAAATTCAAAAAGGAATAAAGGTTATCGGATGTATCAATTTTTCAGTGGAATAAAGGAAATTACGGTGGTATGAGAAAAGAACTGACCCAAGTCGACTGGTAAAGCAAACGAGTCAGAGGAACAGAGCAGGATTGGAAGATATTCTTGCAAATAATAAAAGGCCCGCAGGATGGATATATTCCAAGAAAAAGGAAATTAGTCAAAGGAAAGATGGTACCAATGTGGCCAACAAAAGAGGTGAAGGTCAGGATAAAAGCAAAGGGGCGGGTACACGAGGAAGCTAAAATGAATGAGGAAATCAGAGGACTGGGATCCTTTTGAAACTTACCGAAAGAAATAAAGAAAGTCATAAGGAAAGAAAAGACAAGTTATGAAAGGAGATTGGCAAACAATGTAAAATAATATGCTAGGAGGTTTTTAAATATCTAAGAATAAAAGAGAGTCACATGTTGATATAGGACCGATAGAAAACGATGCTGTGGAAATTACGATGGGCTATAAAGAGGTGGCAGAAGAATTAAATCAATATTTTACACTATATTCACGGTGGAAGACGTTAATAACATCCCTGACAGACAGTAGCTTCAGAAATAGAACTGGATACAGTTAAGAATACGAGAGAAATTGTGCTAGGTAAATTGAATGGATTAAAAACAGATAAATCTCCCCGAGGTACATCTGTGGGATTTGAAAGAGGTGGCTTTGGAGATTATAGATCCATTGGTGACAATCTTCCAGAAATCTATAGTCTCGGGCGTCGATCCGGGTAATGGAAGGTTGTGAATGTGGTTCTGCTTTACAAGAAAGGTGGGGAACAGAAAAAAGGGAACTCTAAAACCCATAAGTCTGACGTCAGTGGTGGGGAAGATATTAGAGTCAATCCTCAAGGATGAAGTTATTAAATAACTGTAGATGCAGGACAGGATTTGTCTGGGTAGGCATGGGTTTTTTTAAAGGGTAGATCCTGCCTGGCCAACCTATTTGAGTTTTTTAAAGAAATCCCAGGAAGGATCGACAAAGGGGAGGCCGTGGATATTATTTGCTTGAATTTTCAAGCAAATAAGTGTCCTTGGAATTACAGGGATGCAGTGAGACTGGATAGACAATTGGCTGATAGGCAAAAAGCAAAGGGTTGAAATTAAGGAATCCCATTCAGGATGGCTACCTGTAACGTGCAGCTTTCTGAAGGGGTTGATCCTGGGGCCACTGCTGTTTACAATTAATATTAATGATTTGGATTGTGGACTAAATGGTTTTGTGGCCAGATTTGTGGATGACTCCAAGATCGGTGGTGAAGCAGGAAGTGTTGAAGAAACCATAAAGTTGCAGATGGATATGACCAGATTGGGAGACGGGGTAAAAATATGGCAGATGCAGGGCAATGTTGAGAAGTTATCGGTTCTGCATTTTGGCAGTGGAAATAAAAAGGCAGAGAACTTTCCAGATGGGGAGAAAATTCAATCCTCGGAGGTGCAAACGGACCTGGACGTCCTCATGCAGAGAAATCTAAAAGTTAATGCCCAGGTAGGATTGGTCATGAAGAAGGCAAATGCTATGTTGGCATTCATTTTGAGAGGTATAGTATTTAAGAGTAGAGAGGTGTTAATGAGACTCTTTGGGGCACTGGAGAGACCCCATTTGGAGTACGGTGTACAGTTTTGTGCCGCCTATCTTAGAATGTGATGTTGTTGGAGAGGGTACAGAAGAGATTTACCAGGAAGATTCCTGGAATGCCGGGCCTGGCATATGGGGACCGTTTGGCAGCTCTTGGGTTGTACTGGTTGGAGTAGAGGAGAATGAGAGGGGGATCTCATAGAGACATTTCGAACATTGAAAGGTTTTGACAGAGTGAATGTGAATAAGATGTTTCCCTTGAATCAAGGAGGAGTCACAGTCTTAAAATTAGAAGTTATCCAAATCAAAACAGAGAGGAGGAAGAACTTATGTAGTCAAAGGGTCATAGATCTGTGGAACTCACAGCCGCACAAAGTATTGGAACAGGAAATGGATCAAACATCTCATTAGTAAGGGTATCAAGGGATATGGGGACAAGGCTAGTAATTGGAACTCGGTATGAGTTTAGTTTAGCTTAGTGCATAGTCACAGAACAGACTCGATGGGCTGAGTGGCCTGCTTCTGTTCCTTTGTCTTGTGATCTTGTGAATTGAAACGTGCTTGACCCTTATCAGGGACAAGATTCTTAAACTGGTGAAAACATCTTCAATATGTGCTCCACATTCATTAATCAATTTCAACATGATGCATCGTGTTCAGGATTAAATTAAGCTGGCTTGTATCTTTTTAAATATTAACCCTACTTGTGACAGATAGAAATCTGATATTGATACATTGACACATATGTTTTAGATTTGTCCATCCTTAGAAATCTACTGGAAATAAACTTTTAATCTCTTTTCAAATGAATTTCAGGTGGAGCTACGACCAAGTCCAATAACTGCTCTTTTTTGGGGTTTTGACCCAGACATTAGGGAGTTTATCTGTCCCTGCGCAACAGGTTGTGGCCTTCCCTACATTGTTGGCTGGAAGAGCGATCTTATTCAAATGGAAAGACTCTCGACCTCCAACAGTGGTTCAATGGTTTTCTCATATTTTTATGTCCAGTTTAAGTTCAGAAGAAAAGTTAGGTATCATGTATTTGATTCATCGGTGAGATTTGAAGATACATGGAGATCTTTTATGTCTTATTTTCAATCGATATAAGTATTTTCTCTGTGATTTGATGTTCTCACTCTTCCAGATGAGATATAGTCTTACCTTTGCTTCTTGATTCACGACATGAATCAAAAGCTACAAAATACACTTAACCCTCAAGATAAGTGGATCAGGTGTTTTTTATTTGTTTAGTTTTCTTTTAAAAGAGAAGGTTGGATGGTCCTTATATTTATAAATTATTTTTGATGTCTTTTCTGTGCTCGCCCCATGCAGTGGTTGGGTGGGTGGTGGGGGTGGGGGTGGGGGGTGGATGGGACAACGAGTTTATACTGTTTGAAGATTTACCTAGATACATATACATATGTGAGACTGTATTTTCAAGTTTGTTCCCTTTTCATCATTGAACTGGATTTATTGTAAAAGAAAAACAATATAAATGATTGAAAAGAGTGGAATCCATCATTGATGGTAGACAATTGACGGCCAGTGACTCGAGAGGCATCAGATGCTGAGTATAAACAAAAATCAGTGACAAAACATTTTTGGTCAGTTGAACTGTCGCAATGTGTCAGCATCATGAAGCGATTAAACGTTCCAAATTCAATAAAAGTTAATTTAATGTTTCTCCAACTTCCTACGTGATACAGCAAATCTGACATTATCGTTGGGTTCATCTTGAAGTTGCCTATTGTAATCCCCAATTTGCTTTTTTGGAAGCAAACCGTTTTGGGAAAAAAAAATACTGTGCAGTGTTCCTTTAGGGGCTTCTAAACTCTTCCCCTCTCTCCAAGAATCTAGGCTTTCAGTTTCAGACTCCCCGAGATTGGGGAGGGGCATATACCATTTACCTTCGATGTGCCCATCAGTAACTTGATGAGATGTCACCTGTCAGCATGGAGCACCCCATGGGATGAAGTCACGGATGACCCATTCTCTCCTTGCAACTCAGACCCTCCAATCTCAATGAAGACCTGTGAATGCCAGTGAATCCTTTAAACAGCTACCCCCCCCCCCAAGGACCCGGGAACATTTCTACCATTTGCAGCAACTCATGCAAGTTAAATCGTGGAGGTCAGGATCGAAAATCTTCCACTCCACATATTGATCTATCAATTGGCAATTGCACCCACTCCCCATACATTCGGGGCTTCCCACATATGCATCCATTGTCCCTAGGAGAACACTGCGAATGGCAGCGGAGTTGTGAAGATTTTACTGCAGCTGTACGTCACCACCGCCGTCATCCACAGGAGCATGAAGGAGAGGGAAACGGAGAAGAGGAAAACCATAGACTTTCTTCGGTTTCTCAGCTCTGGGTTGGTCTGATTCTGACCCGCCTGGACCCGGAGCCCTCGGCGTGCCCTGTTGGCCAGTAAAATGCGCCGGACCGTCAAGCAATTAAACTGCACCATGAAGTCAATTTGAAAGAAATATATGGAGCAACTCGTGAACCACATGTACACATCCCATCCAGGGTCTGTGTACACTCGATCCCTTCCTCGGAAGCCGCGGGGCATCTTGTTGATGACCTCTTGTGCTTCAAGTATGAAATACAAGGGGAACCTCTTTGGAAAGGACAGAACAACTAAAGCAGAGACCACCACAGTCGCGTTCCTCTTCCTGCAAAATTTCTCCTTTAACCCTTGCCAGCTGATCGCTACGAATCGTCAAACGTGAAGGAGACGGTAAACCAGACCAGCATCTCCAGAAGCCAATAATTCATGAACAGGGTGAACTTGCAAACGGGAGTGTACATCAGGAAGGAACCGGGAAAGTGGTAACTGAAAATTTCGTAGATGACTCCAGAATACATCAGGACCAGTAGCACCGCTATTGCCATTGCCGTCATGTACACAGTGACACACTGAGAGAGGCCACATCTCCCTCTGTGGAGAATCACGAGGGTGGCCAGATTCGCTGTAGGAGAGGGAGAGAAAGGACATTTACTGAGGTAGAATTGGTAAAGAAGTGGGCGTGGACCTCAACAGCATCTCTGTGTCTCTCCACCATTGAGGCTTCCTGACCTGCCGACTTCCCCACACAATTTCTGATTTCCATCGAGCAACGGGTTTTTAACCAGAGGGAGTGAAGGGAATTCACAGGATGGGCTAAATCGAGCCTTGAGTGACGTCCGACAATGAAAACGTCCGCCTGAATATTCGCAAACTCTGTCTGACCTGAAATGTTGTGGAGAAAATAATTGAAAGGACTTTCAGTGACACTGGACAAGGAAGATTCCTATCGCATTTCTTTTCAGATGTCACCTATTTTTGTAATTTCCTGTCCTTTTCGTGTCTACTAGTACTTAGCCCACAAAGCAAGCGGTTTTGGTCAGTCCAAGAATGCCTGGGCATGCAGTCCGAACAGGTGCTATGCAAATATTGTCTTTAGCCATAGAAGCCATTTCAAGATCTTGTTGAGAATTTACTTGCCAACTACATAGCACCAAACTACACCCAACTGGTTGACAACATGCTTGAAACATACAAAACCATGAAGTGCGCCATGTTGTTGAAAATTCATTTTCAGCATTTGTACTTGGACTTCTTCCCGGCTGATCTTGGTGTGGTCAACGATGAACACGGTGAAAGGTTTCATCGGGACATTGTGACCGTGGAAAAGTGGTATCAGGGCCACCGGACTCCATCAATGCCGGCCAACTATTGTTGGAACAGACAAGAGAGGCATCAGATGCTGAGTCCAAACGAAAATCAGTGGCAAAACATTTTTAGGTCAGTTGAACTAACGCAATGTGTCCAGCATCGTTATACAATTAAACTTGCTAATGTGGCAACATTGTGCAGAGTGAAATGAGGAAGGAGAAAATGATCAGATGTAGTTGAGTCTAAGTCAGTAAAAGTCATTTACTGAAACAATCACACTCAGCTTTTGAACACGCTCTGGGAAACAGGCGCTGATCTTAACTATGCCTCTCAGGATCTTGGAGACTTCGTTCAAGTCTCCCCTCATCCTTCTGAACTCCAAGGAGAAAAGTCCTAGCTCTGCTCACCTTGCCTCATAAGACTTGTTTGACAATCCAGGCAACATCCTGGTGAATCTCCTCTGCCCTCTCTCCATAGCTTCCACATCCTTCCCGTAATGAGGTGACCAGAACTGAACTCAATACTCTCAGTGTGGTCTCACTAGAGACATAACCTCTCAACTCTTGGACTCAGTCCCCCGTGAAATGAAGTAAAACACGAAAGTCTGCAGATGGCACAGATGAAATAAAAACACAAATCTGGAGAAACTCAGCTGGTCAAACCACGTACTTTGTGTAGCAAAGATAAAGATACATAACTAACGTTACGGGCTTGAGCCCTACATCTGCACAAGACCAGAACTTTGGTTATGCATCCAAGGGCCATCATCCTATTTAGCAGCCTAAATGTGGCACCTTATTGAAAGCTTTTTGAAAATCCAAATATACAACATCCACGGCCTCCCCTTTGTCCATCCAACTTGAGATTTCTTCTAATAGGTTGGTCAGGCAGAATCTACCCTTTAAAAAAAAACATGCTGACGTCCTATCCTGCCACGTGTGAGTCGTCGGCTGACACACACGCGAGGGGTTGGCGTATTGAAGTTTGGTTGGCACACACACAGTGCGTTCACACATTGGTGTTCGGTTGAGGCATGTGTGCTCGGTTCGCGTATTGGGATTCAGTTGGTGCATTGAAATGAATATTGAATTTGTGCCCTTAGCTCTGGCACATGCACTGTTTGACCAGCTGTGTTTCTCCAGTATTGATCTTTTACCCTGAGTGATGAAGCTCGGTATCCCATAGACCTTTATAACTCGTTTACTAACTTTGTGAGATGTATGGATTTGGAATCCAAGGTCCCTCTGTTCCTCCACACAGTTAAGTATCTGACCATTAACCCTCTACGCACCTTTTAGGTTTGGCCTTCTCAAATTCATCACCCCAGACTTATCCGGGTTGAACTCCATCTGCCACTTTTCCACCCAACTCTGCATCCTGACTATATCCTTTCGTAACCTACCACAACCTTCAGCTGCATCCACAACCCCTCCAACTTTATGTCATCTGCAAACTTACTGGCCCATTATTCCCCCTCTTCATCCAGGCCACTTATAAAATTCACAAAGAGCAGGGGGTGGGGGGTCCCAGGCGGATCTCCACGAGATCGGCGACCTGATACGGGATATCTTCCTGTCCATACAGATGTTACCGGATGGGAAGGATGATCTCTGTTATTTTGCCTGTGACTCCACGAACTTCCAACGAGAAATTGATCGGGAATTGTTCAATGTTGGAGCAGGAGACAACACATTTGTGAAGCAACGTCCTTCTATCAGCAGAGTGCCTTCACTCACCGGGAATGCCAATGATTACGAGGATTGGGTAAGAAATGTCCTTCACCAACAGGATTGTAGGTCAACCCACCTTAACGGAACTGGTGGATGGTTTGTTCCTCGCTCCTGAGGTCTGATCCCGCCTCTATTTAAGGATGCTCCCATCGCCCCTTAGAATGAAATATCCATTCTCTGCTGGAAATTTCATCATGGTTTACATTAGTTACTGTCACTTAACAAACAAGTTGAGATGTTGATTTGGTGCCTCCAATTAGGTCAATTCCCAGTGCTTTGCTAATTGAGAAGTTGCAGTGGAACTCAATGGCTGGGTGGGGAGGAGTGGTGGGGAGACTCCTGCTCTCTGCTTCAACTTGGAAACAAACATTCCACCATTTGAGCAGGGAATTTTATAGCTGAAACGGGGATAGGCTGCGTGAATTTAGGATTGCATTATCATGGACATGAAATGGGCGTTCGTTTCGGCTTGATGGCTGTTGAACAAGAATATCTGCAGGTGCTAGTGGACATCAAGGTGCTGGAGAACTCAGCTTGTCTCTTCCTTCATCAACATTTCTGGTCATCTCTTCAATAAATTCAACAAGTTTCGTCAAATATTACTTTCCCCTCACAAACCCATGTTGGGTTTCCCTGATCAATCCCTGCCTTTCCAGATATTTATACAAATTATCCCTAAGAATACCAGCATATCAAAAGCCTTCTTCACCACCCTATCTACATGGGAATCCACCTTTAAGGAATGCTGAACCGTTATTCCAAGATTCCTCTGCATTCCTCAATGCCCTCCCCTTCATTGCATATGAACTATTTTGGTTATTACTCCCAAAAAAAGCACCTCACATCACATATTTACTCACAAAATTTACCACCCATCACCCAAATCATTAATATAAATGATGAACAAGAAAGGACCCCACACCAATCCCTGAGGCCCACCACTCGTCACTGGCCTCCTTCCTGACAGACAGTTGTCCACCATGACTCTCTGGTGCCTATCATTCAGCCACCACTGAGCCCATCTGACTATCTCTATATCAATCCCTGGACACTGGACCTTCCTCACTAACTTTTCATATCGAACTTATCAAAAGCCTTACTAAAATCCAAACGGACCACATCAACTGCTCTACCTTCATCAACCTTTTCGTCACCTCTTCAAAAAATTCAACAAGATTCATCAAACTCGACTTTCCCCTCACAAACCTATGTTGGCTGTCCCTGATCAATCCCTGCCTTTCAAGATATTTATACATGTTATCCCTAAGAATTCCTTCCATTAGTTTCCCCACCACTGATGTCAGACATACTGGTCGATAATTGCTTGGCCTACATCTTGTGCCCTTTTTAAACAGTGAAACCACGTTTGCAACCTGCCAATCCTGCGGCACCACACCCTCCTCTAGTGACCGCTGCAAAATCACCTTCAGAGCCTTCACTATTTCCTCCCTGACCTCCCTTAAGGTCCTGGGGAAAATTCCATCAGGACCAGGAGACTTATCTATCTTTATATACCCCAGAAGTTCTAAAATACCCTCTTTACTAATCCTTATATTTTCCAAAACTAACCCATTTGCCTCACCAATCCTACACAATTCAATTTCTCTTTCCCTCATGAACACTGACGAGAAGAATTTGTTCATATCTCCCCCATCTCATGTGGTTCCTCTGATTTTCCAGTGGACCTATTCTATCCTTAACTTTCCTTTTGTTGAGGAGTCACGTGATGGAGTAGTGGCCAGTAGGAGAATACCAGCCCTCTCCAGAAAAGAAAAAATAAAGTGAAGAAAATACAAAGTTCAAGAAACCCAAAACATTTCAAATAAAAGATAAAGTTGTGGAGAAAAGAAAGAAAATGGAACCCAAGAAGGAAAAAATGAAAACAACAGGGAAAAAAAGAAGAAAAGACTTTAGAAGAGAAAGGAAAAGGCCTTACCTGCATGAAGAGGCAGGGAGCTGCTGTGGAGAGAGGAGCCCACTCCTTGAGGATAGTGGCAACCCCACAGAATCATGACCTCCCGACCGTGGGACTGCAAAATGCCTCTCTAAGCCAAACAGAAGTGCGTAATGCTCACACTAAGGAAAAAGAAAACACCGACGGGAGGGGGGCCTGGCTGAGGAGTGAACTTACACAGCGTGACCAGCTGAGAGATGCCCGACAACAGGGCTCTCAGCTGGAAGAAGAGTAAAGCAACAGGAAAGGGAGTGATAGGAAAGAAAAACAGCAACAGGAAGCCCAACAGATAACTAGCTCAGAAGAAGAGGACCAACAGCAAGAAGCTATGCAAAAAAACACCCAGCAAACTGAGGCAATCAGCTCAACAAGAAAGTCAGAAGAGACACAGATACCAGGAAGAGAAGAAAAAGAAGAAGACACAAACACAGGTGTAAACACAGAAGAAGAGGAAGAAGAAGACCAAGGTCTGCACAGAGAAATAGAAGGTAAAATAGACGGACAGAATATAGATAATTTTTTTTCAAGAACAAATGAGAGCATTAAAAGAATGGTTGACATTAGAATTTAGTGAAATGAAAAGAAAAATTAAAAGTACAGAAGAAAAAGTGAGAAGAATAGAGCAGGACATGACAGAAATAGGGAAAAGATTAGAAAATGTGGAAGAATGAGAAATGGCTGTAGAAATGGAAGTGAATGACATAAGGAGAAAATTGGAAGAAAGTGACAAAAAAGTTAAAGAGTCACAAGAGTTGTTATCTCAGAAGATGGATATAACGGAAAACTATAGTAGGCGCAACAACATAAAGATAGTGGGCCTAAAAGAAGATGAAGAAGGCACAGATATGAAATAATTTATAAAAGAATGGATCCCAAAGTTCTGGGAACAACAGAAATACAGGAAGGAATGGAAATAGAAAGGGCTCACAGAACATTAGCCCCAAAACCACAGACACAGCAAAAACCAAGATCCGTTTTAGTAAAGTTTTTGAAATACACGACAAGAGAAAATATACTGGAGCGGGCAAGGAATAAAATTAGAGAAGACAAAAAAACCATTGGAATACAAGGGTAAAAAAATATTTTTTTCACCCAGACATAACTTTTGAATTCCTAAAGAAGAGGAAGGAGTTTAACACAGCAAAATCGATCCCATGGAAAAAAGGCTATACATTTATGTAAAGATATCCAGCTGTGCTTAAAATATTTATCACGGGGAAGCAAAATAGACTGTTCTCGGATCCAGAGGAAGCATGAGAATTTGAAGAATGCCTGCAGGATGGAAGGAGAGATGAAGAGATGTAACAAGAATGATGAATGATGACAAAATACATATAAAGATGTAAAAATAATGTATAAGTAAGAACTAAAAAAGGGAAAGAAAAGGGAAGTAAGGGGAAGGAAAAAAAGGAGGGGAAAAAAGAAAAGAGGGTGAGCTTTGATATATGTGAAGAAAAAGTCTTTTCTGGAGGGGGTTGGGAGGGGGAGAGAATAACCGTCACTGCGAAATCAGTTGACACTTGCGAGCAGGTTCGCAATCCAAATGGAGAGGGGAGTTGTGGTTGCCCAGCAAGGGATAAAGGGCAACTCGGGGGGGGGGTGACATTTGGGGTTAAGAGAATATTAGATGTGGGAGTTGTTGAAGTATTTTATGTTTTAAATGTGTTGTCATACATTGAGTTCAAAAAGGGAAAACTGAGAGATGAAAATTATACGATATATTAAAAAGGGGATGGTGATGATGATGAAGTGGAAATGAGGTGTAAACAGAGTATGAGATGGCCATGTTGAACTATATAACTATAAATATTAATGGGATACATAACCAAATCCAAAGGAATAGGCTATTAAATTTACTGAAAAAAAAATAGACATAGCATTTGTGCAGGAAACGTATCTAACTGAAGTGGAACATAATAAATTAAAGAGAGACTCGGTAGGGCACATAATGGCAGCATCGTATAATTCAAAAGCCAGAGGTGTAGTTATATTAATCAATAAAAATATACCAATCAAAAGAGAGGAGGAAATAATAGATCCAGCAGGGAGGTATGTAATGATAAAGTGTCAGATATATTCAGAATTCTGGAATTTGGTCAATATATATGCAACTAATGAAGAGGATCAAAAGTTTATGCAAGATATATTTTTGAAGATTGTAGATACGCAGGGGAATATATTGATAGGAGGGGATTTTAACCTTAATTTGGACCCAAAGTTGGATAAAACTGGAAAAAAGACTAGCAAAAAGAATAAAGTGGCCAAATTTATGGTTAAATCAATACAGGAAAGAAACTTATGGATATATGGAGAAGGAAGCACCCAAGGGAGAAGGAGTACTCATATTATTCAAGTAGGCATAAAACATACTCAAGGATTGATATGTTTTTGTTGTCAGCCCATATCCAATGGAGAGTTAGGAACACTGAATACAAAGCTAGATTGTTATCTGATCATTCACCCCTGTTATTAGCAATAGAACTAGAGGACATCCCACCAAGAACATATAGATGGAGATTAAACTCCATGCTACTTAAAAGACAGGAATTTAGAGAATTTATTGAACGCCAAATTAAAATGTACTTTGAAATAAATGCGGAATCATTGAAAGACAAATTTATATTATGGGAGGCAACGAAAGCTTTTTATCAGAGGGCAGATAATAAGTTATGTAACTAAGATGAAAAAGGACTACAATCAGGAAATAGAACAGTTGAAAAGGGAGATAGTAAGTACAGAAACAGAACTAGCAACAAGGGAAGATACAACAAAAAGAAGAGAATTGGCAGACAAAAAAAATAAAATATGAAACATTACAATTGTATAAGATGGAGAAGAACATAATGAAAATAAAGCAGAAATATTATTAGCTGGGTGAAAAAAATGCACAAAATATTAGCCTGGAAACTTAAAACGGAACAAGCTAAAAGAACTGTATTGGCATCAAGGAAAAAAGGACAAACATATTATATATAACCCAATGGAGATTAATGAAAACTTTAAGGAATTCTATGAACAATTATACCAAACTGAGAACGAGGGGAAAGAAGACAAAATAGATGAGTTTCTAGCTAAAATTGAACTGCCGAAATTGCAAGAAGAGGAGCAAAACAAATTGATAAAACTTTTTGAAATAGAGGAAATACAGGATATATTAAAAAGCTGCCAAACAATAAAATGCCTGGAGAGGATGGACTCCCAATAGAATTCTATAAAACATTTAAAGAGTTATTAATTCCTTCTCTCCTGGAAGTAATGAACCAGATAGAAGAAACCCAAAACAGCAATAATTACAGTAATACCAAAAGATGGGGAAGGATCCACTAACACCAGCATCATATAGACCAATATCTCTACTTAATTCAGATTATATGATAATAGCAAAACTATTAGCAAACAGATTGGCTGACTGCGTACCAAAAATAGTAAAACAAGATCAAACTGATTTTATTAAGAAAAGACGAACAGCGGATAATGTCCGTAAGTTCATAAATTTAATCCATGCAGTACAAGGAAATAAGATACCAACAGTGGCTGTTACTTTAGATGCAGAAAAAGCCTTTGACAGGATAGAATGGAATTATTTATTCAAAGAATTACAGAGGTTAAACCTACCAGAAAAATATATTAATTCGATTAAAGCTTTATATAAGGGACCATTGGTAAAGGTGACAGTAAATGGATATGTATTGAACCATTTTAAATTAAGTAGGTCAATTAGGCAGGGATGTCCACTATCTCTCTCACTGCTTGATTTAGCAATAGAACCATTGGCAGAACTGATAAGAACAGAAAATAAAATAAAAGGAATAAAAATAAAGGAGGAATATAAAAACAGTTTATTTGCAGATGACATCATAGCATACTTAACAGAACCAGAAATATCAATAAAAGAACTACATAAGAAATTGAAGGAATATGGAGAAATATCGGGGTACAAGATCACCCCAAGATCAAAGTGAAGCGATGCCAATGAATAATGCAGATTACACAGAGTTTAAAAAATAATCACAATTTAAATAGCAAACAAAAGCAATCCGATACCTAGGTATTAGATTAGATAATAATTTAGGCCACCTATGCAAATTAAATTATCAACCATTAATGAAGAAATTACAGGATGACTTAGAACATTGGAAATAATTACTGCTAACATTGATAGGGAGGGTAAATTGCATTAAAATGAATGTCTTCCCAAGGATACAATGCCTATTTCAATCATTACCAATTCCCTTAACAAAGAAATTCTTCAATGAACTGAAGAGAATAATAAGGAAATTCTTATGGTAAGGGGGGAAACCGAGGATAGCATTAGATAAATTAACAGAGAGGTAAAACCTCAGGTAATTTACAGTTACCAAATATTAAAAATTATTATAGAGCAGCACAATTAAGGTATTTATCAGATTTTTATCAAACAAGAGATAAACCAGATTGGACCAAGATAGAGCTAGATAAAATAGGGGAGAAGATATCAGAACATATATTTTATAAGTGGGATGAAAAGCTGATACAATATAAAAGCTCACCAGTACTGCATCATTTACTCAATATATGGAAGATTCACTTAGAGAGGAAAAAAACAAATTACCAAATACCAAAATTATTATTGATGCAAAATCAGCTAATCCCTTTTACAATAGATAATCTTTTCTTTAGAGAATGGGAGAGAAAAGGGATCAAAAGAATAGAAAATTGTTTTTTTTTGGGGGGAAATAATTTATTAACATTTGAACAAATGAAGTACAAATATGGAATAATTCATGGTACAATGTTTGCATACTACCAGCTGAAAACCGACTTAAAGGACAAATTGGGAAACAGACTGAGATTACCAGAAGGAAGCAGCTTTGAATATGTGATTACAGACACAATGATAATGAAAAGATTTATAACCAACATGTACATCAAATTGCAAGAGAAGGAAAATGATGAAATAAGCTATAAACCCAAACAAAAGTGGGAACAAGATTTAAACATAAATGAAACATGGGAAAAGTTATGTTCTGGAACTATGAAGAATATAATAAACACAAGGTTATGCATGATACAATATAATTGGTTACACAGGCTATATATCAAGCCCCAAAAGTTAAATAAATGGGACCCAACATTATCAGATAGGTGTTTTTGTTGTAAGGAAAAGGGAACAACAGTACATGCAATTTGGGCATGTGAGAAAGTGAGAAAGTTTTGGGAAGATCTAAATCAGGTATTAAATAAAATCACAAAAAGCAACATACCAAAAAATCCAGAGATCTTTCTTCTAAGTAATATAAGAAGTAAAAAATTAGGCCTCAAACTGGATGAAGCACAAAAAAGATTTATTATGATAGCTTTAGCAGTCGAAAAAAAATGTATAATGTCAACTTGGAAATCAGAAGAGAGTCTGAGAGTACAGCAATGGTACAAGGAAATTAATAAATGTATTCCATTGGAAAAAAATAACATATAATTTAAAAAATAAAGTCATATTATTTGAACGAATTTGCGAACCATACATGGAACAGAACAGAGATGCCCTACAGTAAATGACACAATTTTCTTGTTTATTTTCACTGTGTGATGACATTATTTAATGGGTTTATTGTATTGTATATGTTGAATGTTTAATGGGTTTCGAGGGGGTGGGAAGGAGGGAGGGAAGGGAGGGGGAAAAAGGGGAGAAAATGCCACTGTGTATATTCAAGAGAAAAGTCTTTGTATGTATTTTGATTGATATGGTTCATAGTGTGAAAAATAAAAATAAAAAATAAAATTCCTTTCCTTTTGTTGTTGACATATTTGTAAAAACCTTTTGAATTTGCTTTCACCCTATTTGCTATAGCTGCCTCATACCTTCTTTTTGCCTTTCTAATTTTCCTCTTAAGGTTCTTTCTACAATCTATGTAATGTTCAAACATCTCATCCATCCTCTACTTCTTGTATTTAACTAAGGCTGCCCTTTTATCCTGAACCAACTTCCTAATCTCTCTAGAAAACCATGGGTCCCCTGAACATTTGGCCTTGTCTTTTGTCCTGACAGGGACATAAAGATTCTGCACTCTTACTATCTCACCTGGAAGAAGAAGTTATTTTTTGGAAAAACCCAAAAGGGGACAAGTTTCTTTGACACTTCAGTGGGAGATTTAAGGTGATCAGTTTGTGTGTGTGTGACCAACGAACAACGAATATCTCTCTGAAGCTGGTAAAGACCTTTCTGAGCAGTAACAAATTAGAGCACCAGACCCTGGTATTTGTTCAATTCTGTACCCAGTCTGGAAATTGCCTGATCCCAGTGAACTTGGAGAAGGGAAAAGGGATTGATTGAACAGTGAAACAAAGAACTTTCCTGAACACATACACATAACTTACACGTGCACTTAGAATGAAAAATGGGTGAAGTTAAGTTAATAGTAATAAGTTAAATATTGATCTTATTATTATGTATTAAGGAAATAAACCATTTTTGTTTAAGTTGCCATTGTCTTGCTGAATTTCTGTTGCTGGATTTTGAGTCCTTTGGGCTTGTAACAGTGGACTCTCCTGGTTTATCCAGCATGGTCAAAGTGGACCTATTGGATTGAGCCACGTGCAAGGCAAGAAAGAGTTGATGTGTTGCATGGGTGCTTTTGTCCTAAGACGTGTTTTAAAATGTTGGCCAGTTTAATGGATTTGTGTTAGTATTGATCTTTAAAGTTGTTATAAAATTATATCATAGCATGTTGTGCGCGAGCACTGCAAAGGGACTGAGACAGCAGGCTGTGTGCTCATTTAGCACAACGGATATATTTTGAAGTTCACGCTGCAGCCTTTAAGGCCGCCCGGAGCCCACCCCTCACATCCCAGAACCCGTATCACACTGACGGACGTCCACACATGTTCTTCTGGTCTGCACCAGAAGAGAAGGAGCCGCAACACTATCTTTTCCGTGGCTGTCCCGCTGACCGCGCATGACAAGCAGGGCCAGTTCTCCGCTGGAAAGAAGTGCGCTGCCACGATATATATTTTTAGTGTGGGAATTATGGGCTGGACAGGGTCATGCAGAGAATCACAGTTGCTCAGAGAGAGAAGCCATTTGCAAAGACTAAAAGTCTGCTGCTGGAAGCTTGTTTGCTTAAAAAGACTGAAGGGGTTTCTTAATTGAAACTCAAGAACAATGGGTGTTTGCATTTGTGTGTACACACAGCATTCTGCTGGAGCTGTTCAAACACACAGGACTTTCAATCCAATGGTCTGCTGACAGTTCAGAGTCATGGGCTCATAAATCATACTTTTGAGGTGGCTCTAAGTGGCCAGAGATGCTCAGCACATAGGTGTGAAATGACTTCAAGTGGGGGGGGCATCTGCCATGATTCATGCTTTTGGAGAAATAAAACAGAAACAGAAATGATGTCACGGGTCATGTGATGAGACTTGTGGAGGGAAATATATTACTGGAACCAGAGGCATTTTTGACACCAGAAGACAGTAAAACAGGATTGCAATACAGTTACCAGAAAAGGTTCTATTAGATGTTACTCCTGATCAATGGTGAACACTGAATAGTGGCTTTTGAATGAGGAAGACCACTTCTGGCTGTCTCTTTAAGATACAGAGGGCAGTTTAACCATGTCCTTTCCTATTTGGGCACTTTGTTTAACCCTTACATGGATTTGCAAAATCAGTGTGGAAGAAAATAGCCACTTCACTGTCTCTTTGGAAAAGGGGAACGCAGATTCAAAATCTCTATACAAGACAGAGAAAATCATTCATATGAAAAAGCATTGCTCTGAAAACAATCCTAAAAGAGGTCTGATAACTTGATGTTTCAAAATACTTCATTATTACTTCAAAGCAACAATTTAAAGAAATCTGATGCCTCCCACTTACTCCATAATTGCTTTTGTTGAGCAGTAAAGATGTTGAGTTTCAACACAAAAGCTTTCTGATACTGAACTTAAAAATCATCAGAATGAAACTTAAACTGTAGGTGTTCACTCATACACACACACTCACACGCACAAACGCACACTCACACACACACACACACACACACACACACACACACACACACACACACACACACATACACACACACACACATACAGATGCACACACATGCACACACAGATACACGGATATGAGAGCACACACACACACTCGCGCACACACACACACTCGCGCGCACACACACACAGACACATGCACACAGATACACACGTGCACACACACACACACTCACTCAAACACACACACATGCACTCACACACACACAGACCCGCACGCACACACACAGACACACAGATACACGTGCATCGCACACACACACAATTAAGTATATTTGCGTATAGTTGGGGGATAAGTTTAGATCTGGTGTTATATTGTCAATAATTAATAATAAAAATATTGTAAAAGTAACACTGTCTTGGTGAATTTCTACTGCTGCTGGTCTGTGACGTAACTCTGACAATAAATCTGAAGTCTGACAAGGATGGGGTTGACAAAATAATACCGTGTGTAACTGGGAAAGGGTTCGTTAAGATGGAACATTATTGTTAGGATTTGGAAGCTATGGAGATGGTGAAGAGGAGATTGAACAGGATGTTCACTGGATTGAAACACATCTTATGAGGCAAGGTGACTGAGCTAGGGCTTTTCTCTTTGGAGTGAAGGAGGGTGAGAGGTGAGCTCATGGAATTTGATGAGCTCATGAGTGGACCGCCTGCACCTTCCATCCCAGGGCAGGAGTAGCAAGCACCAGACATCCTCTATACACAGTGAACGGAGGGAAGTTCAGGGGATACTTCAGGAAAGTGAGTGGGGTCCTGGGTTGCATCGCCCAGGGTGGCGGCGGAGGCTGGGGTGTTTTAGAACGTATCAATGTATCAATATCAGATTTGTATCTGTCACAAGTAGGGTTAATATTAGAAAAGATACAAGCCAGCTGATAAGTGTGAGGTGCTTTATTTTTGTAAGAAGAATCAGAACAGGACATACGTAGTAAATTGGAGAGCATTGATGAATACAGAAGAGCAGAAGGATTTAGGAGTAACGGTACATCATTCCCTGAAGGTAGAAACTCATGTGAATAGGGTGGTGAAGAAGGCTTTTAGTATGCTGGACTTTATCAATCATTGCGTGGAATATAGGAGTTGGGAAGTGATGTTGAGATTGTATAAGGCGTTGGTGCGGCCTAATTTAGAGTTCTGTGTGCAGTTCTGGTCGCCTAATTATAGGAAGGATATAAACAGAGTGGAGAGAGTGCAGAGAAGATTTACCAGAATGTTACCTGGGTTTAAGCATCTAGAGTACAGGGAGAGATTGGGCAGATTAGGTCTTTATTCTTTGGAGCGTAGAAGATTGAGAGGGGATTTGATAGAGGTATTTAAGATTATGAAAGGGATAGACAGAGTGGATGTGGATAGACTATTTCCGTTAAGAGTAGGAGAGATTGAAACAAGAGTACATGAGTTAAGAGTTAAGGGGCAGAGGTTTAGAGGTAACATGAGGGGGAACTTCTTTACTCAGAGAGTGGTAGCGATGTGGAATGAGCTTCTGGGAGAAATAGTGGCGGCAGAATCAATTTTATTATTTCAGAAAAAGCTGGACAGGTATATGGATGAGAAGAAGGTGAAGGGTTATGGACATTGTGCAGGTAGGTGGGACTAGAGAGGAGTGTTTGGTTCGGTGCAGACTAGAAGGGCCTAATGGCCTGTTTCTGTGCTGTAATTGTTATGTTATATATGTTATATGTTAATTTAATCCTGAACACGATGCATTATGTTGAAATGGATTAATGAATGTCGAGCATATATTGAAGATGTATTCACCAGTTTAAGAATCTTGTCCCTGATAAGGGTCATGCAAGTTCCAATTCACAAGATCACAAGACAAAGGAACTGAAGCAGGCCACTCAGCCCATCGAGTCTGTTCCGTGACTATGCACTAAGCTAAACTAAACTCATACTGAGTTCCAATTACCAGCCTTGTCCTCATATCCCTTGATACCCTTGCTAATGAGATGCTTGATCCATTTCCTGTTCAAATACTTTGTGCGGCTGTGAGTTCCACAGATCTATGACCCTCTGACAACATAAGTTCTTCCTCCTCTCTGTTTTGATTTGGATAACTTCTAATTTTAAAACTATGACTCCTTCTCCTTGATTCAAGGGAAACATCTTATTCACATTCACTCTGTCAAAACCTTTCAATGTTCAAAATGTCTCTATGAGATCCCCCTGTCATTCTCCTCTACTCCAACCAGTACAACCCAAGAGCTGCCAAACGGTCCCCATACGCCAGGCCCGGCATTCCAGGAATCATCCTGGTTAATCTCTTCTGCACCCTCTCCAACAACATCACATTCTAAGATAGGCGGCACAAAACTGTACACCGTACTCCAAATGGGGTCTCTCCAGTGCCCCATAGAGTCTCCTTAACACCTCTCTACTCTTAAATACTATACTTCTCAAAATGAATGCCAACATAGCATTCACCTTCTTCATGACCAATCCCACCTGGGCATTAACTTTTAGATTTCTCTGCATGAGGACGTCCAGGTCCATTTGCACCTCCGAGGATTGAATTTTCTCCCCATCCGGAAAGTTCTCTGCCTGTTTATTTCCACTGCCAAAATGCAGAACCGATAACTTCTCAACATTGCCCTGATTCTGCCATATTTTTACCCCATCTCCTAATCTGGCCATATCTCTCTGCAACTTTATGGTTTCTCCAACACTTCCTGCTCTGCCATCGATCTTGGAGTCATCTGCAAATCTGGCCACAAAACCATTTAGTCCACAATCCAAATCATTAATACTAATTGTGAACAGCAGTGGCCCCAGGACCAACCCCTTCAGAACGCCGCATGTTACAGGCAGCCATCCTAACCGGGATCCCTTAATTTCAACCCTTTACTTTCTGCCTATCAGCCAATTGTCTATCCAGTCTCACTGCATCCCTGTAATTCCAAGGGCCCTCATCTTATCTATCAGCTGAACATGTGGCACCTTATCAAAAGCCTTTTGAAAATCCAAGCAAATAACATCCACGGCCTCCCCTTTGTTGATCCTTCCTGGGATTTCTTTTTAAAAACTCTAATAGGATGGCCAAGCAGGATCTACCCTTTAAAAAACCCAAGCTGATTCAGATCAATCCTGTCCTGCATCTCCAGGTATTTCATAACTTCATCCTTGATGATTGACTCTAATATCTTCCCCACCACTGACGTCAAACTTGTAGGTTCCAGCGTTCCCTTTTTTCTGTTTCCCACCTTTCTTGTGCAGCTGAACCACATTCGCAACCTTCTATTACCCGGGATCCACGCCTGAGACTATTGATTTCTGGAAGATTGTCACCAATGGATCTATAATCTCCAAGCCACCTCTTTCAAATCCCACAGATGTACCTCGTCCGGTTGGGGAGATTTATCTGTATTTAATCCATTCAATTTACCTAGCATAATTTCTCTCGTATTCTTAACTGTATCCAATTTTATTCCTGAAGTTAATATCTGTCAGGGATGTTATTAACGTCTTCCATCATGAAAATAGTGTAAAATGATGATTTAATTCTTCTGCCACCTCTTTATAGCCCATCGTAATTTCCACAGCATCGTTTTCTATCGGTCCTATGTCAACACGTGACTCTCTTTTATTCTTAGATATTTAAAAACCTCCTAGCATATTATTTTACATTGTTTGCCAATCTCCTTTCATAACTTGTCTTTTCTTTCCTTATGACTTTCTTTATTTCTTTCTGTAAGTTTCAAAAGGAATCCCAGTCCTCTGATTTCCTCATTCATTTTAGCTTCCTCGTGTACCCGCCCCTTTGCTTTTATCCTGACCTTCACCTCTTTTGTTGGCCACATTGGTACCATCTTTCATTTGACTAATTTCCTTTTCCTTGGAATATATCCATCCTGCAGGCCTTTTATTATTTGCAAGAATATCTTCCAATCCTGCTCTGTTCCTCTGACTCGTTTGCTTTACCAGTCGACTTGGGTCAGTTCTTTTCTCATACCACCGTAATTTCCTTTATTCCAATGAAAAATTGATACATCCGATCACCTTTATTCCTTTTTGAATTTGAAATTGAATTCGACCATGTTGTGGTCCCTGCTTCCTCGAGGTTCTAAGACCTTTAACTCCCTAATGACCTCAGGTTTATTATACTTGACCCAATCGAGAACAGCGGCTCCCCCACTGGGCTTCTCAACAAGCTGTTCAAAAGGTCCATCTCTTAGGTTTTCTACAAACTCACTCTCCTGCGATTCAGCAAATTCCTGTCCTTCCCAATCCCTGACCATGTTAAAATCTCCCACAATTATTTTGCTATTATCTTTGCAACATGTCCTCTGTATTTCTGTCTGTATCTCATAGTCCTCCTCCCGGCTGGTGTTTGGGGCCCTGTATATAACTGCTAATATCATCTTTTTACCCTTGACATTTCTTAATTCAACCACTTTAGGCCCTATGCTCCTTCTTACTATTGATTTAATGTCATCACATCATCAGAGCCACCCCTCCTCCTCTACCCACCTGCCTACCTTTCCTATGGACTCGGATATTGAGCTCTAGCCTCATTGAGCCTCGTTTCAGTAATGGCCACAATGTCATACGTTGTTAGTTGAATCTGAGCAACCAGGTCATCCACTTTCTTTCTGATGCAATGTGCATTTACGTAAAGTGCCCGCAAGCGAATTATCGATGGCGTATGTGCTGTATTCCTGTTGGACAGCTCTATCTCCCATCTGCTCACCTGCCTTTCCTTTATGTCATGTAACTCCCTGATTCACTGCTATACCATTTTCTTTGCTCTCGTTATGAATTCCCTCCCCTCTGAAAAGCAAGTGTAAACCCTCCCTAATGGCTCTAGCAAACCCTCCTCCCAGGATACTGGTCACTTTCCAGTTCAGGTGCAGCCCATCTTTGTTATAGAGGTGTGACCACCCCCAGAAGCGATCCAAATGATCTAGGAATCGGAAGCCCTGCCCCCTACACCACCTCATCATCCATATCTTCCTATTTGTACCCTGTGCCTGTGGCACAGACAGCAATCTGGAGATTAGCACTCTCTTTTAACTTTCTACCTAACTCCCTATATTCCAGCTTGTGGACCTCGTTTCTACCTCTGTCTATGTCATTATTCCCCACGTGGACCACGACATCCAGCTGCTCTTCCTCCCCTTCCAGAATGCCGCTGAGATGATTTGTGACGTCCCTGACCCTGGCATCTGGGCGGCAACATACCATCTGAGAGTCTCTATGCATTCTAGCAAACTTCCTGTCTGCCCTCCTAACCAACGAGTACCCTATTACAAATGGTCTCCTCTCCTTAGTCCGTCCTTTCTGAGCCAAGGAGTCAACCTCTGTGCCAGGAACTTGGCCGCCTTGACTTGCCCCTGGTCGATCGTTCCCACCAGCATTATCCAAAACAGCATGCATATTAGTGGTGGGAACGTCCACAGGGGTACTCTGCATTACTGGTCCCTTCCTTTTACCTCCCCTGACAGCCACGCATATACCTGCATCCTGCCTATGTGGGGTGACCACCCTTCTGTAATTCCTCTCTATGATTTCCTTGGCCTCCTGAAAAACCCGCAGTTCATTCAGTCCCACCTCCAGTTCTTGAACTCGGTCAGTAAGGAGCTGATGCACTTACTCTAGGTGTGGTTGTCAGTGACAAGTATACCATCTCAGATTTCCCACATCCCGCAGCTGGAACAACCCACAGCCTTAGCTGACTCCATTAGCTTGAAAAATTATTCCCTTGACCAAACTTACCTTCTCCCCTTATCTTGGTTGCACCAGTTGCTCTCCGAAGCCTCTGCTCTCCGAAGCCTCTCGAGCCAAACCCTCAAAGCCCCCACTCTTTCACTGGGCCACTCCTCGCTGGGCCGCTCCTTTACCTTACCCTCTTTTTATTGGTCCTTGACCAATTCACCCCATCACTCTCACCTCGCCCCCTCCTCCCCTGAACGCTGCCGAGCTCTGGTCTCCGACTCTCCTGACTTGATGCTCGATCCCACTAGGCCCGAGCCCTGATAAGTACCTGCTTCCTATTCCTTACCCCATTTCCCCTGATTGGAAATGTTGAGGTCAAAGCTGACAGAGGGATCTGGACCAGCTGGAAAAACGGGGTGAAAATGGCCAATGGAATTTAATGCAGACAAGTGTGAGGTGCAGCACTTTGGAAGGCGAAACCAAGAAAGGACGTACACAGTGAACAGTCAGGGACTGAGGAGTGTGGTAGAGCAGAGGGATCTGGGAATACAGATACACAATTCCATGAAAGTGTCCTCACAGGTGGGCAGGGTTGTAAAGGGAGCTTTTGGCACATTGCCCCTCATAAATCAAAGAATTGAGTCCAGGAGTTGGGATGTGATGGTAAAATGATATAAAACATTGGTGAGGCCAATATTGTGTGCAGTTCTGTTTATCGAACAACAGAAAAGATATCAATTAGATTGTAAGAGTGCCAAGAAGATTTACTAGAATGTTACCCGGACGTCAGGAACTGAGTTACAGAGAAATATTAAACATGTTAGGACATTATTCCCTCAAGCACAGAAGAATGAGGGGAGATTTGATGGAGTTATTTCAAATTATGAGGGGGATAGATTGAGTAAATGTAGGTCGGCTTTTCCCACTGAGGGTGGGTGAGATACAAACCAGAGGACGTGGGTTAAGTGGGAAAGGGGAGAAGTTTAGGAGGATCTTCTTCACACAGAGAGCGGTGGGGGTGTGGAGTAAGCTGAAGTGGTGAATGTGGACTCCATTTTTAACATTTAAGTAGATTTTAGACAGGTATATAGATGAGAGAGCTATGGTGGGCTATGGTCTGGGTGCAGGGTCGTGGAAAGAGGCAAAAAAATGGTTCAGCGCAGAAGGGCCCTGTTTCTGTTCTGTAATGTTCTATTACAGAACATATAGATGCTCTGCATTACACTGATATCAAATGAACCCATGTTGATTCACGTTTCAGACAATAGCATCATTAACAATAGCATTTATTGTCTTCAGGAAGATTCAACGCAGAAGAAATGTCCTGATTGTTATAGATAGAGAATTTAGGTTAAAAAGGGCTTAAGTTAAAATGTGATGATTAATCATAAAAGGGGAAGCCAGAATAGACAGGGAGCTTACCATAAAACTTCAGCTGGACAATGTTATAACAAACAGAGATCTTTCATGGTCACAAAGAGACATGTAGGAGCCAAAGATTGATAAAAGAGTGAAAAACAGAATTTAGTGTGTGCAGAGTTCGTAGTGTACTTGACTAACATGATAATTACAAATGCAAGTGTACTTAGAATGATTTTGCAAAAACTAACCAATTAAAACAGTGTTAAAGAGGAGGGGAATGACAAGCAAAAAAGGTATAAAAATCAATGCATTGTATGTATCGGGGCTTGACATGGCGAGAAGCCAGTTGAGTCCAACTCTGCAGACTTGTAAATAAAGCTTGTCGTGTCACCAACTTTAAAGAGACTCATGTGTGAGAATTTGTACTTCTGACACTTATCAATGTCGCAATCGGTTACATTTGTGGCGTGTTTACGCTTAAGGCTCAAATCCAGAGCTTGACTGCACTTATCAAAAAAAACTATGAGCTCTTCCTCGGTTGTAAAATTGGTGAATGGGACAAACCCTGGGCTCCTCACCTTCGTTTGGCAACATGTGCAGCCAACCTGACAGCTTGATTAAACGTGCTAAATACAATAGAAGCTCATTTCATGTTTCCCCAACTTCCTTCAGTGAATCTGAAATTATCTTTGCGTTCGGCCTGAAGTTGTCCATTGTAATTCCACCACACATTTCCCCCCCCCCCCTCCACCCAATTTATTTCGAGAAGCAAACCTTCTGGAAAGAAAATGTAATAGAATCCAATGTTTGCCCAGACCGTCCAAGTTGCACCTTCCAAATCCCTGGCCGAAGGTTGTTTCGAGGTCGAACACAGAGGTGCGTCGAGGGAACATTTTCCCCTGCCGCTGCATTCCACCGCAACTCCTCGATTTGCAGAGCGCCGGGAATTGGCGCCAAATCAACATTTCATCCTGTATGTTAAGTGACTCGAATATGATGCAGTTCCCAGCAGAGAATGAAGGTTTCTTTCACCCCTCCTCCCCCTCACCTTATATAGTGGTTGAGTGGGACCCCACATTGAGGACAGAACACCCCAGTTTTGTCCAGATGGGTCGACCCGTGATACTGCTGGTAAAAGACATTTGTTACCCATTGCTCGCAATTGTTTGCCTCCCTGGTGAGTGAAGGTGCTCTGCTGATTGACGATTTTTGGTGGGCAGATGTGTGGGCACCTGTCCTAAAATGTAACAATTCTTGTTGGGAAGTCGCAGAGTTGCCAGTATAAATATAGCAGGCATCTATCCCCGCCCATTAGAATGTGTGACGGCAAGAAGTGTGTTCCCGTTTCAGTTCGTCGATCTCTGACTGTTCTGCCCAGCATTTTATTTAACATTTCTAGATTTCCAGGACCGGCTGAGCATTTTTCTTGGCAGTTGATAGGTTTGCATATAATCTAGAGTCCTGCCCGCCAATTCCACAGTGATGCCTACTGTCTACCAATTGCGCTCGCCCCCTTCCTTGTGCCTGCTTAACAAGGCTCCTGCTCGACCCTGCTCATCGCAATAGCGCGGATCTCCCAGCGGCCGCCCATTTCAATTCCCAGCCCCGTTCCCTTGTCAAAAATGTATGTCCATTTGTCTCCTGGACTGCCAGACCGAGATCACCCGCAATGAGGAACAACACCTCATCGTCCATCTGGGCCCCTTCCAACTGCATGGCATTAACATCGATTTCTTCTTCTCTCTCTCTCTCTCTCTCTCTTTCTCTCTTCCATTTTCCCTGTCTCCTTTCACAGAGCTAAAATTCTCACCTGTCCACCCCCTCTCAGTCTTCCCCTTTCTCTCTCGATTTTAAGAATCCTGTCTTGATTTTTGCTCAGGCCCGGTAATATATCTTTACATCTTGTGGACGCTGCGAGACCGGCTGAGCCCCTCCAGCATTTCCGGGCGTGTTTTACTACAACCTCCGCGTCTGCAAACTTCTGGGTTTCCCTTGAGATCAGGCAAACGTCCTGGAGGTTTAAAGATGGGTAATAATCAGGTCGATAAAATTTCTTTGTCAGAAACGAACTCACGTTTTGATTCAATCCATCCAGTAATATACTTTAAAGCCCACACCTACTCGGTTCATCTTAATTATCATCTAATTGTACAAGTACAACCCGACGGAACAGCGTTCTCCGGTCCTCGGTGCAAGACACACAACCAGACAAACAACAGGACAAAGGTACAGAAATTTAAAAAATGTTGTTTCGGGAATATGAGAGTCTCGGAGGGTCAGTGAGAGCAGTTCCTTTCGTTCTCCCAGCCCGTGGGAAGAAGCTCTTCTTCAGCCCGATGGGGCTGGCTCTGATCCTCCTGGATCTCTTCCCCCGATGGGAGCAGTTGAACGATGCTGTGTGCCGGGTGGAAGAGGCTCCTCAACGATTTTGCGCGCCCTCTTCAGAGAACGATCCCGGTCGATCACGTTGATGAGGAGAGGGAAACTCCAGTGATCCCACCCTCTCTGGGGTCCTGTGGATTGACCTCTGCTCCATTTCTCTGCAGTCACTGTACCCACACTGTGATGCAGGACGCTCTGGATAGAGCTCCCGTATTAGGTGGCCTTGCCCACTTCAGTCTTCTCAGGAAGTGCAGTGTCCTGACGAGCGAGGAAATGTGGGTCAATGTTAGGTGGACTCAAAGGAACGTGGCATCTCCACTCTCCCCATTACAGAGTTGTTGATGTGTAGTGGAGGGTGGTCGTTCTTGGTCCTCCTGACGGCCACCATCATCCGTCCTTCAGCTTGTCCACGTTGAGACACAGGTTGTTGTTCTTGCACCATATGGAATCTGGGGGAAATCAATGGGTGTCAGACAATATCTGTGGAGCGAGGTACAACGTCCATGTTAACGTGGACAAGATATGGGACATGATGGTGGATGTCAGGAGGACCAGGAATGACCTCCCCCCATTACACTTGGAGAGAGCGGAGACACCAAGTTCCTCTGAGTTCACTGAACTGTTGACTTATCCTGGACACACCATCTCCTCATTTGTCAGGAAGGCGTGACAGTGACTGCACTTCCCGAGAAGACTGGAGTGGGCAAGGCCACCGGCCACCATCATGTCAACCTTCTAAAGGAGCCTCTCTCAAGAGCGTCCTGGCAGGCTGCGTCACAGTGTGGGTACGGTTTCTGCAGAGAAATGGATCGAAGGTCAGTCCACAGGACCAGAAGGGAGGCAGCGAGCGCCAGTGAGAATCACTGGAGTCTCCCTTCACCCCGATCGACATGATCTACCGGGATCGTTTTCTGAAGAGGGCGCGCAAAATCATTGAGGACCCCTTCCACCCCCGTACTCGGCATCTTTCAGTTGCTCCCGTCGGGGGAAGAGATACAGGAAGATCAGAGCCAGACCCACCAGACTGAGGGACAGCTTCTTCCCACGGGCTGTGAGGACGCTGAACGACCAAAGGAACCGCTCACACTGACCCTCCGAGATCTCATTTGCACAAATCAATATTTATTTATTTACTTTTATGCCTTTAATACTGGTCCTGCATGTGTATTGTTTGTCTGTGCGTGTTTTATGTCTGGCTGTGTGTCCGCCTGATTTGTATCGAGGGCCGGAGAACGCTGTTTCGTCAGGTTGTACTTGTACAATCAGATGACAATAAACTTGACTTGAACAGTAACCAGAACATCATGAAGGGCATCGACAGAGTAAATGTAGAGGGTGGGTGAGATACAAACTAGAGGACATGGGTTAAGGGGGAAAGGGGAAAAGTTTACGTCAGTTGTTCTCAACCTCTTCCTTCCCACTCACATCCCACTTTAAGTCATCCCTATGCCATTGGAGCTCTGTGATTAGTAAGGGGTTGGTTTAGGTGGGATGTGGGTGGAAGGGAAGGTTGAGAATCACTGCTCCAGACCCAATTGTTACTGAAATATTTTTCTTGATATAAATGGTCATCGGCCCATTTCCTTTGGTTCTGAAACTGTGCACATCATGAATCGATGAGGTACAATTAAATCAGTGGCTTTCAAACTTTTTCTTTCCAACGAAAAACCATCTTAAGCGACCCCTGACTATTCACAGAGCCCCGATGAATACCAGCTCTACATAGTTATAGGTTGTCTGTACGTTTGATTGTGTGTCTGCACGTTTAGCACCGAGGACCGGAGAACGCTGTTTCGTCGGGTTATACTTGTGCAATCAGATGGCAATAAACTTGAGTGCTCTGCAAATTCTACTTTAAACCATTCATTCCTGTCCTTTCTCTCCCTCTCGTACAGCGAACCTGGTCACGATCGTGATTCTCTGCAGAGAGAAATGTGGCCTTTCCAAGTGTGTCACCACCTACATGTTTGCCATGGCCACAGCGGGTCTGCTAGTCCTGTTCTTTGGCGTGGTCGTCTACGGTATTTTCAGTTACCACTTTCCCCATTCCTTCCTGTTGTTCTCCTACGTTTGCAAGTTCATTCTGTTCCTGAATTACTCCTTCCTTGACATGCTGGTCTGGTTTACCGTCTCGTTCACATTTGACCGCTATGTGGCAATCTGCTGTCAGGGCTTCAAGGAGAAGTACTGCAGGAAGAGGAACGCGACAGTGGTGCTCTTTGGTTTATGCTTGTTGGCCTTTTCAAAAGGTTTTCCCATGCTGTTTATGTTCGAACCACAGGAAATCATCAACGGTGTTCCCCTGGGCTGCCAAGCGACTGCCCTGACGTTCACAGACCCTGGATGGGGGGTGTACAGATGGATCCAGAATGTCTCCATCTTTTTCCTTCCATTTGGCTCCATGCTGCAGTTTAATTGCTTGACGGTCCGGTGCATTTTCCTGGCCAACAGGGCTCGCCGAGGGCTCCGGGTCCAGGCGGGTCAGAATCAGACCGACCCAGAGCTGAGAAACCGAAGAAACTCCATGGTTTTCCTTTTCTCTGTTTCCCTCTCCTTCATGCTCCTGTGGCTGACGGCGGTGGTGACGTACATCATCAGCCGGCTGTCTAGTTCTCAGTACAAGCCAGACTACTCGAACCCAGCGTATGTCGCGACAGAGGCGGGATATCTCTTCATCTACCTGAGCTGCTGTTCCAACAGCTGCATTTACACTGTCACCCAGAAGAAATTCAGAGACGAGCTCAAGATGGTGCTGAAGTCTCCCCTCGCATTCGCTCTCCAAATGGTTAAAGAATGAGACAAACCACGGCCAGGACGCAGCCTTGTCCATTCATTATTCGGACTTCCGATTTGTTGTCAGAGAACGTACAACCCTGAGATTCCTTTTTCCTGCAGACGTGGCAGAATTCTCTCTAATTAGTCGTGCAAAACAGTGTAAAACATGTAAACAAATAAAGAACTGTGAACAGATAACGAATGTGAGCTAACTGACTGTTTGAAACAGAGACAACAAAAAAATCAAAGTGCACAATAAATGAGTCCCAGTTTAAGTTTGTAATTGGAGGGGGAGCAGCTGTTCCGGAACCTGCTGGTTGAGGGTCTTGCGGCCCTCTTTCCTGATGTCAGTAGCGGGAACAGAGCGAGTGCTGGGTGGTGAGGGTCTTTGATGATGGCTGCTGCTCTCCAGTGCGAGCGTTCCCTGTAGATGTACCTGATAGTGGGGAGGGGTTTTGCCTGTGAAGTTCTGGGTTGTGACCACTACCTTTGTGCAGGGCTTTCCTCTCGGGGGCGTTGTTGTCTCTCACACCTTACCGTGATGCAGCCGGTCACCACACTTTCCACCACACCCTAGAAATTTGCCAGGGTTTACGATGTCATACCCAACCTCCTGAGCAAGTAGAGGTGCTGACAAGCTTTCTTCACGATGCCATTGGGTCCAGGAAAGATCCTCTGCGATAGTGACTGGTAAGAACTTAAATGTGCTCGTCCTCTCCATCTCTGATTCCCCAATGATCACTGGATCGTACAACTCTGGTTTTCCCTTCCTGAGGTCAATAATCAGCTCCTTGGTGACCTTGATTCCAACAGTGATGAGTGAGGTCTCGCCCCGAGTCTCTCTAGATGGTGGATGTGGTTTAAGGCAATAAAATCATCTAATTGTCATGAGTATTTGTTGAGTTTTGTAAGGGACAATGGGCGAGTGCATCAAACCCTGAATGGACGCGGAGCATAGGCGCAAGGGACGAATAAACGGATATGAGGAGGGATGGTTGCCCATCATCTGACCCTACCAAGTGGTTCTCATGCTTTTTTAATCTAAAGCCCACCTGGCTTCCGGTCTAACATGCCATGGCCCACTCGTGGCAATGACTGAGCAATATTTTCACATCTTTATCTAATTTAATGTGGTTTTGTTCAACATTTTTAAAGAACCACGTGGAAACATGCACAAGGATATTTGTGTAGATATTTAAAGTTCGTTTAATTCTTGAACTGACAATAACCACACCAGCAGTGCCAGTATAAGACAACTTCAATAAACTAATATGTACACTAAGAGGTCTTGTCTCTCTGCAAGACAAACCTGGAAGGCTCGACTGTAGCCCTGGACTACTTTCTGTACAAGGTCACCGGGATGACCTCTAGTGGTGTAATTACATATCACCACTCTTCTCATCTGCGGACATTTACGATGCTGTTTCCAGGTTAAGATGGCTTGGATTAAATGAAAGGACGTGATGCCCTGAGGCGTAGGAAGACGTGCTGTGACATTGCTGATGCACAGGCCCTTCAGTCCTAGATGTTGTTCTGTCCTATGTAAATCTACAACAATATCATCCTTGCACGGCTCGTTCTCGGACACGGTATGATTGGCGCAACACCTTCACAGCGCCAGGGACTGGGATTCGAATCCTGCGCTGTTTGTGAGGAGTTTGTCCATCCTCCCCACCTCCCCCCGTGTCTGCGTGGGTTTTCCCTAGTTGGGGCGGACTCCGGTTCCCTCCCACCCTTCAAAACGTACTGGGGGTTGTAGATTAATTGGGTGTAACTGGGCGCTTGGGTCGAAATGGTCTGTTACCCTGCTGTAGGTCTAAATTCAACATTTAAATTTAAAATGTAAAATCTACGCACCTATCTCAGATCTTTTTGAAGGTCCCAGTTGTACCAGCCACTTCTATCACTCTGGCTATGCATTTCAGGGACCCATCACACTCCGTGTGACAAGTGCTTACCATTGAACCACAGGCCTTATTCTATGCGCCAATCTATTAACCATATAACAATTACAGCACAGAAACAGCCCAACCTGGCCCTTCTAGTCCATACCGAGCACTTTCTCCCACCCCAACCCACTGACCTCCACTCAACACGTAACCCTCCACTCCTTTCCCGTCCATATACATATCCAACTTCTCCTTAAATGCTAATATCGAGTTTGATCCGCCTCTTAGTCTGGAAGCTCATTCCACACACCCACTGCTCTCTGAGTAAAGAAGTCCCCCCCACATATTTCCACTAAAACTTTTTCCCCAACTCTCAGCTCATGTCCGCTTGTTTGTCTCTCCCCTTTTCTTAAAGGAAAAAGCCTCTCCACATCCACTCTGTTTATACTCCTAATAATTTTAAATACCTCAATCAAATCCCCTCTTAACCTTCTATAAAGACCTAACTTATTTAACATTTCCCCATAAATTGGATCAATTGTTTTCAAACGTTTTCTTCCCACTCACATCCCACTTTAAGTGTGGCTTTGGGGTATTTTAATCATTCCTCATTAACTCATTCTGTGCACATTTTCAGAACTCCAAAGGAAATGGGCCAATGGCAATATTTCTCAAGCAAAATATTTCAGTCAAAATTGGGTCTGGAGCAGTGATTCTCAACCTTACCTTCCCACTCATATCCCACCTTGATCAATCCCTTACTAATCACAGAGCCCTGATGGCATTAGGATGACTTAAAATGGGATGTGAGTGGAAATAAAAAGGTTGAGGACCGCTGATTTAGACCCTTTAACCCTAGTGACATTCTCGTAAATCTTTTCTGCACTCTCCAAATTGTTGATATCCTTCATATACTTTGGTGACCAAAACTGCACACATTTCTCCAAATTGGGCCTCACCGATGCCTTGAACAATTTTAACATGACATCTCTATTTTACCTAGTTCCACTGCCATGCACCCACTCCCTATCCCTCCATCAACCATGCACAGATCCAAATCTTTCTTAAATGTTAAAATTGCTCCACACTCCCACCGCTCTCTGTGTGAAGAAGATCTCCCTAATGTTCCCTCTAAACCTTTCCCCTTTGTCGAGCCACAGTGTACTACAGCATAGAAACAGGCCCTTCTAGTCCATGCCGAACTATTTCTCTGCCTTGTCCCACTGACCTGCACGTGGGCCATAGCCCCCAGACCCTCCCATCCGTGCACCTGTCCAAATTTTGCTTGAAAGTCAAAATTGGGATTGCATTTACCAATTCAGCAGGCAGTTCCAACCACACACATCTGCGTGAAATTCCTCCCTTCCACCCTTTCACCAGGTATCTCACCTAAATGAACCTGAGACTCCAGCATCTCCCCTATCTTGTTCAATGAGTAAAGTCAGTGATAAGGTGCACAGGCGAGTGCTGAAATTTGTAGCTAAACACATTCTGATTCCAGATTACAAATTTATTGTCATGACATCATATACAACCCTGAATTCTTTGCTAAGGCTGTGTTCTTCGCCCCCGGCTCTACTCAGTTTACACCTGTGTCTGTGCGGCAAGGTATAACAAGGTCTGCAAATTTGCCAACGATACCACAGTAGAGGGCTGTATAGAGAAAGGTGATGAGTCAGTGTACAGGAGGGAGATTGAAAATTTGGCTGAATGATGCACCAAGAGCAATCCCACACCCAATGTAAGGGATTGCTCAGGTGTGATGTGAGTGGGAAGGGAAGGTTGAAAATCATTGCCCTAGACTGAAATATTTTGCTTGAGAAAACTTGTAATTGGCCCATTTCCTTCGGAGTTCTGAAACCGTGCACATAACGAGTCAATGCGGGATAATTAAAACAGTGATCTTCAAACTTTCTCTTTCCACGCACATACCAATCCCTTACTTATCACAAAGCACCGATGGCATCAGGATCAGTTAAAGTGGGATGTGAGTGAAGAGGAAAAGATTGAGACCCTCAATCCATTTGGCCTGACACCGCGTTTCCATGTTCGCAATGGAACAGTGGAATAGCGTTGAGGGGGGCATGGGGGGAGAGAGGTGAGTGAGATTGATCACCGCAACGCCCTAACCAGCTGCTTGCAGCGGCTTCACATTCATGCTAGGGGACTCCACCACTGACCCTTCCTCCGAGAGGGATTGCAGACGGTGTCCTGGAACTGACCACGGCGCATTCATAGAAGTAAGTCTCCCAATACAAGGGTGGAGAATCTCCAACTTTACAGTCGAGTTTTTAGATTCTCTGAAAGGGCCTTGTATTTCACACAATGATTTCTCAAACCCAGGCAAGACGGTGACCATTTGAATGGGAGACGGTGGAAAGAGAGAAACGGTAGAGAGGGAAAGAGTCTGAAGACAGAGAGAGTCGGAAGAGAGAGAGAGAGACGGGAGAGAGAGAGATTCGGTAGAGAGAGAGAGAGAGAGAGTCGGTAGAGAGAGAGAGACGGTAGAGAGAGGGTCAGTGGAGAGAGAGAGAGTCAGTAGAGAGAGAGACGGTAGAGAGAGAGAGAGACTCGGTAGAGAGAGAGTCGGTAGACAGAGAGAGAGGGAGGAGAGAGCGAGAGTCAGTGGAGAGAGAGAGGCGGAAGAGAGAGAGAGTCGGTAGAGAGAGAGAGAGTCGGTAGAGAGAGTCGGTAGAGAGAGAGAGTTGGTAGAGAGAGAGAGAGTCAGTGGAGAGAGAGAGGCGGTAGAGAGAGAGTGGGTACAGAGAGAGAGTCAGTAGAGAGAGAGAGAAGGTAGAGAGAGAGAGAAGGTAGAGAGAGAGAGTCGGTAGAGAGAGAGAGTCAGTAGAGAGAGAGAGTCAATAGAGAGAGAGAGAGACGGTAGAGAGAGAGTCGGTAGAGAGAGAGAGTTGGTAGCGGGAGAGTCGATGGAGAGAGTGAGACAGTGGAGAGAGAGTCAGTACAGAGAGAGAGTCGGTAGAGAGAGAGAGTCAGTAGAGATAGAGAAATGGAAGAGAGAGAGTCAGTAGAGAGAGAGAGACGGTAGAGAGAGGGAGTCGGTGGAGAGAGAGACACAAGGGAGAGAGACAGTCGGTAGAGATAGAGAGACGGTAGAGAGAGAGATGGTAGAGAGAGAGTCAGTAGAGAGAGAGACGGTAGAGAGAGAATCGGTGCAGAGAGAGAGTCGGTACAGAGAGAGAGTTGATAGAGAGACAGAGAGAGTCGGTAGAGAGAGAGAGTCGGTAGAGAGAGAGAGAGTCTGTACAGAGAGAGAGAGTCGGAAGAGAGAGAGAGTCGGTAGAGAGAGGGAGTTGGTGGAGAGAGAGACAGAAGAGAGAGTCGGTAGAGAGAGAGAGAAGGGAGATAGAGAGCAGATAGAGAGAGAGTAGGTAGAGAGTTGGTAGAGAGAGAGTCGGTAGAGAGAGAGAGATGGTAGAGAGAGAGACGGTAGAGAGAGAGACGGTAGAGAGAGAGACGGTAGAGAGAGAGTCGGTAGAGAGTGAGTCGGAAGAGAGAGAGAGAGAGTCTGGAGAGAGAAGGTAGATAGAGTCAGTAGAGAGAGATGGTAGAGAGAGATAGAGTCGGTAGAGAGAGAGAGTCAGTCGAGAGTGATAGTCGGTAGAGAGAGAGAGACGGTAGAGAGAGAGAGACGGTAGAGAGAGAGTCGGTGCAGAGAGAGAGTCGGTAGAGAGAGAGAGAGTTTGTACAGAGAGACAGTCGGTAGAGAGAGAGAGTCGGTAGAGAGAGAGAGTCAGTAGAGAGAGAGAGTCGGTAGAGAGAGACACGGTAGAGAGAGGGAGTCGGTGGAGAGAGAGACGGAAGAGAGAGAGATTCAGTAGAGAGAGAGAGTCGGTGGAGAAAGATAGACGGTAGAGAGAGAGTCAGTGGAGAGAGAGAGAGTCGGTAGAGAGAGAGAGAAGGGAGAGAGAGAGAAGGTAGAGAGAGAGTCAGTAGAGAGAGAGAGAGTCTGGAGAGAGACAGTAGATAGAGTCGGTAGAGAGAGACGGTAGAGTAAGAGAGAGTCGGTAGAGAGAGTGTCGGTCGAGAGAGAACGTCGGTAGAGAGAGAGATGGTAGAGAGAGGGATTCGGTAGAGAGAGAGTCAGTACAGAGAGAGAGTAGGTAGAGAAAGAGTCAGTAGAGAGAGGGAGAGTCTGGAGATAGGCGGTAGATAGAGTCGGTAGAGAGAGAGAGTCAGTAGAGAGAGAGAGTCGGTCACGAGAGACAGTCGGTAGGGAGAGAGAGACACTAGAGAGAGGGATTCGGTAGAGAGAGAGACGATAGAGAGAGAGACGGTAGAGAGAGAGATGGTAGAGAGAGAGTCAGTAGAGAGAGAGTCGGTAGAGAGACAGAGAGTCTGGAGAAAGACGGTAGATAGAGTCAGTAGAGAAAGATAGTAGAGAGAGAGAGTGAATCGGTAGAGAGAGAGAGTCGGTCGAGAGAGAAAGTCGGTAGAGAGAGAGAGACGGTAGAGAGAGAGTCGGTGGAGAGAGAGAGGCGGTAGAGAGAGTGTCGGTACAGAGGGAGAATCCGTAGAGAGAGAGAAAGAAGGTAGAGAGAGAGAGTCGGTAGAGAGAGAGAGACGGTAGTGAGAGAGACGGTAGAGAGAGGGTCAGTGGAGAGAGAGAGTCAGTAGAGAGAGAGAGTCAGTTGAGGGAGAGACGGTAGAGAGAGAGAGAGACTCGGTAGAGAGAGAGTCTGTAGACAGAGAGAGAGGGAGTAGAGAGCGAGAGTCAGTGAAGAGAGAGAGACGGAAGAGAGAGAGAGTCGGTAGAGAGAGAGAGTCGGTAGAGAGAGTAGGTAGAGAGAGAGAGTCGGTAGAGAGAGAGAGAGTCGGTGGAGAGAGAGAGGCGGTAGAGAGAGAGTGGGTACAGAGAGAGAGTCGGTAGAGAGAGAGTCGGTAGAGAGAGAGAGAAGGTAGAGAGAGAGAGTCGGTAGAGAGAGAGAGAAGGTAGAGAGAGAGAGAAGGTAGAGAGAGAGAGTCGGTAGAGAGAGAGAGTCAGTAGAGAGAGAGAGTCAATAGAGAGAGAGAGATGGTAGAGAGAGAGTCGGTAGAGAGAGAGAGTTGGTAGAGGGAGAGTCGATGGAGAGAGTGAGACAGTGGAGAGAGAGTCGGTACAGAGAGAGAGTCGGTAGAGAGAGAGAGTCAGTAGAGATAGAGAAATGGAAGAGAGAGAGTCAGTAGAGAGAGAGAGAGACGGTAGAGAGAGGGAGTTGGTGGAGATAGAGACGGAAGGGAGAGAGACACTCGGTAGAGAGAGAGAGACGGTAGAGAAAGAGATGGTAGAGAGAGAGTCAGTAGAGAGAGAGACGGTAGAGAGAGAGTCGGTGCAGAGATAGAGTCGGTACAGAGAGAGAGTTGGTAGAGAGACAGAGAGAGTCGGTAGAGAGAGAGAGTCAGTAGAGAGAGAGTCTGTACAGAGAGAGAGAGTCGGAAGAGAGAGAGAGAGTCGGTAGAGAGAGGGAGTCGGTGGAGAGAGAGACAGAAGAGAGAGTCGGTAGAGAGAGAGAGAAGGGAGAGAGAGAGCAGATAGAGAGAGAGTAGGTAGAGAGTTGGTAGAGAGAGAGTCGGTAGAGAGAGAGAGATGGTAGAGAGAGAGAGACAGTAGAGAGAGAGACGGTAGAGAGAGAGACGGTAGAGAGAGAGTCGGTAGAGAGTGAGTCGGAAGAGAGAGAGTCTGGAGAGAGACAGTAGATAGAGTCGGTAGAGAGAGACGGTAAAGAGAGAAAGAGTCGGTAGAGAGAGAGAGAGTCGGTCGAGAGAGAAAGTCGGTAGACACAGAGACGGTAGAGAGAGAGAGTCTGTAGAGAGAGAGAGTCTGTAGAGAGAGACACGGTAGAGAGAGAGACAGTCGGTAGAGAGAGAGTCGGTAGAGAGAGAGAGAGGCGGTAGAGAGAGAAATTCGGTAGAGAGAGAGAGACGGTAGAGAGAGAGTCGGTGGAGAGAGAGAGGCGGTAGAGAGAGAGTCGGTACAGAGGGAGAATCCGTAGAGAGAGAGAAAGAAGGTAGAGAGAGAGAGTCGGTAGAGAGAGGGAGACGGTAGTGAGGGAGACGGTAGAGAGAGAGACGGTAGAGAGAGAGTCAGTAGAGAGAAAGTCAGTAAAGAGAGAGTCAGTAGAGAGAGAGTCTGGAGAGAGACGATAGATAGAGTCGGTAGAGAGAGACGGTAAAGAGATAAAGTGTCGGTAGAGAGAGAGAGAGTCTGTCGAGAGAGAAAGTCGGTAGACGCAGAGACGGTAGAGAGAGAGAGTCTGTAGAGAGAGAGAGTCTGTAGAGAGAGACACGGTAGAGGGAGAGACAGAGTCGGTAGAGAGAGAGTCGGTAGAGAGAGAGAGAGGCAGTAGAGAGTGAGAGTCGGTGGAGAGCGAGAGAGATGGAAGAGACAGAGAGTCAGTACAGAGAGAGAGTCAGTGGAGAGAGAGTCGGTAGAGAGAGAGAGTCGGTTGAGAGAGGGAGTCGGTGGAGAGAGAGAGTCAGTAGAGAGAGAGAGTCGGTAGAGAGAGAGAGTCAGTAGAGAGAGAGAGTCGGTAGAGAGAGACACGGTAGAGAGAGGGAGTCGGTGGAGAGAGAGACAGAAGAGAGAGACGGTACAGAGAGGGAGTCGGTGGAGAGAGAGACAGAAGAGAGAGAGATTCAGTAGAGAGAGAGAGTCGGTGGAGAAAGATAGACGGTAGAGAGAGAGTCAGTGGAGAGAGAGAGAGTCAGTAGAGAGAGAGAGAGAAGGGAGAGAGAGAGAAGGTAGAGAGAGAGAGTCAGTAGAGAGAGAGAGAAGGTAGAGAGAGAGAGTCGGTAGAGAGAGAGAGTCAGTAGAGAGAGAGAGTCAATAGAGAGAGAGAGATGGTAGAGAGAGAGTCGGTAGAGAGAGAGAGTTGGTAGAGGGAGAGTCGATGGAGAGAGTGAGACAGTGGAGAGAGAGTCGGTAGAGAGAGAGAGAAGGTAGAGAGAGAGAGTCGGTAGAGAGAGAGAGAAGGTAGAGAGAGAGTCGGTAGAGAGAGAGAGTTGGTAGAGGGAGAGTCGATGGAGAGAGTGAGACAGTGGAGAGAGAGTCGGTACAGAGAGAGAGTCGGTAGAGAGAGAGAGTCAGTAGAGATAGAGAAATGGAAGAGAGAGAGTCAGTAGAGAGAGAGAGAGACGGTAGAGAGAGGGAGTTGGTGGAGATAGAGACGGAAGGGAGAGAGACACTCGGTA
Organism: Narcine bancroftii; assembly: GCF_036971445.1. Taxonomy (NCBI): domain Eukaryota; kingdom Metazoa; phylum Chordata; class Chondrichthyes; order Torpediniformes; family Narcinidae; genus Narcine; species Narcine bancroftii. Next base: position 203,059,873 of record NC_091470.1, read on the forward strand.
GAGAGAGAGAGACGGTAGAGAAAGAGATGGTAGAGAGAGAGTCAGCAGAGAGAGAGAGTAGGTAGAGAAAGAGTCAGTAGAGAGAGGGAGAGTCTGGAGATAGGCGGTAGATAGAGTCGGTAGAGAGAGAGAGTCAGTAGAGAGAGAGAGTCGGTCACGAGAGACAGTCGGTAGGGAGAGAGAGACACTAGAGAGAGGGATTCGGTAGAGAGAGAGTCAGTACAGAGAGAGAGTAGGTAGAGAAAGAGTCAGTAGAGAGAGGGAGAGTCTGGAGATAGGCGGTAGATAGAGTCGGTAGAGAGAGAGAGTCAGTAGAGAGAGAGAGTCGGTCACGAGAGACAGTCGGTAGGGAGAGAGAGACACTAGAGAGAGGGATTCGGTAGAGAGAGAGACGATAGAGAGAGAGACGGTAGAGAGAGAGATGGTAGAGAGAGAGTCAGTAGAGAGAGAGTCGGTAGAGAGACAGAGAGTCTGGAGGAAGACGGTAGATAGAGTCAGTAGAGAAAGATAGTAGAGAGAGAGAGTGAATCGGTAGAGAGAGAGAGTCGGTCGAGAGAGAAAGTCGGTAGAGAGAGAGAGACGGTAGAGAGAGAGTCGGTGGAGAGAGAGAGGCGGTAGAGAGAGTGTCGGTACAGAGGGAGAAACCGTAGAGAGAGAGAAAGAAGGTAGAGAGAGAGAGTCGGTAGAGAGAGAGAGACGGTAGTGAGAGAGACGGTAGAGAGAGGGTCAGTGGAGAGAGAGAGTCAGTAGAGAGAGAGAGTCAGTTGAGGGAGAGACGGTAGAGAGAGAGAGAGACTCGGTAGAGAGAGAGTCTGTAGACAGAGAGAGAGGGAGTAGAGAGCGAGAGTCAGTGAAGAGAGAGAGACGGAAGAGAGAGAGAGTCGGTAGAGAGAGAGAGAGTCGGTAGAGAGAGTAGGTAGAGAGAGAGAGTCGGTAGAGAGAGAGAGAGTCGGTGGAGAGAGAGAGGCGGTAGAGAGAGAGTGGGTACAGAGAGAGAGTCGGTAGAGAGAGAGTCGGTAGAGAGAGAGAGAAGGTAGAGAGAGAGAGTCGGTAGAGAGAGAGAGAAGGTAGAGAGAGAGAGAAGGTAGAGAGAGAGAGTCGGTAGAGAGAGAGAGTCAGTAGAGAGAGAGAGTCAATAGAGAGAGAGAGATGGTAGAGAGAGAGTCGGTAGAGAGAGAGAGTTGGTAGAGGGAGAGTCGATGGAGAGAGTGAGACAGTGGAGAGAGAGTCGGTACAGAGAGAGAGTCGGTAGAGAGAGAGAGTCAGTAGAGATAGAGAAATGGAAGAGAGAGAGTCAGTAGAGAGAGAGAGAGACGGTAGAGAGAGGGAGTTGGTGGAGATAGAGACGGAAGGGAGAGAGACACTCGGTAGAGAGAGAGAGACGGTAGAGAAAGAGATGGTAGAGAGAGAGTCAGTAGAGAGAGAGACGGTAGAGAGAGAGTCGGTGCAGAGATAGAGTCGGTACAGAGAGAGAGTTGGTAGAGAGACAGAGAGAGTCGGTAGAGAGAGAGAGTCAGTAGAGAGAGAGTCTGTACAGAGAGAGAGAGTCGGAAGAGAGAGAGAGAGTCGGTAGAGAGAGGGAGTCGGTGGAGAGAGAGACAGAAGAGAGAGTCGGTAGAGAGAGAGAGAAGGGAGAGAGAGAGCAGATAGAGAGAGAGTAGGTAGAGAGTTGGTAGAGAGAGAGTCGGTAGAGAGAGAGAGATGGTAGAGAGAGAGAGACAGTAGAGAGAGAGACGGTAGAGAGAGAGACGGTAGAGAGAGAGTCGGTAGAGAGTGAGTCGGAAGAGAGAGAGTCTGGAGAGAGACAGTAGATAGAGTCGGTAGAGAGAGACGGTAAAGAGAGAAAGAGTCGGTAGAGAGAGAGAGAGTCGGTCGAGAGAGAAAGTCGGTAGACACAGAGACGGTAGAGAGAGAGAGTCTGTAGAGAGAGAGAGTCTGTAGAGAGAGACACGGTAGAGAGAGAGACAGTCGGTAGAGAGAGAGTCGGTAGAGAGAGAGAGAGGCGGTAGAGAGAGAAATTCGGTAGAGAGAGAGAGACGGTAGAGAGAGAGTCGGTGGAGAGAGAGAGGCGGTAGAGAGAGAGTCGGTACAGAGGGAGAATCCGTAGAGAGAGAGAAAGAAGGTAGAGAGAGAGAGTCGGTAGAGAGAGGGAGACGGTAGTGAGGGAGACGGTAGAGAGAGAGACGGTACAGAGAGAGTCAGTAGAGAGAAAGTCAGTAAAGAGAGAGTCAGTAGAGAGAGAGTCTGGAGAGAGACGATAGATAGAGTCGGTAGAGAGAGACGGTAAAGAAATAAAGTGTCGGTAGAGAGAGAGAGAGTCTGTCGAGAGAGAAAGTCGGTAGACGCAGAGACGGTAGAGAGAGAGAGTCTGTAGAGAGAGAGAGTCTGTAGAGAGAGACACGGTAGAGGGAGAGACAGAGTCGGTAGAGAGAGAGTCGGTAGAGAGAGAGAGAGAGGCAGTAGAGAGTGAGAGTCGGTGGAGAGCGAGAGAGATGGAAGAGACAGAGAGTCAGTACAGAGAGAGAGTCAGTGGAGAGAGAGTCGGTAGAGAGAGAGAGTCGGTTGAGAGAGGGAGTCGGTGGAGAGAGAGAGTCAGTAGAGAGAGAGAGTCGGTAGAGAGAGAGAGTCAGTAGAGAGAGAGAGTCGGTAGAGAGAGACACGGTAGAGAGAGGGAGTCGGTGGAGAGAGAGACAGAAGAGAGAGACGGTACAGAGAGGGAGTCGGTGGAGAGAGAGACAGAAGAGAGAGAGATTCAGTAGAGAGAGAGAGTCGGTGGAGAAAGATAGACGGTAGAGAGAGAGTCAGTGGAGAGAGAGAGAGTCAGTAGAGAGAGAGAGAGAAGGGAGAGAGAGAGAAGGTAGAGAGAGAGAGTCAGTAGAGAGAGAGAGAAGGTAGAGAGAGAGAGTCGGTAGAGAGAGAGAGTCAGTAGAGAGAGAGAGTCAATAGAGAGAGAGAGATGGTAGAGAGAGAGTCGGTAGAGAGAGAGAGTTGGTAGAGGGAGAGTCGATGGAGAGAGTGAGACAGTGGAGAGAGAGTCGGTACAGAGAGAGAGTCGGTAGAGAGAGAGAGAAGGTAGAGAGAGAGAGTCGGTAGAGAGAGAGAGAAGGTAGAGAGAGAGAGTCGGTAGAGAGAGAGAGTCAGTAGAGAGAGAGAGTCAATAGAGAGAGAGAGATGGTAGAGAGAGAGTCGGTAGAGAGAGAGAGTTGGTAGAGGGAGAGTCGATGGAGAGAGTGAGACAGTGGAGAGAGAGTCGGTACAGAGAGAGAGTCGGTAGAGAGAGAGAGTCAGTAGAGATAGAGAAATGGAAGAGAGAGAGTCAGTAGAGAGAGAGAGAGACGGTAGAGAGAGGGAGTTGGTGGAGATAGAGACGGAAGGGAGAGAGACACTCGGTAGAGAGAGAGAGACGGTAGAGAAAGAGATGGTAGAGAGAGAGTCAGTAGAGAGAGAGACGGTAGAGAGAGAGTCGGTGCAGAGATAGAGTCGGTACAGAGAGAGAGTTGGTAGAGAGACAGAGAGAGTCGGTAGAGAGAGAGAGTCAGTAGAGAGAGAGTCTGTACAGAGAGAGAGAGTCGGAAGAGAGAGAGAGAGTCGGTAGAGAGAGGGAGTCGGTGGAGAGAGAGACAGAAGAGAGAGTCGGTAGAGAGAGAGAGAAGGGAGAGAGAGAGCAGATAGAGAGAGAGTAGGTAGAGAGTTGGTAGAGAGAGAGTCGGTAGAGAGAGAGAGATGGTAGAGAGAGAGAGACAGTAGAGAGAGAGACGGTAGAGAGAGAGACGGTAGAGAGAGAGTCGGTAGAGAGTGAGTCGGAAGAGAGAGAGTCTGGAGAGAGACAGTAGATAGAGTCGGTAGAGAGAGACGGTAAAGAGAGAAAGAGTCGGTAGAGAGAGAGAGAGTCGGTCGAGAGAGAAAGTCGGTAGACACAGAGACGGTAGAGAGAGAGTCTGTAGAGAGAGAGAGTCTGTAGAGAGAGACACGGTAGAGGGAGAGACAGAGTCGGTAGAGAGAGAGTCGGTAGAGAGAGAGAGAGAGGCAGTAGAGAGTGAGAGTCGGTGGAGAGCGAGAGAGATGGAAGAGACAGAGAGTCAGTACAGAGAGAGAGTCAGTGGAGAGAGAGTCGGTAGAGAGAGAGAGTCGGTTGAGAGAGGGAGTCGGTGGAGAGAGAGAGTCGGTAGAGAGAGAGAGTCGGTAGAGAGAGAGAGTCAGTAGAGAGAGAGAGTCGGTAGAGAGAGACACGGTAGAGAGAGGGAGTCGGTGGAGAGAGAGACAGAAGAGAGAGACGGTACAGAGAGGGAGTCGGTGGAGAGAGAGACAGAAGAGAGAGAGATTCAGTAGAGAGAGAGAGTCGGTGGAGAAAGATAGACGGTAGAGAGAGAGTCAGTGGAGAGAGAGAGAGTCAGTAGAGAGAGAGAGAGAAGGGAGAGAGAGAGAAGGTAGAGAGAGAGTCAGTAGAGAGAGTGAGAGTCTGGAGAGAGACGGTAGATAGAGTCGGTAGAGAGAGAGTCAGTACAGAGAGAGAGTAGGTAGAGAAAGAGTCAGTAGAGAGAGGGAGAGTCTGGAGATAGGCGGTAGATAGAGTCGGTAGAGAGAGAGAGTCAGTAGAGAGAGAGAGTCGGTCACGAGAGACAGTCGGTAGGGAGAGAGAGACACTAGAGAGAGGGATTCGGTAGAGAGAGAGATGATAGAGAGAGAGACGGTAGAGAGAGAGATGGTAGAGAGAGAGTCAGTAGAGAGAGAGTCGGTAGAGAGAGAGAGAGTCTGGAGAAAGACGGTAGATAGAGTCAGTAGAGAAAGATAGTAGAGAGAGAGAGTGAGTCGGTAGAGAGAGAGAGTCGGTCGAGATAGAAAGTCGGTAGAGAGAGAGAGATGGTAGAGAGAGAGTCGGTGGAGAGAGAGAGGCGGTAGAGAGAGAGTCGGTACAGAGGGAGAATCCGTAGAGAGAGAGAAAGAAGGTAGAGAGAGAGAGACGGTAGTGAGAGAGACGGTAGAGAGAGAGTCAGTAGAGAGAAAGTCAGTAGAGAGAGAGTCAGTAGAGAGAGAGTCTGGAGAGAGACGGTAGAGAGAGAGTCAGTAGAGTGAGAGTCGGTAGAAAGAGAGAGTAGATAGAGAGAGAGACGATAGAGAGAGAGGCGGTAGAGAATGAGAGTCAGTGGAGAGAAAGAGATGGAAGAGAGAGATAGTCGGTAGAGAGAGAGAGTCAATAGAGAGAGAGAGTCGGTAGAGAGACAGTGTCGGTAGAGAGAGAGAGTCAGTGGAGAGAGAGTCGGTGGAGAGAGAGAGACGGTAGAGAGAGAGTCAGTACAGAGAGATTCGGTAGAGAGAGTGTCAGTAGAGAGAGAGAGGTGGAAGAGAGAGAGTCAGTAGAGAGAGGGTCAGTGGAGAGAGAGAGTCAGTAGAGAGTGAGAGTCAGTAGAGAGAGTGAGTCGGTCGACAGAGAAAGTCTGTAGAGAGAGAGATGGTAGAGAGTGAGACGGTAGAGAGAGAGTCAGTAGAGAGAGAGACGGTAGAGAGAGAGAGAAGGTAGAAAGAGAGAGTCTGTACATAGAGAGATGGTAGAGAGAGAGTCTGAAGAGAGAGAGAGTCGGTAGAGGGAGAGAGGCGGTAGAGAGAGAGAGTCGGTGGAGAGAGAGACACAGTAGAGAGAGAGAGAGTCGGTTGTGAGAGAGAGTCGGTGGAGATAGAGAGGCGGTAGAGAGAGAGAGTCGGTAGAGAGAGAGAGAGTCGGTATAGAGAGAGAGTCAGTGGAGAGAGGTGGTAGACAGAGAGTCGGTACAGAGAGAGAGTCGATAGCGAGAGAGAGAAGGGAGAAAGAGAGAGTCTGTACAGAAAGATGGAGAGAGTCGGTAGAGAGAGAGAGTCGGTTGAGAGAGGGAGTCGGTGGAGAGAGAGAGTCGGTAGAGAGAGAGAGTCGGTAGAGAGAGAGAGTCAGTAGAGAGAGAGAGTCGGTAGAGAGAGACACGGTAGAGAGAGGGAGTCGGTGGAGAGAGAGACAGAAGAGAGATATGGTACAGAGAGGGAGTCGGTGGAGAGAGAGACAGAAGAGAGAGAGATTCAGTAGAGAGAGAGAGTCGGTGGAGAAAGATAGACGGTAGAGAGAGAGTCAGTAGAGAGAGTGAGAGTCTGGAGAGAGATGGTAGATAGAGTCGGTAGAGAGAGAGTCAGTACAGAGAGAGAGTAGGTAGAGAAAGAGTCAGTAGAGAGAGGGAGAGTCTGGAGATAGGCGGTAGATAGAGTCGGTAGAGAGAGAGAGTCAGTAGAGAGAGAGAGTCGGTCACGAGAGACAGTCGGTAGGGAGAGAGAGACACTAGAGAGAGGGATTCGGTAGAGAGAGAGATGATAGAGAGAGAGACGGTAGAGAGAGAGATGGTAGAGAGAGAGTCAGTAGAGAGAGAGTCGGTAGAGAGAGAGAGAGTCTGGAGAAAGACGGTAGATAGAGTCAGTGGAGAAAGATAGTAGAGAGAGAGAGTGTCGGTAGAGAGAGAGTCGGTCGAGAGAGAAAGTCGGTAGAGAGAGAGAGATGGTAGAGAGAGAGTCGGTGGAGAGAGAGAGGCGGTAGAGAGAGAGTCGGTACAGAGGGAGAATCCGTAGAGAGAGAGAAAGAAGGTAGAGAGAGAGAGTCGGTAGAGAGAGAGAGACGGTAGTGAGAGAGACGGTAGAGAGAGAGTCAGTAGAGAGAAAGTCAGTAGAGAGAGAGTCAGTAGAGAGAGAGTCTGGAGAGAGACGGTAGAGAGAGAGTCAGTAGAGAGAGAGTCGGTAGAAAGAGAGAGTAGATAGAGAGAGAGACGATAGAGAGAGAGGCGGTAGAGAATGAGAGTCAGTGGAGAGAAAGAGATGGAAGAGAGAGATAGTCGGTAGAGAGAGAGAGTCAATAGAGAGAGAGAGTCGGTAGAGAGACAGTGTCGGTAGAGAGAGAGAGTCGGTGGAGAGAGAGTCGGTGGAGAGAGAGAGACGGTAGAGAGAGAGTCAGTAGAGAGAGAGAGGTGGAGGAGAGAGTGTCAGTAGAGAGAGAAAGACGTTAGAGAGAAGGAGTCGGTGGAGAGAGGGACGGAAGAGAGAGAGAGTCGGTAGAGAGAGAGAAGGTAGAGAGAGGGTCAGTGGAGAGAGAGAGTCTGTAAAGAGTGAGAGTCAGTAGAGAGAGTGAGTCGGTCGACAGAGAAAGTCTGTAGAGAGAGAGATGGTAGAGAGTGAGACGGTAGAGAGAGAGTCAGTAGAGAGAGAGACGGTAGAGAGAGAGAGAAGGTAGAAAGAGAGAGTCTGTACATAGAGAGATGGTAGAGAGAGAGTCTGAAGAGAGAGAGAGTCGGTAGAGGGAGAGAGGCGGTAGAGAGAGAGAGTCGGTGGAGAGAGAGACACAATAGAGAGAGAGAGAGTCGGTAGAGAGAGAGAGAGTCGGTAGAGAGAGAGAGTCAGTGGAGAGAGGTGGTAGACAGAGAGTCGGTACAGAGAGAGAGTCGATAGCGAGAGAGAGAAGGTAGAAAGAGAGAGTCTGTACATAGAAAGATGGAGAGAGTCGGTAGAGAGAGAGAGTCGGTAGAAGGAGAGAGGCGGTAGAGAGAGAGAGACGGTAGAGAGAGAGTTGGTAGAAAGAGAGAGTCGATAGAGAGAGAGAGACGATAGAGAGAGAGTCAGTACAGAGGGAGAATCCGTAGAGAGAGAGAAAGAAGGTAGAGAGAGAGAGTCGGTAGAGAGAGAGAGACGGTAGTGAGAGAGACGGTAGAGAGAGAGAGGTGGAAGAGAGAGAGTCAGTAGAGAGAGAAAGACAGTAGAGAGGGAGTCGGTGGAGAGAGGGACGGAAGAGAGAGAGAGTCGGTAGAGAGAGAGAAGGTAGAGAGAGGGTCAGTGGAGAGAGAGAGTCAGTAGAGAGAGACACGGTAGAGAGAGGGAGTCGGCGGAGAGAGAGACAGAAAAGAGAGACGGTACAGAGAGGGAGTAGGTGGAGAGAGAGACGGAAGAGAGTGAGATTCAGTAGAGAGAGAGAGTCAGTGGAGAAAGAGAGACGGTAGACAGAGAGTCAGTGGAGAAAGAGAGAGTCGGTAGAAAGAGAGTCGGTAGAGAGTCAGGAGAGAGAGGGTTGGTAGAGAGAGAGACCATAGAGAGAGAGTCGGTAGAGAGAGAGAGTCTGGAGAGAGACGGTAGATAGAGTCGGTAGAGAGAGACGGTAGAGTAAGAGAGAGTCGGTAGAGATAGTGTCGGTCGAGAGAGAAATTCGGTAGAGAGAGAGACGGGTGAGAGAGAGATTCGGAAGAGAGAGAGTCAGTACAGAGAGAGAGTAGGTAGAGAGAGAGTCAGTAGAGAGAGGGAGAGACTGGAGAGAGGCGGTAGATAGTGTCGGTAGAGAGAGACGGTAGAGAGAGAGAGTCAGTAGAGAGAGACAGTTGGTCACGAGAGACAGTCGGTAGAGAGAGAGAGACACTAGAGAGCGGGATTCGGTAGAGAGAGAGACGGTAGAGAGAGAGACGGTAGAGAGAGAGTTGGTAGAGAGAGAGACTCTGGAGAGAGACGGTAGATAGAGTCAGTAGAGAAAGACGGTAGAGAGAGAGAGTGAGTCGGTAGAGAGAGAGAGTCGGTAGAGAGAGAGAGTCAGTAGAGTTAGAGAAATGGAAGAGAGAGAGTCAGTAGAGAGAGAGAGACGGTAGAGAGAGGGAGTCGGTGGAGAGAGAGACAGAAGGGAGAGAGACAGTCGGTAGAGATAGAGAGACGGTAGAGAGAGAGATGGTAGAGAGAGAGTCAGTAGAGAGAGAGACGGTAGAGAGAGAGTCGGTGCAGAGAGAGAGTCGGTACAGAGAGAGAGTTGGTAGAGAGACAGAGAGAGTCGGTAGAGAGAGAGAGTCGGTAGAGAGAGAGAGAGTCTGTACAGAGAGAGAGAGTCAGAAGAGAGAGAGAGTTGGTAGAGAGAGGGAGTTGGTGGAGAGAGAGACAGAAGAGAGAGTCGGTAGAGAGAGAGAGAAGGGAGAGAGAGAGCAGATAGAGAGAGAGTAGGCAGAGATTTGGTAGAGAGAGAGTCGGTAGAGAAAGAGAGATGGTAGAGAGAGAGACGGTAGAGAGAGAGACGGTAGAGAGAGAGACGGTAGAGAGAGAGTCGGTAGAGAGTGAGTCGGAAGAGAGAGAGAGAGAGTCTGGAGAGAGAAGTTAGATAGAGTCAGTAGAGAGAGATGGTAGAGAAAGATAGAGTTGGTAGAGAGAGAGAGTCAGTCGAGAGTGAAAGTCGGTAGAGAGAGAGAGACGGTAGAGAGAGAGAGACGGTAGAGAGAGAGTCGGTGCAGAGAGAGAGTCGGTAGAGAGACAAAGAAAAGGTAGAGAGGGAGAGTCGGTAGAGAGAGAGAGAGTTTGTACAGAGAGAGAGTCGGTAGAGAGAGAGAGTCGGTAGAGAGAGAGAGTCAGTAGAGAGAGAGAGTCGGCAGAGAGAGACATGGTAGAGAGAGGGAGTCGGTGGAGAGAGAGACAGAAGAGAGAGATGGTACAGAGAGGGAGTCGGTGGAGAGAGAGACGGAAGAGAGAGAGATTCAGTAGAGAGAGAGAGTCGGTGGAGAAAGATAGACGCTAGAGAGAGAGTCAGTGGAGAGAGAGAGAGTCAGTAGAGAGAGAGAGAGAAGGGAGAGAGAGAGTCAGTAGAGAGAGAGAGAGTCTGGAGAGAGACAGTAGATAGAGTCGGTAGAGAGAGACGGTAGAGTAAGAGAGAGTCGGTAGAGAGAGTGTCGGTCGAGAGAGAACGTCGGTAGAGAGAGAGATGGAAGAGAGAGGGATTCGGTAGAGAGAGAGTCAGTACAGAGAGAGAGTAGGTAGAGAAAGAGTCAGTAGAGAGAGGGAGAGTCTGGAGATAGGCGGTAGATAGAGTCGGTAGAGAGAGAGAGTCAGTAGAGAGAGAGAGTCGGTCACGAGAGACAGTCGGTTGGGAGAGAGAGACACTAGAGAGAGGGATTCGGTAGAGAGAGAGACGATAGAGAGAGAGACGGTAGAGAGAGAGATGGTAGAGAGAGAGTCAGTAGAGAGAGAGTCGGTAGAGAGAGAGAGAGTCTGGAGAAAGACGGTAGATAGAGAAAGATAGTAGAGAAAGAGAGTGAATCGGTGGAGAGAGAGAGTCGGTCGAGAGAGAAAGTCGGTAGAGAGAGAGAGACGGTAGAGAGAGAGTCGGTGGAGAGAGAGAGGTGGTAGAGAGAGTGTCGGTACAGAGGGAGAATCCGTAGAGTGAGAGAAAGATGGTAGAGAGAGAGAGTCGGTAGAGAGAGAGAGACGGTAGTGAGAGAGACGGTAGAGAAAGGGTCAGTGGAGAGAGAGAATCAGTAGAGACAGAGAGTCAGTTGAGGGAGAGACGGTAGAGAGAGAGAGAGACTCGGTAGAGAGAGAGTCGGTAGACAGAGAGAGAGGGAGTAGAGAGCGAGAGTCAGTGAAGAGAGAGAGACGGAAGAGAGAGAGAGTCGGTAGAGAGAGAGAGAGTCAGTAGAGAGAGTCGGTAGAGAGAGAGAGTAGTTAGAGAGAGAGAGTATCGGTGGAGAGAGAGAGAGGCGGTAGAGAGAGAGTGGGTAGAGAGAGAGTCGGTAGAGAGAGAGAGAAGGTAGAGAGAGAGAGTCGGTAGAGAGAGAGAGAAGGTAGAGGGAGAGAGTCGGTAGAGAGAGAGAGTCAGTAGAGAGAGAGAGTCAATAGGGAGAGAGAGACGGTAGAGAGAGAGTCGGTAGAGAGAGAGAGTTGGTAGAGGGAGAGTCGATGGAGAGAGTGAGACAGTGGAGAGAGAGTCGGTACAGAGAGAGAGTCGGTAGAGAGAGAGAGTCAGTAGAGATAGAGAAATGGAAGAGAGAGAGTCAGTAGAGAGAGAGAGAGACGGTAGAGAGAGGGAGCTGGTGGAGAGAGAGACGGAAGGGAGAGAGACACTCGGTAGAGAGAGAGAGACGGTAGAGAAAGAGATGGTAGAGAGAGAGTCAGTAGAGAGAGAGACGGTAGAGAGAGAGTCGGTGCAGAGAGAGAGTCGGTACAGAGAGAGAGTTGGTAGAGAGAGAGACTCTGGAGAGAGACGGTAGATAGAGTCAGTAGAGAAAGACGGTAGAGAGAGAGAGTGGGTCGGTAGAGAGAGAGAGTCGGTTGAGAGAGAAAGTCGGTAGAGAGAGAGAGTCGGTAGAGAGAGAGTCGGTGGAGAGAGAGAGACGGTAGAGAGAGACTCGGTACAGAGGGAGAGTCAGTAGAGAGAGAGAAAGAAGGTAGAGAGAGAGATTCGGTAGAGAGAGAGTCGGTAGAGCGAGAGAGTCGGTTGAGTGAGAGAGTCAGTGGAGAGAGAGAGTCGGTAGAGAGAGAGAGTCGGTAGAGAGATAGAGTCGGTAGAGAGAGAAAGAGTCGGTAGAGAGAGAGAGTCGGTGGAGAGAGAGTGGTGGTAGACAGATAGTCGTTACAGAGAGAGAGTCGGTAGAGAGAGAGAGAAGGTAGACAGAGAGTCGGTACCGAGATTGAGTCGGTAGAGAGAGAGAGAAGGTAGAAAGAGAGAGTCTGTACACAGAGAGATGGTAGGGAGAGAGAGAGAGTCGGTATAGAGAGAGAGTCGGTGGAGAGAGAGAGAGACGGTAGAGAGAGAGAGAGTTGGTGGAGAGAGAGAGGTGGTAGACAGAGATTCGGTACAGAGAGAGAGAGTCGATAGCGAGAGAGAGAAGGTAGAAAGAGAGAGTCTGTACATAGAGAGATGGTAGAGAAAGAGAAAGTCGGTAGAGAGAGAGAGTCGGTAGAAGGAGAGAGGTGGTACAGAGAGAGAGTCGGTGGAGAGGGAGAGACGGTAGAGAGAGAGTCGGTAGAGTGAGAGTCGGTAGAAAGAGAGAGTCGATATAGAGAGAGACGATAGAGAGAGAGAGGCGGTAGAGAATGAGAGTCAGTGGAGAGAGAGAGATGGAAGAGACAGATAGTCAGTAGAGAGAGAGAGTCAATAGAGAGAGAGAGAAGGTAGAGAGAGAGTGTCGGTAGAGAGAGAGAGTCGGTGGAGAGAGAGAGACGGTAGAGAGAGAGATGGTAGAGAGAGAGTCGGTAGAGAGAGAATCAGTAGAGAGAGAGAGAGTCTGGAGAGAGACGGTAGATAGAGTCAGTAGAGAAAGACAGTAGAGAGAGAGAGTGAGTTGGTAGAGAGAGAGAGTCGGTTGAGAGAGAAAGTCGGTAGAGAGAGAGAGACGGTAGAGAGAGGGATTCGGTAGGGAGAGAGTCAGTACAGAGAGAGAGTAGGTAGAGAGAGAGTCAGTAGAGAGTGGGAGAGACTGGAGAGAGGCGGTAGATAGAGTCGGTAGAGAGAGAGAGTCGGTAGAGAGAGAGAGTCGGTAGAGAGAGACACGGTAGAGAGCGGGAGACGGTGGAGAGAGACACAGAAGATAGAGACGGTACAGAGAGGGAGTTGTTGGAGAGAGAGACGGAAGAGAGTGAGATTCAGTAGAGAGAGAGAGTCGGCAGAGAAATAGAGACGGTAGAGAGAGAGTCAGTGGAGAGAGAGAGAGTCGGTAGAGAGAGAAAGAGAAGGGAGAGAGAGTGAAGGTAGAGAGAGAGTCGGTAGAGAGTCAGTAGAGAGAGAGTTGGTAGAGAAAGAGAGAGTCGGTCGAGTGAGAAAGTCGGTTGACACAGAGACGGTAGAGAGAGTGAGTCTGTAGAGAAAGAGAGTCTGTAGAGAGAGACACGGTAGAGGGAGAGACAGAGTCGGTAGAGAGATAGTCAGTAGAGAGAGAGAGAGGCGGTAGACAGTGACAGTTGGTGGAGAGCAAGAGAGACGGAAGAGAGAGAGAGTCGGTAGAGAGAGAGAGTCGGTAGAGAGAGAGTCGGTAGAGAGAGAGAGTCAGTAGAGAGAGAGAGTCGGTAGAGAGAGACACGGTAGAGAGAGAGAGTCAGTAGAGAGAGAGAGTCGCTAGAGAGAGACACGGTGGAGAGAGGGAGTCGGTGGAGAGAGAGACAGAAGAGAGATATGGTACAGAGAGGGAGTCGGTGGAGAGAGAGACAGAAGAGAGAGAGATTCAGTAGAGAGAGAGAGTCGGTGGAGAAAGATAGACGGTAGAGAGAGAGTCAGTGGAGAGAGAGAGAGTCAGTAGACAGAGAGAGAGAAGGGAGAGAGAGAGAAGGTAGAGAGAGAGTCAGTAGAGAGAGTGAGAGTCTGGAGAGAGACGGTAGATAGAGTCGGTAGAGAGAGAGTCAGTACAGAGAGAGAGTAGGTAGAGAAAGAGTCAGTAGAGAGAGGGAGAATCTAGAGATAGGCAGTAGATAGAGTCGGTAGAGAGAGAGAGTCAGTAGAGAGAGAGAGTCGGTCACGAGAGACAGTCGGTAGGGAGAGAGAGACACTAGAGAGAGGGTTTCGGTAGAGAGAGAGATGATAGAGAGAGAGACGGTAGAGAGAGAGATGGTAGAGAGAGAGTCAGTAGAGAGAGAGTCGGTAGAGAGAGAGAGAGTCTGGAGAAAGACGGTAGATAGAGTCAGTAGAGAAAGATAGTAGAGAGAGAGAGTGAGTCGGTAGAGAGAGAGAGTCGGTCGAGATAGAAAGTCGGTAGAGAGAGAGAGATGGTAGAGAGAGAGTCGGTGGAGAGAGAGAGGCGGTAGAGAGAGAGTCGGTACAGAGGGAGAATCCGTAGAGAGAGAGAAAGAAGGTAGAGAGAGAGAGTCGGTAGAGAGAGAGAGACGGTAGTGAGAGAGACGGTAGAGAGAGAGTCAGTAGAGAGAAAGTCAGTAGAGAGAGAGTCAGTAGAGAGAGAGTCTGGAGAGAGACGGTAGAGAGAGAGTCAGTAGAGAGAGAGTCGGTAGAAAGAGAGTGTAGATAGAGAGAGAGACGATAGAGAGAGAGAGGCGGTAGAGAATGAGAGTCAGTGGAGAGAAAGAGATGGAAGAGAGAGATAGTCGGTCGAGAGAGAGAGTCAAGAGAGAGAGAGAGTCGGTAGAGAGACAGTGTCGGTAGAGAGAGAGAGTCAGTGGAGAGAGAGTCGGTGGAGAGAGAGAGACGGTAGAGAGAGAGTCAGTACAGAGAGATTCGGTAGAGAGAGTGTCAGTAGAGAGAGAGAGGTGGAAGAGAGAGAGTCAGTAGAGAGAGAAAGACGTTAGAGAAAAGGAGTCGGTGGAGAGAGGGACGGAAGAGAGAGAGAGTCGGTAGAGAGAGAGAAGGTAGAGAGAGGGTCAGTGGAGAGAGAGAGTCAGTAGAGAGTGAGAGTCAGTAGAGAGAGTGAGTCGGTCGACAGAGAAAGTCTGTAGAGAGAGAGATGGTAGAGAGTGAGACGGTAGAGAGAGAGTCAGTAGAGAGAGAGACGGTAGAGAGAGAGAGAAGGTAGAAAGAGAGAGTCTGTACATAGAGAGATGGTAGAGAGAGAGTCTGAAGAGAGAGAGAGTCGGTAGAGGGAGAGAGGCGGTAGAGAGAGAGAGTCGGTGGAGAGAGAGACACAGTAGAGAGAGAGAGAGTCGGTTGTGAGAGAGAGTCGGTGGAGATAGAGAGCCGGTAGAGAGAGAGAGTCGGTAGAGAGAGAGAGAGTCGGTAGAGAGAGAAGGTCAGTGGAGAGAGGTGGTAGACAGAGAGTCGGTACAGAGAGAGAGTCGATAGCGAGAGAGAGAAGGTAGAAAGAGAGAGTCTGTACATAGAGAGATGGTAGAGAGAGAGTCTGAAGAGAGAGAGAGTCGGTAGAGGGAGAGAGGCGGTAGAGAGAGAGAGTCGGTGGAGAGAGAGACCCAGTAGAGAGAGAGAGAGAGTCGGTTGTGAGAGAGAGTCGGTGGAGATAGAGAGCCGGTAGAGAGAGAGAGTCGGTAGAGAGAGAGAGAGTCGGTAGAGAGAGAGAGTCAGTGGAGAGAGGTGGTAGACAGAGAGTCGGTACAGAGAGAGTGTCGATAGCGAGAGAGAGAAGGTAGAAAGAGAGAGTCTGTACATAGAAAGATGGAGAGAGTCGGTAGAGAGAGAGAGTCGGTTGAGAGAGGGAGTCGGTGGAGAGAGAGAGTCGGTAGAGAGAGAGAGTCGGTAGAGAGAGAGAGTCAGTAGAGAGAGAGAGTCGGTAGAGAGAGACACGGTAGAGAGAGGGAGTCGGTGGAGAGAGAGACAGAAGAGAGATATGGTACAGAGAGGGAGTCGGTGGAGATAGAGACAGGAGAGAGATTCAGTAGAGAGAGAGAGTCGGTGGAGAAAGATAGACGGTAGAGAGAGAGTCAGTGGAGAGAGAGAGAGTCAGTAGAGAGAGAGAGAGAAGGGAGAGAGAGAGAAGGTAGAGAGAGAGTCAGTAGAGAGAGTGAGAGTCTGGAGAGAGACGGTAGATAGAGTCGGTAGAGAGAGAGTCAGTACAGAGAGAGAGTAGGTAGAGAAAGAGTCAGTAGAGAGAGGGAGAGTCTGGAGATAGGCGGTAGATACAGTCAGTAGAGAGAGAGAGTCGGTCACGAGAGACAGTCGGTAGGGAGAGAGAGACACTAGAGAGAGGGATTCGGTAGAGAGAGAGATGATAGAGAGAGAGACGGTAGAGAGAGAGATGGTAGAGAGAGAGTCAGTAGAGAGAGAGTCGGTAGAGAGAGAGAGATTCTGGAGAAAGACGGTAGATAGAGTCAGTAGAGAATGATAGTAGAGAGAGAGAGTGAGTCGGTAGAGTGAGAGAGTCGGTCGAGAGAGAAAGTCGGTAGAGAGAGAGAGATGGTAGAGAGAGAGTCGGTGGAGAGAGAGAGGCGGTAGAGATTGAATCGGTACAGAGGGAGAATCCGTAGAGAGAGAGAAAGAAGGTAGAGAGAGAGAGTCGGTAGAGAGAGAGAGACGGTAGTGAGAGAGACGGTAGAGAAAGAGTCAGTAGAGAGAAAGTCAGTAGAGAGAGAGTCAGTAGAGAGAGAGTCTGGAGAGAGACGGTAGAGAGAGAGTCAGTAGAGAGAGAGTCGGTAGAATGAGAGAGTAGATAGAGAGAGAGACGATAGAGAGAGAGAGGCGGTAGAGAATGAGAGTCAGTGGAGAGAAAGAGATGGAAGAGAGAGATAGTCGGTAGA
The DNA here is from genome assembly GCF_036971445.1 of Narcine bancroftii. Lineage (NCBI taxonomy): Eukaryota > Metazoa > Chordata > Chondrichthyes > Torpediniformes > Narcinidae > Narcine > Narcine bancroftii. Next base: position 203,075,797 of record NC_091470.1, read on the forward strand.
GAGAGAGAGTCAATAGAGAGAGAGAGTCGGTAGAGAGACAGTGTCGGTAGAGAGAGAGAGTCAGTGAAGAGAGAGTCGGTGGAGAGAGAGAGACGGTAGAGAGAGAGTCAGTTCAGAGAGATTCCGTAGAGAGAGTGTCAGTAGAGAGAGAGAGGTGGAAGAGAGAGAGTCAGTAGAGAGAGAAAGACGTTAGAGAGAAGGAGTCGGTGGAGAGAGGGACGGAAGAGAGAGAGAGTTGGTAGAGAGAGAGAAGGTAGAGAGAGAGTCGGTAGAGAGAGAGAGAGTCAGTAGAGAGAGAGAGTCAGTGGAGAGAGGTGGTAGACAGAGAGTCGGTACAGAGAGAGAGTCGATAGCGAGAGAGAGAAGGTAGAAAGAGAGAGTCTGTACATAGAAAGATGGAGAGAGTCGGTAGAGAGAGAGAGTCGGTAGAAGGAGAGAGGCGGTAGAGAGAGAGAGACGGTAGAGAGAGAGTTGGTAGAAAGAGAGAGTCGATAGAGAGAGAGACGATAGAGAGAGCGTCAGTACAGAGAGAGTCGGTAGTGAGAGTGTCAGTAGAGAGAGAGAGGTGGAAGAGAGAGAGTCAGTAGAGAGAGAAAGACAGTAGAGAGGGAGTCGGTGGAGAGAGGGACGGAAGAGAGAGAGAGTCGGTAGAGAGAAAAGGTAGAGAGAGGGTCAGTGGAGAGAGAGAGTCAGTAGAGAGAGAGACGGTAGAGAGAGAGAGAGTTGGTGCAGAGTGAGAGTCGATAGAAAGAGAGAGTCTGTAGAGAGAGAGTCAGTAGAGAGAGACACGGTAGAGAGAGGGAGTCGGCGGAGAGAGAGACAGAAAAGAGAGACGGTACAGAGAGGGAGTAGGTGGAGAGAGAGACGGAAGAGAGTGAGATTCAGTAGAGAGAGAGAGTCAGTGGAGAGAGAGAGTCGGTAGAGAGAGACACGGTAGAGAGAGAGAGTCAGTAGAGAGAGAGAGTCGGTAGAGAGATACACGGTGGAGAGAGGGAGTCGGTGGAGAGAGAGACAGAAGAGAGATATGGTACAGAGAGGGAGTCGGTGGAGAGAGAGACAGAAGAGAGAGAGATTCAGTAGAGAGAGAGAGTCGGTGGAGAAAGATAGACGGTAGAGAGAGAGTCAGTGGAGAGAGAGAGAGTCAGTAGACAGAGAGAGAGAAGGGAGAGAGAGAGAAGGTAGAGAGAGAGTCAGTAGAGAGAGTGAGAGTCTGGAGAGAGACGGTAGATAGAGTCGGTAGAGAGAGAGTCAGTACAGAGAGAGAGTAGGTAGAGAAAGAGTCAGTAGAGAGAGGGAGAATCTAGAGATAGGCAGTAGATAGAGTCGGTAGAGAGAGAGAGTCAGTAGAGAGAGAGAGTCGGTCACGAGAGACAGTCGGTAGGGAGAGAGAGACACTAGAGAGAGGGTTTCGGTAGAGAGAGAGATGATAGAGAGAGAGACGGTAGAGAGAGAGATGGTAGAGAGAGAGTCAGTAGAGAGAGAGTCGGTAGAGAGAGAGAGAGTCTGGAGAAAGACGGTAGATAGAGTCAGTAGAGAAAGATAGTAGAGAGAGAGAGTGAGTCGGTAGAGAGAGAGAGTCGGTCGAGATAGAAAGTCGGTAGAGAGAGAGAGATGGTAGAGAGAGAGTCGGTGGAGAGAGAGAGGCGGTAGAGAGAGAGTCGGTACAGAGGGAGAATCCGTAGAGAGAGAGAAAGAAGGTAGAGAGAGAGAGTCGGTAGAGAGAGAGAGACGGTAGTGAGAGAGACGGTAGAGAGAGAGTCAGTAGAGAGAAAGTCAGTAGAGAGAGAGTCAGTAGAGAGAGAGTCTGGAGAGAGACGGTAGAGAGAGAGTCAGTAGAGAGAGAGTCGGTAGAAAGAGAGAGTAGATAGAGAGAGAGACGATAGAGAGAGAGAGGCGGTAGAGAATGAGAGTCAGTGGAGAGAAAGAGATGGAAGAGAGAGATAGTCGGTCGAGAGAGAGAGTCAAGAGAGAGAGAGAGTCGGTAGAGAGACAGTGTCGGTAGAGAGAGAGAGTCAGTGGAGAGAGAGTCGGTGGAGAGAGAGAGACGGTAGAGAGAGAGTCAGTACAGAGAGATTCGGTAGAGAGAGTGTCAGTAGAGAGAGAGAGGTGGAAGAGAGAGAGTCAGTAGAGAGAGAAAGACGTTAGAGAAAAGGAGTCGGTGGAGAGAGGGACGGAAGAGAGAGAGAGTCGGTAGAGAGAGAGAAGGTAGAGAGAGGGTCAGTGGAGAGAGAGAGTCAGTAGAGAGTGAGAGTCAGTAGAGAGAGTGAGTCGGTCGACAGAGAAAGTCTGTAGAGAGAGAGATGGTAGAGAGTGAGACGGTAGAGAGAGAGTCAGTAGAGAGAGAGACGGTAGAGAGAGAGAGAAGGTAGAAAGAGAGAGTCTGTACATAGAGAGATGGTAGAGAGAGAGTCTGAAGAGAGAGAGAGTCGGTAGAGGGAGAGAGGCGGTAGAGAGAGAGAGTCGGTGGAGAGAGAGACACAGTAGAGAGAGAGAGAGTCGGTTGTGAGAGAGAGTCGGTGGAGATAGAGAGCCGGTAGAGAGAGAGAGTCGGTAGAGAGAGAGAGAGTCGGTAGAGAGAGAGAGTCAGTGGAGAGAGGTGGTAGACAGAGAGTCGGTACAGAGAGAGAGTCGATAGCGAGAGAGAGAAGGTAGAAAGAGAGAGTCTGTACATAGAGAGATGGTAGAGAGAGAGTCTGAAGAGAGAGAGAGTCGGTAGAGGGAGAGAGGCGGTAGAGAGAGAGAGTCGGTGGAGAGAGAGACCCAGTAGAGAGAGAGAGAGTCGGTTGTGAGAGAGAGTCGGTGGAGATAGAGAGCCGGTAGAGAGAGAGAGTCGGTAGAGAGAGAGAGAGTCGGTAGAGAGAGAGAGTCAGTGGAGAGAGGTGGTAGACAGAGAGTCGGTACAGAGAGAGTGTCGATAGCGAGAGAGAGAAGGTAGAAAGAGAGAGTCTGTACATAGAAAGATGGAGAGAGTCGGTAGAGAGAGAGAGTCGGTTGAGAGAGGGAGTCGGTGGAGAGAGAGAGTCGGTAGAGAGAGAGAGTCGGTAGAGAGAGAGAGTCAGTAGAGAGAGAGAGTCGGTAGAGAGAGACACGGTAGAGAGAGGGAGTCAGTGGAGAGAGAGACAGAAGAGAGATATGGTACAGAGAGGGAGTCGGTGGAGAGAGAGACAGGAGAGAGATTCAGTAGAGAGAGAGAGTCGGTGGAGAAAGATAGACGGTAGAGAGAGAGTCAGTGGAGAGAGAGAGAGTCAGTAGAGAGAGAGAGAGAAGGGAGAGAGAGAGAAGGTAGAGAGAGAGTCAGTAGAGAGAGTGAGAGTCTGGAGAGAGACGGTAGATAGAGTCGGTAGAGAGAGAGTCAGTACAGAGAGAGAGTAGGTAGAGAAAGAGTCAGTAGAGAGAGGGAGAGTCTGGAGATAGGCGGTAGATAGAGTCAGTAGAGAGAGAGAGTCGGTCACGAGAGACAGTCGGTAGGGAGAGAGAGACACTAGAGAGAGGGATTCGGTAGAGAGAGAGATGATAGAGAGAGAGAGACGGTAGAGAGAGAGATGGTAGAGAGAGAGTCAGTAGAGAGAGAGTCGGTAGAGAGAGAGAGATTCTGGAGAAAGACGGTAGATAGAGTCAGTAGAGAATGATAGTAGAGAGAGAGAGTGAGTCGGTAGAGTGAGAGAGTCGGTCGAGAGAGAAAGTCGGTAGAGAGAGAGAGATGGTAGAGAGAGAGTCGGTGGAGAGAGAGAGGCGGTAGAGATTGAATCGGTACAGAGGGAGAATCCGTAGAGAGAGAGAAAGAAGGTAGAGAGAGAGAGTCGGTAGAGAGAGAGAGACGGTAGTGAGAGAGACGGTAGAGAAAGAGTCAGTAGAGAGAAAGTCAGTAGAGAGAGAGTCAGTAGAGAGAGAGTCTGGAGAGAGACGGTAGAGAGAGAGTCAGTAGAGAGAGAGTCGGTAGAATGAGAGAGTAGATAGAGAGAGAGACGATAGAGAGAGAGAGGCGGTAGAGAATGAGAGTCAGTGGAGAGAAAGAGATGGAAGAGAGAGATAGTCGGTAGAGAGAGAGAGTCAATAGAGAGAGAGAGTCGGTAGAGAGACAGTGTCGGTAGAGAGAGAGAGTCAGTGAAGAGAGAGTCGGTGGAGAGAGAGAGACGGTAGAGAGAGAGTCAGTTCAGAGAGATTCCGTAGAGAGAGTGTCAGTAGAGAGAGAGAGGTGGAAGAGAGAGAGTCAGTAGAGAGAGAAAGACGTTAGAGAGAAGGAGTCGGTGGAGAGAGGGACGGAAGAGAGAGAGAGTCGGTAGAGAGAGAGAAGGTAGAGAGAGAGTCGGTAGAGAGAGAGAGAGTCGGTAGAGAGAGAGAGTCAGTGGAGAGAGGTGGTAGACAGAGAGTCGGTACAGAGAGAGAGTCGATAGCGAGAGAGAGAAGGTAGAAAGAGAGAGTCTGTACATAGAAAGATGGAGAGAGTCGGTAGAGAGAGAGAGTCGGTAGAAGGAGAGAGGCGGTAGAGAGAGAGAGACGGTAGAGAGAGAGTTGGTAGAAAGAGAGAGTCGATAGAGAGAGAGACGATAGAGAGAGCGTCAGTACAGAGAGAGTCGGTAGTGAGAGTGTCAGTAGAGAGAGAGAGGTGGAAGAGAGAGAGTCAGTAGAGAGAGAAAGACAGTAGAGAGGGAGTCGGTGGAGAGAGGGACGGAAGAGAGAGAGAGTCGGTAGAGAGAAAAGGTAGAGAGAGGGTCAGTGGAGAGAGAGAGTCAGTAGAGAGAGAGACGGTAGAGAGAGAGAGAGTTGGTGCAGAGTGAGAGTCGATAGAAAGAGAGAGTCTGTAGAGAGAGAGTCAGTAGAGAGAGACACGGTAGAGAGAGGGAGTCGGCGGAGAGAGAGACAGAAAAGAGAGACGGTACAGAGAGGGAGTAGGTGGAGAGAGAGACGGAAGAGAGTGAGATTCAGTAGAGAGAGAGAGTCAGTGGAGAAAGAGAGACGGTAGACAGAGAGTAAGTGGAGAAAGAGAGAGTCGGTAGAAAGAGAGTCGGTAGAGAGTCAGGAGAGAGAGAGTTGGTAGAGAGAGAGACCATAGAGAGAGAGTCGGTAGAGAGAGAGAGAGTCTGGAGAGAGACGGTAGATAGAGTCGGTAGAGAGAAACGGTAGAGTAAGAGAGAGTCGGTAGAGATAGTGTCGGTCGAGAGAGAAATTCGGTAGAGAGAGAGACGGGTGAGAGAGAGATTCGGAAGAGAGAGAGTCAGTACAGAGAGAGAGTAGGTAGAGAGAGAGTCAGTAGAGAGAGGGAGAGACTGGAGAGAGGCGGTAGATAGTGTCGGTAGAGAGAGACGGTAGAGAGAGAGAGTCAGTAGAGAGAGACAGTCGGTGACGAGAGACAGTCGGTAGAGAGAGAGAGACACTAGAGAGCGGGATTCGGTAGAGAGAGAGACGGTAGAGAGAGAGACGGTAGAGAGAGAGTTGGTAGAGAGAGAGACTCTGGAGAGAGACGGTAGATAGAGGCGGTAGAGAAAGACGGTAGAGAGAGAGAGTGAGTCGGTAGAGGGAGAGAGTCGGTAGAGAGAGAGAGTCAGTAGAGATAGAGAAATGGAAGAGAGAGAGTCAGTAGAGAAAGAGAGACGGTAGAGAGAGGGAGTCGGTGGAGAGAGAGACAGAAGGGAGAGAGACAGTGGGTAGAGATAGAGAGACGGTAGAGAGAGAGATGGTAGAGAGAGAGATGGTAGAGAGAGAGTCAGTAGAGAGAGAGACGGTAGAGAGATAGTCGGTGCAGAGAGAGAGTCGGTACAGAGAGAGAGTTGGTAGAGAGACAGAGAGAGTCGGTAGAGAGAGAGAGTCGGTAGAGAGAGAGAGAGTCTGTACAGAGAGAGAGAGTCGGAAGAGAGAGAGAGTCGGTAGAGAGAGGGAGTTGGTGGAGAGAGAGACAGAAGAGAGAGTCGGTAGAGAGAGAGAGATGGGAGAGAGAGAGCAGATAGAGAGAGAGTAGGCAGAGATTTGGTAGAGTGAGAGTCGGTAGAGAGAGAGAGATGGTAGAGAGAGAGACGGTAGAGAGAGAGATGGTAGAGAGAGAGACGGTAGAGAGAGAGTCGGTAGAGAGTGAGTCGGAAGAGAGAGAGAGAGAGTCTGGAGAGAGAAGGTAGATAGAGTCAGTAGAGAGAGATGGTAGAGAGAGATAGAGTCGGTAGAGAGAGAGAGTCAGTCGAGAGTGAAAGTCGGTAGAGAGAGAGAGACGGTAGAGAGAGAGAGACGGTAGAGAGAGAGTCGGTGCAGAGAGAGAGTCAGTAGAGATACAAAGAAAAGGTAGAGAGGGAGAGTCGGTAGAGAGAGAGAGAGTTTGTACAGAGAGAGAGTCGGTAGAGAGAGAGAGTCGGTAGAGAGAGAGAGTCAGTAGAGAGAGAGAGTCGGTAGAGAGAGACACGGTAGAGAGAGGGAGTCGGTGGAGAGAGAGACAGAAGAGAGAGATGGTACAGAGAGGGAGTCGGTGGAGAGAGAGACGGAAGAGAGAGAGATTCAGTAGAGAGAGAGAGTCGGTGGAGAAAGATAGACACTAGAGAGAGAGTCAGTGGAGAGAGAGAGAGTCGGTAGAGAGAGAGAGAAGGGAGAGAGAGAGAAGGTAGAGAGAGAGTCAGTAGAGAGAGAGAGAGTCTGGAGAGAAACAGTAGATAGAGTCGGTAGAGAGAGACGGTAGAGTAAGAGAGAGTCGGTAGAGAGAGTGTCGGTCGAGAGAGAACGTCGGTAGAGAGAGAGATGGTACAGAGAGGGATTCGGTAGAGAGAGAGTCAGTACAGAGAGAGAGTAGGTAGAGAAAGAGTCAGTAGAGAGAGGGAGAGTCTGGAGATAGGCGGTAGATAGAGTCGGTAGAGAGAGAGAGTCAGTAGAGAGAGAGAGTCGGTCACGAGAGACAGTCGGTTGGGAGAGAGAGACACTAGAGAGAGGGATTCGGTAGAGAGAGAGACGATAGAGAGAGAGACGGTAGAGAGAGAGATGGTAGAGAGAGAGTCAGTAGAGAGAGAGTCGGTAGAGAGAGAGAGAGTCTGGAGAAAGACGGTAGATAGAGAAAGATAGTAGAGAAAGAGAGTGAATCGGTGGAGAGAGAGAGTCGGTCGAGAGAGAAAGTCGGTAGAGAGAGAGAGACGGTAGAGAGAGAGTCGGTGGAGAGAGAGAGGTGGTAGAGAGAGTGTCGGTACAGAGGGAGAATCCGTAGAGTGAGAGAAAGAAGGTAGAGAGAGAGAGTCGGTAGAGAGAGAGAGACGGTAGTGAGAGAGACGGTAGAGAAAGGGTCAGTGGAGAGAGAGAATCAGTAGAGACAGAGATTCAGTTGAGGGAGAGACGGTAGAGAGAGAGAGAGACTCGGTAGAGAGAGAGTCGGTAGACAGAGAGAGAGGGAGTAGAGAGCGAGAGTCAGTGAAGAGAGAGAGATGGAAGAGAGAGAGAGTCGGTAGAGAGAGAGAGAGTCAGTAGAGAGAGTCGGTAGAGAGAGAGAGTAGTTAGAGAGAGAGAGTATCGGTGGAGAGAGAGAGGCGGTAGAGAGAGAGTGGGTAGAGAGAGAATCGGTAGAGAGAGAGAGAGAAGGTAGAGAGAGAGAGTCGGTAGAGAGAGAGAGAAGGTAGAGGGAGAGAGTCGGTAGAGAGAGAGAGTCAGTAGAGAGAGAGAGTCAATAGGGAGAGAGAGACGGTAGAGAGAGAGTCGGTAGAGAGAGAGAGTTGGTAGAGGGAGAGTCGATGGAGAGAGTGAGACAGTGGAGAGAGAGTCGGTACAGAGAGAGAGTCGGTACAGAGAGAGAGTCAGTAGAGATAGAGAAATGGAAGAGAGAGAGTCAGTAGAGAGAGAGAGAGACGGTAGAGAGAGGGAGCTGGTGGAGAGAGAGACGGAAGGGAGAGAGACACTCGGTAGAGAGAGACAGACGGTAGAGAAAGAGATGGTAGAGAGAGAGTCAGTAGAGAGAGAGACGGTAGAGAGAGAGTCGGTGCAGAGAGAGAGTCGGTACAGAGAGAGAGTTGGTAGAGAGAGAGACTCTGGAGAGAGACGGTAGATAGAGTCAGTAGAGAAAGACGGTAGAGAGAGAGAGTGGGTCGGTAGAGAGAGAGAGTCGGTTGAGAGAGAAAGTCGGTAGAGAGAGAGAGTCGGTAGAGAGAGAGTCGGTGGAGAGAGAGAGACGGTAGAGAGAGACTCGGTACAGAGGGAGAGTCAGTAGAGAGAGAGAAAGAAGGTAGAGAGAGAGATTCGGTAGAGAGAGAGTCGGTAGAGCGAGAGAGTCGGTTGAGTGAGAGAGTCAGTGGAGAGAGAGAGTCGGTAGAGAGAGAGAGTCGGTAGAGAGATAGAGTCGGTAGAGAGAGAAAGAGTCGGTAGAGAGAGAGAGTCGGTGGAGAGAGTGGTGGTAGACAGATAGTCGTTACAGAGAGAGAGTCGGTAGAGAGAGAGAGAAGGTAGACAGAGAGTCGGTACCGAGATTGAGTCGGTAGAGAGAGAGAGAAGGTAGAAAGAGAGAGTCTGTACATAGAGAGATGGTAGGGAGAGAGAGAGAGTCGGTATAGAGAGAGAGTCGGTGGAGAGAGAGAGAGACGGTAGAGAGAGAGAGAGTTGGTGGAGAGAGAGAGGTGGTAGACAGAGATTCGGTACAGAGAGAGAGAGTCGATAGCGAGAGAGAGAAGGTAGAAAGAGAGAGTCTGTACATAGAGAGATGGTAGAGAAAGAGAAAGTCGGTAGAGAGAGAGAGTCGGTAGAAGGAGAGAGGTGGTACAGAGAGAGAGTCGGTGGAGAGGGAGAGACGGTAGAGAGAGAGTCGGTAGAGTGAGAGTCGGTAGAAAGAGAGAGTCGATATAGAGAGAGACGATAGAGAGAGAGAGGCGGTAGAGAATGAGAGTCAGTGGAGAGAGAGAGATGGAAGAGACAGATAGTCAGTAGAGAGAGAGAGTCAATAGAGAGAGAGAGAAGGTAGAGAGAGAGTGTCGGTAGAGAGAGAGAGTCGGTGGAGAGAGAGTCGGTGGAGAGAGAGAGACGGTAGAGAGAGAGTCAGTACAGAGAGAGTCGGTAGAGAGAGTGTCAGTAGAGAGAGAGAGGTGGAACAGAGAGAGTCAGTAGTGAGAGAAAGACGGTAGAGAGAGGGAGTCGGTGGAGGGAGGGACGAAAGAGAGAGAGAGTCGGTAGAGAGAGAGAAGGTAGAGAGAGGGTCAGTGGAGAGAGAGAGAGTCAGTAGAGAGTGAGAGTCAGTAGAGAGAGAGAGTCGGTCGACAGAGAAGGTCTGTAGAGAGAGAGACAGTACAGAGAGTGTCAGTAGAGAGAGAGACAGTAGAGAGAGAGTCGGTGCAGAGTGAGAGTCGGTAGAGAGAGAGAGTCGGTAGAGAGAGAGAGTCGGTAGAGAGAGACACGGTAGAGAGAGGGAGTCGGTGGAGAGAGAGACAGAAGATAGAGACGGTACAGAGAGGGAGTTGTTGGAGAGAGAGACGGAAGAGAGTGAGATTCAGTAGAGAGAGAGAGTCGGCAGAGAAATAGAGACGGTAGAGAGAGAGTCAGTGGAGAGAGAGAGAGTCGGTAGAGAGAGAAAGAGAAGGGAGAGAGAGTGAAGGTAGAGAGAGAGTCGGTAGAGAGTCAGTAGAGAGAGAGTTGGTAGAGAAAGAGAGAGTCGGTCGAGTGAGAAAGTCGGTTGACACAGAGACGGTAGAGAGAGTGAGTCTGTAGAGAAAGAGAGTCTGTAGAGAGAGACACGGTAGAGGGAGAGACAGAGTCAGTAGAGAGATAGTCAGTAGAGAGAGAGAGAGGCGGTAGACAGTGACAGTTGGTGGAGAGCAAGAGAGACGGAAGAGAGAGAGAGTCGGTAGAGAGAGAGAGTCGGTAGAGAGAGAGTCGGTAGAGAGAGAGAGTCAGTAGAGAGAGAGAGTCGGTAGAGAGAGACACGGTAGAGAGAGAGAGTCAGTAGAGAGAGAGAGTCGGTAGAGAGATACACGGTGGAGAGAGGGAGTCGGTGGAGAGAGAGACAGAAGAGAGATATGGTACAGAGAGGGAGTCGGTGGAGAGAGAGACAGAAGAGAGAGAGATTCAGTAGAGAGAGAGAGTCGGTGGAGAAAGATAGACGGTAGAGAGAGAGTCAGTGGAGAGAGAGAGAGTCAGTAGACAGAGAGAGAGAAGGGAGAGAGAGAGAAGGTAGAGAGAGAGTCAGTAGAGAGAGTGAGAGTCTGGAGAGAGACGGTAGATAGAGTCGGTAGAGAGAGAGTCAGTACAGAGAGAGAGTAGGTAGAGAAAGAGTCAGTAGAGAGAGGGAAAATCTGGAGATAGGCAGTAGATAGAGTCGGTAGAGAGAGAGAGTCAGTAGAGAGAGAGAGTCGGTCACGAGAGACAGTCGGTAGGGAGAGAGAGACACTAGAGAGAGGGTTTCGGTAGAGAGAGAGATGATAGAGAGAGAGACGGTAGAGAGAGAGATGGTAGAGAGAGAGTCAGTAGAGAGAGAGTCGGTAGAGAGAGAGAGAGTCTGGAGAAAGACGGTAGATAGAGTCAGTAGAGAAAGATAGTAGAGAGAGAGAGTGAGTCGGTAGAGAGAGAGAGTCGGTCGAGATAGAAAGTCGGTAGAGAGAGAGAGATGGTAGAGAGAGAGTCGGTGGAGAGAGAGAGGCGGTAGAGAGAGAGTCGGTACAGAGGGAGAATCCGTAGAGAGAGAGAAAGAAGGTAGAGAGAGAGTGTCGGTAGAGAGAGAGAGACGGTAGTGAGAGAGACGGTAGAGAGAGAGTCAGTAGAGGGAAAGTCAGTAGAGAGAGAGTCAGTAGAGAGAGAGTCTGGAGAGAGACGGTAGAGAGAGAGTCAGTAGAGAGAGAGTCGGTAGAAAGAGAGAGTAGATAGAGAGAGAGACGATAGAGAGAGAGAGGCGGTAGAGAATGAGAGTCAGTGGAGAGAAAGAGATGGAAGAGAGAGATAGTCGGTCGAGAGAGAGAGTCAATAGAGAGAGAGAGTCGGTAGAGAGACAGTGTCGGTAGAGAGAGAGAGTCAGTGGAGAGAGAGTCGGTGGAGAGAGAGAGACGGTAGAGAGAGAGTCAGTACAGAGAGATTCGGTAGAGAGAGTGTCAGTAGAGAGAGAGAGGTGGAAGAGAGAGAGTCAGTAGAGAGAGAAAGACGTTAGAGAAAAGGAGTCGGTGGAGAGAGGGACGGAAGAGAGAGAGAGTCGGTAGAGAGAGAGAAGGTAGAGAGAGGGTCAGTGGAGAGAGAGAGTCAGTAGAGAGTGAGAGTCAGTAGAGAGAGTGAGTCGGTCGACAGAGAAAGTCTGTAGAGAGAGAGATGGTAGAGAGTGAGACGGTAGAGAGAGAGTCAGTAGAGAGAGAGACGGTAGAGAGAGAGAGAAGGTAGAAAGAGAGAGTCTGTACATAGAGAGATGGTAGAGAGAGAGTCTGAAGAGAGAGAGAGTCGGTAGAGGGAGAGAGGCGGTAGAGAGAGAGAGTCGGTGGAGAGAGAGACACAGTAGAGAGAGAGAGAGTCGGTTGTGAGAGAGAGTCGGTGGAGATAGAGAGCCGGTAGAGAGAGAGAGTCGGTAGAGAGAGAGAGAGTCGGTAGAGAGAGAGAGTCAGTGGAGAGAGGTGGTAGACAGAGAGTCGGTACAGAGAGAGAGTCGATAGCGAGAGAGAGAAGGTAGAAAGAGAGAGTCTGTACATAGAGAGATGGTAGAGAGAGAGTCTGAAGAGAGAGAGAGTCGGTAGAGGGAGAGAGGCGGTAGAGAGAGAGAGTCGGTGGAGAGAGAGACCCAGTAGAGAGAGAGAGAGTCGGTTGTGAGAGAGAGTCGGTGGAGATAGAGAGCCGGTAGAGAGAGAGAGTCGGTAGAGAGAGAGAGAGAGTCGGTAGAGAGAGAGAGTCAGTGGAGAGAGGTGGTAGACAGAGAGTCGGTACAGAGAGAGTGTCGATAGCGAGAGAGAGAAGGTAGAAAGAGAGAGTCTGTAAATAGAAAGATGGAGAGAGTCGGTAGAGAGAGAGAGTCGGTTGAGAGAGGGAGTCGGTGGAGAGAGAGAGTCGGTAGAGAGAGAGAGTCGGTAGAGAGAGAGAGTCAGTAGAGAGAGAGAGTCGGTAGAGAGAGACACGGTAGAGAGAGGGAGTCGGTGGAGAGAGAGACAGAAGAGAGATATGGTACAGAGAGGGAGTCGGTGGAGAGAGAGACAGGAGAGAGATTCAGTAGAGAGAGAGAGTCGGTGGAGAAAGATAGACGGTAGAGAGAGAGTCAGTGGAGAGAGAGAGAGTCAGTAGAGAGAGAGAGAGAAGGGAGAGAGAGAGAAGGTAGAGAGAGAGTCAGTAGAGAGAGTGAGAGTCTGGAGAGAGACGGTAGATAGAGTCGGTAGAGAGAGAGTCAGTACAGAGAGAGAGTAGGTAGAGAAAGAGTCAGTAGAGAGAGGGAGAGTCTGGAGATAGGCGGTAGATAGAGTCAGTAGAGAGAGAGAGTCGGTCACGAGAGACAGTCGGTAGGGAGAGAGAGACACTAGAGAGAGGGATTCGGTAGAGAGAGAGATGATAGAGAGAGAGACGGTAGAGAGAGAGATGGTAGTGAGAGAGTCAGTAGAGAGAGAGTCGGTAGAGAGAGAGAGATGCTGGAGAAAGACGGTAGATAGAGTCAGTAGAGAATGATAGTAGAGAGAGAGAGTGAGTCGGTAGAGTGAGAGAGTCGGTCGAGAGAGAAAGTCGGTAGAGAGAGAGAGATGGTAGAGAGAGAGTCGGTGGAGAGAGAGAGGCGGTAGAGATTGAATCGGTACAGAGGGAGAATCCGTAGAGAGAGAGAAAGAAGGTAGAGAGAGAGAGTCGGTAGAGAGAGAGAGACGGTAGTGAGAGAGACGGTAGAGAAAGAGTCAGTAGAGAGAAAGTCAGTAGAGAGAGAGTCAGTAGAGAGAGAGTCTGGAGAGAGACGGTAGAGAGAGAGTCAGTAGAGAGAGAGTCGGTAGAATGAGAGAGTAGATAGAGAGAGAGACGATAGAGAGAGAGAGGCGGTAGAGAATGAGAGTCAGTGGAGAGAAAGAGATGGAAGAGAGAGATAGTCGGTAGAGAGAGAGAGTCAATAGAGAGAGAGAGTCGGTAGAGAGACAGTGTCGGTAGAGAGAGAGAGTCAGTGAAGAGAGAGTCGGTGGAGAGAGAGGGACGGTAGAGAGAGAGTCAGTTCAGAGAGATTCCGTAGAGAGAGTGTCAGTAGAGAGAGAGAGGTGGAAGAGAGAGAGTCAGTAGAGAGAGAAAGACGTTAGAGAGAAGGAGTCGGTGGAGAGAGGGACGGAAGAGAGAGAGAGTCGGTAGAGAGAGAGAAGGTAGAGAGAGGGTCAGTGGAGAGAGAGAGTCAGTAGATAGTGAGAGTCAGTAGAGAGAGTGAGTCGGTCGACAGAGAAAGTCTGTAGAGAGAGAGATGGTAGAGAGTGAGACGGTAGAGAGAGAGTCAGTAGAGAGAGAGACGGTAGAGAGAGAGAGTCGGTGGAGAGAGAGACACAGTAGAGAGAGAGAGAGTCGGTAGAGAGAGAGAGAGTCGGTAGAGAGAGAGAGTCAGTGGAGAGAGGTGGTAGACAGAGAGTCGGTACAGAGAGAGAGTCGATAGCGAGAGAGAGAAGGTAGAAAGAGAGAGTCTGTACATAGAAAGATGGAGAGAGTCGGTAGAGAGAGAGAGTCGGTAGAAGGAGAGAGGCGGTAGAGAGAGAGAGACGGTAGAGAGAGAGTTGGTAGAAAGAGAGAGTCGATAGAGAGAGAGACGATAGAGAGAGCGTCAGTACAGAGAGAGTCGGTAGTGAGAGTGTCAGTAGAGAGAGAGAGGTGGAAGAGAGAGAGTCAGTAGAGAGAGAAAGACAGTAGAGAGGGAGTCGGTGGAGAGAGGGACGGAAGAGAGAGAGAGTCGGTAGAGAGAAAAGGTAGAGAGAGGGTCAGTGGAGAGAGAGAGTCAGTAGAGAGAGAGACGGTAGAGAGAGAGAGAGTTGGTGCAGAGTGAGAGTCGATAGAAAGAGAGAGTCTGTAGAGAGAGAGTCAGTAGAGAGAGACACGGTAGAGAGAGGGAGTCGGCGGAGAGAGAGACAGAAAAGAGAGACGGTACAGAGAGGGAGTAGGTGGAGAGAGAGACGGAAGAGAGTGAGATTCAGTAGAGAGAGAGAGTCAGTGGAGAAAGAGAGACGGTAGACAGAGAGTCAGTGGAGAAAGAGAGAGTCGGTAGAAAGAGAGTCGGTAGAGAGTCAGGAGAGAGAGAGTTGGTAGAGAGAGAGACCATAGAGAGAGAGTCGGTAGAGAGAGAGAGAGTCTGGAGAGAGACGGTAGATAGAGTCGGTAGAGAGAAACGGTAGAGTAAGAGAGAGTCGGTAGAGATAGTGTCGGTCGAGAGAGAAATTCGGTAGAGAGAGAGACGGGTGAGAGAGAGATTCGGAAGAGAGAGAGTCAGTACAGAGAGAGAGTAGGTAGAGAGAGAGTCAGTAGAGAGAGGGAGAGACTGGAGAGAGGCGGTAGATAGTGTCGGTAGAGAGAGACGGTAGAGAGAGAGAGTCAGTAGAGAGAGACAGTCGGTGACGAGAGACAGTCGGTAGAGAGAGAGAGACACTAGAGAGCGGGATTCGGTAGAGAGAGAGACGGTAGAGAGAGAGACGGTAGAGAGAGAGTTGGTAGAGAGAGAGACTCTGGAGAGAGACGGTAGATAGAGGCGGTAGAGAAAGACGGTAGAGAGAGAGAGTGAGTCGGTAGAGGGACAGAGTCGGTAGAGAGAGAGAGTCAGTAGAGATAGAGAAATGGAAGAGAGAGAGTCAGTAGAGAAAGAGAGACGGTAGAGAGAGGGAGTCGGTGGAGAGAGAGACAGAAGGGAGAGAGACAGTGGGTAGAGATAGAGAGACGGTAGAGAGAGACATGGTAGAGAGAGAGTCAGTAGAGAGAGAGACGGTAGAGAGATAGTCGGTGCAGAGAGAGAGTCGGTACAGAGAGAGAGTTGGTAGAGAGACAGAGAGAGTCGGTAGAGAGAGAGAGTCGGTAGAGAGAGAGAGAGTCTGTACAGAGAGAGAGAGTCGGAAGAGAGAGAGAGTCGGTAGAGAGAGGGAGTTGGTGGAGAGAGAGACAGAAGAGAGAGTCGGTAGAGAGAGAGAGATGGGAGAGAGAGAGCAGATAGAGAGAGAGTAGGCAGAGATTTGGTAGAGAGAGAGTCGGTAGAGAGAGAGAGATGGTAGAGAGAGAGACGGTAGAGAGAGAGACGGTAGAGAGAGAGACGGTAGAGAGAGAGTCGGTAGAGAGTGAGTCGGAAGAGAGAGAGAGAGAGTCTGGAGAGAGAAGGTAGATAGAGTCAGTAGAGAGAGATGGTAGAGAGAGATAGAGTCGGTAGAGAGAGAGAGTCAGTCGAGAGTGAAAGTCGGTAGAGAGAGAGAGACGGTAGAGAGAGAGAGACGGTAGAGAGAGAGTCGGTGCAGAGAGAGAGTCAGTAGAGATACAAAGAAAAGGTAGAGAGGGAGAGTCGGTAGAGAGAGAGAGAGTTTGTACAGAGAGAGAGTCGGTAGAGAGAGAGAGTCGGTAGAGAGAGAGAGTCAGTAGAGAGAGAGAGTCGGTAGGGAGAGACACGGTAGAGAGAGGGAGTCGGTGGAGAGAGAGACAGAAGAGAGAGATGGTACAGAGAGGGAGTCGGTGGAGAGAGAGACGGAAGAGAGAGAGATTCAGTAGAGAGAGAGAGTCGGTGGAGAAAGATAGACACTAGAGAGAGAGTCAGTGGAGAGAGAGAGAGTCGGTAGAGAGAGAGAGAAGGGAGAGAGAGAGAAGGTAGAGAGAGAGTCAGTAGAGAGAGAGAGAGTCTGGAGAGAGACAGTAGATAGAGTCGGTAGAGAGAGACGGTAGAGTAAGAGAGAGTCGGTAGAGAGAGTGTCGGTCGAGAGAGAACGTCGGTAGAGAGAGAGATGGTAGAGAGAGGGATTCGGTAGAGAGAGAGTCAGTACAGAGAGAGAGTAGGTAGAGAAAGAGTCAGTAGAGAGAGGGAGAGTCTGGAGATAGGCGGTAGATAGAGTCGGTAGAGAGAGAGAGTCAGTAGAGAGAGAGAGTCGGTCACGAGAGACAGTCGGTAGGGAGAGAGAGACACTAAAGAGAGGGATTCGGTAGAGAGAGAGACGATAGAGAGAGAGACGGTAGAGAGAGAGAGAGTCAGTAGAGAGAGAGTCGGTAGAGAGACAGAGAGTCTGGAGAAAGACGGTAGATAGAGAAAGATAGTAGAGAGAGAGTGAATCGGTAGAGAGAGAGAGTCGGTCGAGAGAGAAAGTCGGTAGAGAGAGAGAGACGGTAGAGAGAGAGTCGGTGGAGAGAGAGAGGCGGTAGAGAGAGTGTCGGTACAGAGGGAGAATCCGTAGAGAGAGAGAAAGAAGGTAGAGAGAGAGAGTCGGTAGAGAGAGAGAGACGGTAGTGAGAGAGACGGTAGAGAGAGGGTCAGTGGAGAGAGAGAGTCAGTAGAGAGAGAGAGTCAGTTGAGGGAGAGACGGTAGAGAGAGAGAGAGACTCGGTAGAGAGAGAGTCGGTAGACAGAGAGAGAGGGAGTAGAGAGCGAGAGTCAGTGAAGAGAGAGAGACGGAAGAGAGAGAGAGTCGGTAGAGAGAGAGAGAGTCGGTAGAGAGAGTCGGTAGAGAGAGAGAGTCGTTAGAGAGAGAGAGATCGGTGGAGAGAGAGAGGCGGTAGAGAGAGAGTGGGTACAGAGAGAGAGTCGGTAGAGAGAGAGTCGGTAGAGAGATAGTCGGTAGAGAGAGAGAGAAGGTAGAGAGAGAGAGTCGGTAGAGAGAGAGAGAAGGTAGAGAGAGAGAGTCGGTAGAGAGAGAGAGTCATTAGAGAGAGAGAGTCAATAGAGAGAGAGAGACGGTAGAGAGAGAGTCGGTAGAGAGAGAGAGTTGGTAGAGGGAGAGTCGATGGAGAGAGTGAGACCGTGGAGAGAGAGTCGGTACAGAGAGAGAGTCGGTAGTGAGAGAGAGTCAGTAGAGATAGAGAAATGGAAGAGAGAGAGTCAGTAGAGAGAGAGAGAGACGGTAGAGAGAGGGAGATGGTGGAGAGAGTGACGGAAGGGAGAGAGACACTCGGTAGAGCGAGAGAGACTAGAGAAAGAGATGGTAGAGAGAGAGTCAGTAGAGAGAGAGACGGTAGAGAGAGAGTCGGTGCAGAGAGAGAGTCGGTACAGAGAGAGAGTCGGTAGAGAGAGAGTCGGTGGAGAGAGAGAGACGGTAGAGAGAGACTCGGTACAGAGGGAGAGTCAGTAGAGAGAGAGAAAGAAGGTAGAGAGAGAGATCGGTAGAGAGAGAGTTGGTAGAGCGAGAGAGTCGGTTGAGTGAGAGAGTCAGTGGAGAGAGAGAGTCGGTAGAGAGAGAGAGTCGGTAGAGAGATAGAGTCAGTAGAGAGAGAGTCGGTAGAGAGAGAGAGTCGGTTGAGAGAGAGTGTCGGTGGAGAGAGAGTCGGTAGAGAGAAAGAGTCGGTAGAGAGAGAAAGAGTCGGTAGAGAGAGAGAGACGGTGGAGAGAGAGTGGTGGTAGACAGATAGTCGTTACAGAGAGAGAGTCGGTAGAGAGAGAGAGAAGGTAGACAGAGAGTCGGTACCGAGATAGAGTCGGTAGAGAGAGAGAGAAGGTAGAAAGAGAGAGTCTGTACATAGAGAGATGGTAGAGAGAGAGAGAGAGTCGGTATAGAGAGAGAGTCGGTGGAGAGAGAGAGAGACCGTAGAGAGAGAGAGAGTTGGTGGAGAGAGAGAGGTGGTAGACAGAGATTCGGTACAGAGAGAGAGTCGATAGCGAGAGAGATAAGGTAGAAAGAGAGAGTCTATACATAGAGAGATGGTAGAGAAAGAGAAAGTCGGTAGAGAGAGAGAGTCGGTAGAAGGAGAGAGGCGGTACAGAGAGAGAGTCGGTGGAGAGAGAGAGACGGTAGAGAGAGAGTCGGTAGAGAGAGAGTCGGTAGAAAGAGAGAGTCGATAGAGAGAGAGACGATAGAGAGAGAGAGGTGGTAGAGAATGAGAGTCAGTGGAGATGAGAGATGGAAGAGACAGATAGTCGGTAGAGAGAGAGAGTCAATAGAGAGAGAGAGAAGGTAGAGAGAGAGTGTCGGTAGAGAGAGAGAGTCGGTGGAGAGAGAGTCGGTGGAGAGAGAGAGACGGTAGAGAGAGAGTCAGTACAGAGAGAGTCGGTAGAGAGAGTGTCAGTAGAGAGAGAGAGGTGGAACAGAGAGAGTCAGTAGTGAGAGAAAGACGGTAGAGAGAGGGTCAGTGGAGGGAGGGACGAAAGAGAGAGAGAGTCGGTAGAGAGAGAGAAGGTAGAGAGAGGGTCAGTGGAGAGAGAGAGAGAGTCAGTAGAGAGTGAGAGTCAGTAGAGAGAGAGAGTCGGTCGACAGAGAAGGTCTGTAGAGAGAGAGACAGTACAGAGAGTGTCAGTAGAGAGAGAGACAGTAGAGAGAGAGTCGGTGCAGAGTGAGAGTCGGTAGAGAGAGACAGTCGGTAGAGAGAGACACGGTAGAGAGAGGGAGTCGGTGGAGAGAGAGACAGAAGATAGAGACGGTACAGAGAGGGAGTTGTTGGAGAGAGAGACGGAAGAGAGTGAGATTCAGTAGAGAGAGAGAGTCGGTAGAGAAAGAGAGACGGTAGAGAGAGAGTCAGTGGAGAGAGAGAGAGTCGGTAGAGAGAGAGAGAGAAGGGAGAGAAAGTGAAGGTAGAGAGAGAGTCGGTAGAGAGTCAGTAGAGAGAGAGTTGGTAGAGAAAGAGAGAGTCGGTCAAGTGAGAAAGTCGGTTGACACAGAGACGGTAGAGAGAGTGAGTCTGTAGAGAAAGAGAGTCTGTAGAGAGAGACACGGTAGAGGGAGAGACAGAGTCGGTAGAGAGATAGTCAGTAGAGAGAGAGAGAGGCGGTAGAGAGTGACAGTTGGTGGAGAGCGAGAGAGACGGAAGAGAGAGAGAGTCGGTAGAGAGAGAGAGTCGGTAGAGAGAGAGTCGGTAGAGAGAGAGAGTCGGTTGAGAGAGAGAGTCGGTGGAGATAGAGAGACGGTAGAGAGAGAGAGTCGGTAGAGAGAGAGAGAGTCGGTAGAGAGAGAGTTAATAGAGCGAGAGAGTCAGTAGGGAGAGAGTGTTGGTAGAGAGAGAGAGTCGGTAGAGAGAGAGTCGGTGGAGAGAGAGAGACGGTAGAGAGAGAGTCAGTAGGAGAGAGACGGTAGAGGGAGTGTCAGTAGAGAGAGAGAGATGGAAGAGAGAGAGTCAGTAGAGAGAGAAAGACAGTAGAGAGAGGGAGTCGGTGGAGAGAGGGATGGAAGAGAGAGAGAGAGAGTCGGTAGTGAGAGAGAATGTAGAGAGAGGGTCAATGGAGAGAGAGAGTCAAAGAGAGTGAGAGTCAGTAGAGAGAGAGAGAGTAGGTCGACAGAGAAAGTCTGTAGAGAGAGAGATGGTAGAGAGAGTGATGGTAGAGAGAGAGTCAGTAGAGAGAGATGGTAGAGAGAGAGAAACGGTAGAGAGAGATTCGGTGCAGAGTGAGAGTCGGTAGAGAGAGAGAGTCTGGAGAGAGAGACACGGTAGAGAGAGGGAGTCGGTGGAGAGAGAGACAAAAGAGAGAGACGGTACAGAGAGGGAGTCTGTGGAGAGAGAGACGGAAGCGAGAGAGATTGAGTAGAGAGAGAGAGTCGGTGGAGAAAGAGAGTCGGTAGAGAGAGAGTCAGTGGAGAGAGAGAGTCGGTAGAGAGAGAGAGAGAAGGGAGAGAGAGAAGGTAGAGATAGAGTCGGTAGAGAATCAGTAGAGAGAGAGTTGGTAGAGAGAGAGACCGTAGAGAGAGAGTCGGTAGAGAGAGAGTCGGAAGAGAGACAGAGAGAAAAGGTAGAGAGAGAGTCGGTAGAGAGAGAGTGAGTCTGTACAGAGAGAGAGTCGGTCACGAGAGACAGTCGGTAGAGAGAGAGTCGGTAGAGAGAGAGAGTCTGGAGAGAGACGGTAGATAGAGTCGGTAGATTAAGAGAGGGTCGGTAGAGAGAGTGTCGGTCGAGAGAGAAAGTCGGTAGAGAGAGAGAGACGGTAGAGAGAGGTATTCGGTAGGGAGAGTGTCAGTACCGAGAGAGAGTAGGTAGAGAGAGAGTCAGTAGACAGAGGGAGAGTCTGGAGAGAGGCGGTAGGTAGAGTCGGTAGAGAGAGATGGTAGAGAGAGAGAGTCAGTAGAGAGAGACAGAGTCGGTAATGGGAGACAGTCAGTAGAGAGAGAGAGACACTAGAGAGAGGGATTCGGTACAGAGAGAGACAGTAGAGAGAGAGAGAAGGTAGATAGAGACGGTAGAGTAAGAGACAGTCGGTAGAGATAGTGTCGGTCGAGAGAGAAAGTCGGTAGAGAGAGAGAGACGGTAGAGAGAGGGATTCGGTAGGGAGAGAGTCAGTACAGAGAGAGAGTAGGTAGAGAGAGAGTCAGTAGAGAGTGGGAGAGACTGGAGAGAGGCGGTAGATAGAGTCGGTAGAGAGAGACGGTAGAGAGAGAGAATCATTAGAGGGAGAGAGTCGGTCACGAGAGACAGTCGGTAGAGAGAGAGAGACACTAGAGAGAGGGATTCAGTAGAGAGAGAGACCGTAGAGAGAGAGACGGTAGAGAGAGAGTTGGTAGAGAGAGAGAGTCTGGAGAGAGACGGTAGATAGAGTCAGTAGAGAAAGACGGTAGAGAGAGAAAGTGAGTCGGTAGAGAGAGAGATTCGGTTGAGAGAAAAAGTCGGTAGAGAGAGACAGACGGTAGAGAGAGACCGTAGAGAGAGAGTAACTAGAGGGTCGGTAGAGAGAGAGAGTCGGTAGAGAGAGAGTCGGTAGAGAGAGAGAGAGAGAGTCGGTTGAGAGAGAGAGTCGGTGGAAAGAGAGAGTCCATAGAGAGAGAGAAAGAATGTAGAGAGAGAAATTCGGTAGAGAGAGAGTCGGTAGAGAGAGAGAGAGAGAGTAGGTTGAGAGAGAGAGTCGGTGGAGAGAGAGAGTCAGTAGAGAGAGAGAGTCGGTAGAGAGATAGAGTCGGGAGAGAGAGTGTCGGTAGAGAGAGAGAGTCGGTTGAGAGAGAGAGAGTCTGGAGAGAGACGGTGGATAGAGTCAGTAGAGAAAGACAGTAGAGAGAGAGAGAGTCGGTAGAGAGAGTGTCGGTCGAGAGAGAAAGTCGGTAGAGAGAGAGAGACACTAGAGAGAGGGATTCGGTAGAGAGAGAGACGGTAGAGAGAGAGACGGTAGAGAGAGAGATGGTAGAGAGAGAGTCGGTAGAGAGAGAATCAGTAGAGAGAGAGAGAGTCTGGAGAGAGACGGTAGATAGAGTCAGTAGAGAAAGACAGTAGAGAGAGAGAGTGAGTTGGTAGAGAGAGAGAGTCGGTTGAGAGAGAAAGTCGGTAGAGAGAGAGAGACGGTAGAGAGAGGGATTCGGTAGGGAGAGAGTCAGTACAGAGAGAGCGTAGGTAGAGAGAGAGTCAGTAGAGAGTGGGAGAGACTGGAGAGAGGCGGTAGATAGAGTCGGTAGAGAGAGAGAGTCGGTAGAGAGAGAGAGTCGGTAGAGAGAGACACGGTAGAGAGAGGGAGTCGGTGGAGAGAGACACAGAAGATAGAGACGGTACAGAGAGGGAGTTGTTGGAGAGAGAGACGGAAGAGAGTGAGATTCAGTAGAGAGAGAGAGTCGGCAGGGAAATAGAGATGGTAGAGAGAGAGTCAGTGGAGAGAGAGAGTCGGTAGAGAGAGAAAGAGAAGGGAGAGAGAGTGAAGGTAGAGAGAGAGTCGGTAGAGAGTCAGTAGAGAGAGAGTTGGTAGAGAAAGAGAGAGTCGGTCGAGTGAGAAAGTCGGTTGACACAGAGACGGTAGAGAGAGTGAGTCTGTAGAGAAAGAGAGTATGTAGAGAGAGACACGGTAGAGGGAGAGACAGAGTCGGTAGAGAGATAGTCAGTAGAGAGAGAGAGAGGCGGTAGAGAGTGACAGTTGGTGGAGAGCGAGAGAGACGGAAGAGAGAGAGAGTCGGTAGAGAGAGAGAGTCGGTAGAGAGAGAGTCAGTAGAGAGAGAGAGTCGGTTGAGAGAGAGTCGGTAGAGAGAGAGAGAGTCTGGAGAGAGACGGTGGATAGAGTCAGTAGAGAAAGACAGTAGAGAGAGAGAGTCGGTAGAGAGAGAGAGTCAATAGAGAGAGAGAGTCGGTAGAGAGAGAGCGTTGTTAGAGAGAGAGAGTCGGTAGAGAGAGAGTCGGTGGAGAGAGAGAGACGGTATAGTGAGAGTCAGTACAGAGAGAGTCGGTAGAGAGAGTGTCAGTAGAGAGAGAGAGGTGGAACAGAGAGAGTCAGTAGTGAGAGAAAGACGGTAGAGAGAGGGAGTCGGTGGAGGGAGGGACGATAGAGAGAGAGAGTCGGTAGAGAGAGAGAAGGTAGAAGGAGAGTCAGTAGACAGAGGGAGAGTCTGGAGAGAGGCGGTAGATAGAGTCGGTAGAGAGAGATGGTAGAGAGAGAGAGTCAGTAGAGAGAGAAAGTCGGTCACGGGAGACAGTCAGTAGAGAGAGAGAGACACTAGAGAGAGGGATTCGGTAGAGAGAGAGACAGTAGAGAGAGAGATGGTAGAGAGAGAGATGGTAGAGAGAGAGTCGGTAGAGAGAGAGAGTCGGTTGAGAGAGAGAGTCGGTGGAGATAGAGAGCCGGTAGAGAGAGAGAGTAGGTAGAGAGAGAGAGAGAGTCGGTAGAGAGAGAGAGAGTCGGTGGAGAGAGAGAGGTGGTAGACAGAGAGTCGGTACCGAGATAGAGTCGGTAGAGAGAGAGAGAAGGTAGAAAGAGAGAGTCTGTACATAGAGAGATGGTAGAGAGAGAGAGTCGGTATAGAGAGAGAGTCGGTGGAGAGAGAGAGAGAGACGGTAGAGAGAGAGAGAGTTGGTGGAGAGAGAGAGGTGGTAGACAGATATTCGGTACAGAGAGAGAGAGTCGATAGCGAGAGAGAGAAGGTAGAAAGAGAGAGTCTGTACATAGAGAGATTGTAGAGAAAGAGAAAGTCGGTAGAGAGAGAGAGTCGGTAGAAGGAGAGAGGTGGTACACAGAGAGAGTCGGTGGAGAGAGAGAGACGGTAGAGAGAGAGTCGGCAGAGAGAGAGAGTCGTTTGAGAGAGTGAGTCGGTGGAGATAGAGAGTCGGTAGAGAGAGAGAGTCAATAGAGAGAGAGATAAGGTAGAGAGAGAGTGTCGGTAGAGAGAGAGAGTCGGTGGAGAGAGAGTCGGTGGAGAGAGAGAGAAGGTAGAGAGAGAGTCAGTACAGAGAGAGTCGGTAGAGAGAGTGTCAGTAGAGAGAGAGAGGTGGAACAGAGAGCGTCAGTAGTGAGAGAAAGACGGTAGAGAGAGGGAGTCGGTGGAGGGAGGGATGAAAGAGAAAGAGAGTCGGTAGAGAGAGAGAAGGTAGAGAGAGGGTCAGTGGAGAGAGAGAGAGTCAGTAGAGAGTGAGAGTCAGTAGAGAGAGAGAGATGGTCGACAGAGAAGGTCTGTAGAGAGAGAGACAGTACAGAGAGTGTCAGTAGAGAGAGACAGTAGAGAGAGAGTCGGTGCAGAGTGAGAGTCGGTAGAGAGAGAGAGTCGGTAGAGAGAGAGAGTCGGTAGAGAGAGACACGGTAGAGAGAGGGAGTCGGTGGAGAGAGACACAGAAGATAGAGACGGTACAGAGAGGGAGTTGTTGGAGAGAGAGACGGAAGAGAGTGAGATTCAGTAGAGAGAGAGAGTCGGCAGAGAAAGAGAGACGGTAGAGAGAGAGTCAGTGGAGAGAGAGAGTCGGTAGAGAGAGAAAGAGAAGGGAGAGAGAGTGAAGGTAGAGAGAGAGTCGGTAGAGAGTCAGTAGAGAGAGAGTTGGTAGAGAAAGAGAGAGTCGGTCGAGTGAGAAAGTCGGTTGACACAGAGACGGTAGAGAGAGTGAGTCTGTAGAGAAAGAGAGTCTGTAGAGAGAGACACGGTAGAGGGAGAGACAGAGTCGGTAGAGAGATAGTCAGTAGAGAGAGAGAGAGGCGGTAGAGAGTGACAGTTGGTGGAGAGCGAGAGAGACGGAAGAGAGAGAGAGTCGGTAGAGAGAGAGAGTCGGTAGAGAGAGAGTCGGTAGAGAGAGAGAGTCGGTTGAGAGAGAGTCGGTAGAGAGAGAGAGAGTCTGGAGAGAGACGGTGGATAGAGTCAGTAGAGAAAGACAGTAGAGAGAGAGAGTCGGTAGAGAGAGAGAGTCAATAGAGAGAGAGAGTCAGTGGAGAGAGAGAGACGGTAGAGAGAGAGAAGGGAGAGAGAGAGAGTCGGTAGAGAGAGAGAGACTGTGGAGAGAGAGACACAGAGGCAGTAGAGAGAGAGAGATGGTAGAGAGAATCAGTAGAAGGAGAGAGATGGTAGAGTGACAATCAGTATTGAGAGAGCAACGGTAGAGAGAGACATTCAGTAGAAAGAGAGATGGTAGAAAGAGAGTCGGTACAGAGAGAGAGTCGGTACAGAGAGATATTCGGTAGAGAGACAGAGTGAAAAGGTAGAGAGAGAGAGAGTTGGTAGAGAGAGAGAGTCTGTACAGTGAGAGAGAGTCGGTAGAGAGAGAGAGAGTATGGAGAGAGACGGTGGATAGAGTCAGTAGAGAAAGACAGTAGAGAGAGAGAGTCGGTAGAGAGAGTGAGACGGCAGAGAGAGAGAGTCAGTGGAGAGAGAGACGGTAGATAGAGAGAAGGGAGAGAGAGTGAGTCGGTAGAGAGAGAGAGTCGGTGGAGAGAGAGAGAGAGTCGATAGAGAGAGAGAGACGGTAGAGAGTCGGTAGAGTGAGAGAGAGTCGGTAGAGAGAGAGATGGTAGAGAGAGAGTCGGTAGAGAGGGAGTCGGATGAGAAAGAGAGAGAAGGGAGAGAGAGATAAGGTAGAGAGAGACGGTAGAGAGTCGGGAGAGAGAGAGTCGGTAGAGAGAGAGATGGTAGAAAGAGAGTCTGTAGAGAGGGAATCGGTAGAGAGCGAGAGAGTCTGGAGAGAGACGGTAGATAGAGTCAGTAAAGAGAGACAGTAGAGTAAGAGAGAGTCGGTAGAGAGAGTGTCGGTCGAGAGAGAAAGTCGGTAGAGAGAGAGAGACACTAGAGAGAGGGATTCGGTAGAGAGAGAGACGGTAGAGAGAGAGACGGTAGAGAGAGAGATGGTAGAGAGAGAGTCGGTAGAGAGAGAATCAGTAGAGAGAGAGAGAGTCTGGAGAGAGACGGTAGATAGAGTCAGTAGAGAAAGACAGTAGAGAGAGAGAGTGAGTTGGTAGAGAGAGAGAGTCGGTTGAGAGAGAAAGTCGGTAGAGAGAGAGAGATGGTAGAGATAGAGAGTCAGTAGGGAGAGGAAGAGTTTGGTGAGAGGCGGTAGATGGAGTCGGTAGAGAGAGATGGTAAAGAGAGAGAGTCGGTCACGAGAGAAAGTCGGTAGAGGGAGAGAGACACTAGAGGGAGGGATTCGGTATAGAGAGAGATTGTAGAGAGAGAGAGGGTAGAGAGAGAGATGGTAGAGAGAGAGTCGGTAGAGAGCGATTCGGTAGAGAGAGAGAGAGTCTGGAGAGAGACGGTAGATAGAGTCAGTAGAGAAAGAAGGTACAGAGAGAGAGTGAGACGGTAGAGAGTGAGAGTCGGTCAAGAGAGAACGTCGGTGGAGCGAGAGAGACACTAGAGTTAGGGATTCGGTAGAGGGAGAGACGGTAGAGAGAGTGACGGTAGAGAGAGAGATGGTAGAGAGAGAGTCGGTAGAGAGAGAGTCGGTAGGGAGAGAGTCGGTAGAGAGAGAGTCGGTAGAGAGAGAGAGAGTCTGGAGAGAGACGGTGGATAGAGTCAGTAGAGAAAGACAGTAGAGAGAGAGAGTCGGTAAAGAGAGTGAGACGGCAGAGAGAGAGAGTCAGTGGAGAGAGAGAGATGGTAGAGAGAGAGAAGGGAGAAAGAGAGAGTCGGTAGAGAGAGAGAGTTGGTGGAGAGAGAGAGAGAGTCGATAGAGAGAGAGAGTCAGTAGAGAGAGAGAGATGGTAGAGAGTCGGTAGAGTGAGAGTCGGTAGAGAGAGAGATGGTACAGAGGGAGTCGGTAGAGAAAGAGAGAGAAGGGAGAGAGAGAGTCGGTAGAGAGAGAGTCGGTAGAGAGGGAGTCGGTAGAGAGCGAGAGAGTCTGGAGAGAGACAGTAGATAGAGTCAGTAAAGAGAGACAGTAGAGTAAGAGAGAGTCGGTAGAGAGAGTGTCGGTCGAGAGAGAAAGTCGGTAGAGAGAGAGAGACACTAGAGAGAGGGATTCGGTAGAGAGAGAGATGGTAGAGAGAGAGACGGTAGAGAGAGAGATGGTAGAGAGAGAGTCGGTAGAGAGAGAGTCAGTAGAGAGAGAGAGAGTCTGGAGAGAGACGGTAGATCGAGTCAGTAGAGAAAGACAGTACAGAGAGAGAGTGAGTTGGTAGAGAGAGAGAGTCGGTTGAGAGAGAAAGTCGGTAGAGAGAGAGAGATGGTAGAGAGAGAGAGTCAGTAGAGAGAGGAAGAGTCTGGAGAGAGGCGGTAGTTGGAGTCGGTAGAGTGAGATGGTAAAGAGAGAGAGTCGGTAACGAGAGAAAGTCGGTAGAGGGAGAGAGACACTAGAGGGAGGGATTCGGTATAGAGAGAGAAGGTAGAGAGAGAGACGGTAGAGAGAGAGATGGTAGAGAGAGAGTCGTTAGAGAGAGATTCGGTAGAGAGAGAGAGAGAGTCTGGAGAGATACGGTAGATAGAGTCAGTAGAGAAAGAAGGAAGAGAGAGAGAGTGAGTCGGTAGAGAGTGAGAGTCGGTCAAGAGAGAACATCGGTGGAGCGAGAGAGACACTAGAGTTAGGGATTCGGTAGAGAGAGAGACGGTAGAGAGAGTGACGGTAGAGAGAGAGATGCTAGAGAGAGAGTCGGTAGAGAGAGAGTCGGTAGAGAGAGAGACCGTAGAGAGAGAGTCGGTAGAGAGAGAGTCGGAAAAGAGACAGAGAGAAAAGGTAGAGAGAGAGTCGGTAGAGAGAGAGAGAGTCTGTACAGAGAGAGAGTCGGTCACGAGAGACAGTCGGTAGAGAGAGAGTCGGTAGAGAGAGAGAGTCTGGAGAGAGACGGTAGATAGAGTCGGTAGATTAAGAGAGGGTCAGTAGAGAGAGTGTCGGTCGAGAGAGAAAGTCGGGAGAGAGAGAGAGACGGTAGAGAGAGGTATTCGGTAGAGAGAGTGTCAGTACCGAGAGTGAGTAGGTAGAGAGAGAGTCAGTAGACAGAGGGAGAGTCTGGAGAGAGGCGGTAGATAGAGTCAGTAGAGAGAGACGATAGAGAGAGAGAGTCAGTAGAGAGAAACAGAGTCGGTCACGGGAGACAGTCAGTAGAGAGAGAGAGAGACACTAGAGAGATGGATTCGGTACAGAGAGAGACGGTAGAAAGAGAGAAGTTAGAGAGAGACGGTAGAGTAAGAGAGAGTCGGTAGAGATAGTGTCGGTCGAGAGAGAAAGTCGGTAGAGAGAGAGAGACGGTAGAGAGAGGGATTCAGTAGAGAGAGAGTCAGTGCAGAGAGAGAGTAGGTAGAGAGAGAGTCAGTAGTGAGAGGGAGAGACTGGAGAGAGGCGGTAGATAGAGTCGGTAGAGAGAGACGGTAGAGAGAGAGAGTCATTAGAGAGAGAGAGTCGGTCACGAGAGACAGTCGGTAGAGAGAGAGAGACACTAGAGAGAGGGATTCAGTAGAGAGAGAACCGTAGAGAAAGAGATGGTAGAGAGAGAGTTGGTTGAGAGAGAGAGTCTGGAGAGAGACGGTAGATAGAGTCAGTAGAGTAAGACGGTAGAGAGAGAGAGTGAGTCGGTAGAGAGAGAGATTCGGTTGAGAGAGAAAGTCGCTAGAGAGAGACAGACGGTAGAGAGAGAGACCGTAGAGAGAGAGTAACTAGAGGGTCGGTAGAGAGAGAGAGTCGGTAGAGAGAGAGTCGGTGGAGAGAGAGAGACGGTAGAGAGAGGGTCGGTACAGAGGGAGAGTCCATAGAGAGAGAGAAAGAATGTAGAGAGAGAGATTCGGTAGAGACAGAGTCGGTAGAGAGGGAGAGAGTCGGTTGAGAGAGCGAGTCGGTAGAAGGAGAGAGGTGGTACAGAGAGAGAGTCGGTGGAGAGAGAGAGACGGTAGAGAGCGAGTCGGTAGAGAGAGAGTCGGTAGAAAGAGAGAGTCGATATAGAGAGAGACGATAGAGAGAGAGAGGCGGTAGAGAATGAGAGTCAGTGGAGAGAGAGAGATGGAAGAGACAGATAGTCGGTAGAGAGAGAGAGTCAATAGAGAGAGAGAGAAGGTAGAGAGAGAGTGTCGGTAGAGAGAGAGAGTCGGTGGAGAGAGAGTCGGTGGAGAGAGAGAGACGGTAGAGAGAGAGTCAGTACAGAGAGAGTCGGTAGAGAGAGTGTCAGTAGAGAGAGAGAGGTGGAACAGAGAGAGTCAGTAGTGAGAGAAAGAGGGTAGAGAGAGGGAGTCGGTGGAGGGAGGGACGAAAGAGAGAGAGAGTCGGTAGAGAGAGAGAAGGTAGAGAGAGAGTCAGTAGACAGGGGAGAGTCTGGAGAGAGGCGGTAGGTAGAGTCGGTAGAGAGAGATGGTAGAGAGAGAGTGTCAGTAGAGAGAGAGAGTCGGTCACGGGAGACAGACAGTAGAGAGAGAGAGACACTAGAGAGAGGGATTCGTTAGAGAGAGAGACAGTAGAGAGAGAGATGGTAGAGAGAGAGTCGGTAGAGAGAGAGTTGGTTGAGAGAGAGTCGGTAGAGAGAGAGAGTCGGTTGAGAGAGAGAGTCGGTGGAGATAGAGAGCCGGTAGAGAGAGAGAGTAGGTAGAGAGAGAGAGAGTCGGTAGAGAGAGAGAGAGTCGGTGGAGAGAGAGAGGTGGTAGACAGAGAGTCGGTACCGAGATAGAGTCGGTAGAGAGAGAGAGAAGGTAGAAAGAGAGAGTCTGTACATAGAGAGATGGTAGGGAGAGAGAGAGAGTCGGTATAGAGAGAGAGTCGGTGGAGAGAGAGAGAGACGGTAGAGAGAGAGAGTTGGTGGAGAGAGAGAGGTGGTAGACAGAGATTCGGTACAGAGAGAGAGAGTCGATAGCGAGAGAGAGAAGGTAGAAAGAGAGAGTCTGTACATAGAGAGATGGTAGAGAAAGAGAAAGTCGGTAGAGAGAGAGAGTCGGTAGAAGGAGAGAGGTGGTACAGAGAGAGAGTCGGTGGAGAGAGAGAGACCGTAGAGAGAGAGTCGGTAGAGAGAGAGTCGGTAGAAAGAGAGAGTCGATATAGAGAGAGACGATAGAGAGAGAGAGGCGGTAGAGAATGAGAGTCAGTGGAGAGAGAGAGATGGAAGAGACAGATAGTCAGTAGAGAGAGAGAGTCAATAGAGAGAGAGAGAAGGTAGAGAGAGAGTGTCGGTAGAGAGAGGGAGTCGGTGGAGAGAGAGTCGGTGGAGAGAGAGAGACGGTAGAGAGAGAGTCAGTACAGAGAGAGTCGGTAGAGAGAGTGTCAGTAGAGAGAGAGAGGTGGAACAGAGAGAGTCAGTAGTGAGAGAAAGACGGTAGAGAGAGGGAGTCGGTGGAGGGAGGGACGAAAGAGAGAGAGAGTCGGTAGAGAGAGAGAAGGTAGAGAGAGGGTCAGTGGAGAGAGAGAGAGTCAGTAGAGAGTGAGAGTCAGTAGAGAGAGAGAATCGGTCGACAGAGAAGGTCTGTAGAGAGAGAGACAATACAGAGAGTGTCAGTAGAGAGAGAGACAGTAGAGAGAGAGTCGGTGCAGAGTGAGAGTCGGTAGAGAGAGAGAGTCGGTAGAGAGAGAAAGTCGGTAGAGAGAGACACGGTAGAGAGAGGGAGTCGGTGGAGAGAGAGACAGAAGATAGAGACGGTACAGAGAGGGAGTTGTTGGAGAGAGAGACGGAAGAGAGTGAGATTCAGTAGAGAGAGAGAGTCGGCAGAGAAAGAGAGACGGTAGAGAGAGAGTCAGTGGAGAGAGAGAGAGTCGGTAGAGACAGAAAGAGAAGGGAGAGAGAGTGAAGGTAGAGAGAGAGTCGGTAGAGAGTCAGTAGAGAGAGAGTTGGTAGAGAAAGAGAGAGTCGGTCGAGTGAGAAAGTCGGTTGACACAGAGACGGTAGAGAGAGTGAGTCTGTAGAGAAAGAGAGTCTGTAGAGAGAGACACGGTAGAGGGAGAGACAGAGTCGGTAGAGAGATAGTCAGTAGAGAGAGAGAGGGTCGGTAGAGAGTGACAGTTGGTGGAGAGCGAGAGAGACGGATGAGAGAGAGAGTCGGTTGAGAGAGAGAGTCGGTGGAGATAGAGAGTCGGTAGAGAGAGAGAGTCGGTAGAGAGAGAGAGAGTCTGTAGAGAGAGAGTTAATAGAGCGAGAGAGTCAGTAGGGAGAGAGTGTTGGTAGAGAGAGAGAGTCGGTAGAGTGAGAGTCGGTGGAGAGAGAGAGACAGTTGAGAGAGAGTCAGTAGGAGAGAGATGGTAGAGAGAGTGTCAGTAGAGAGAGAGAGATGGAAGAGAGAGAGTCAGTAGAGAGAGAAAGACGGTAGAGAGAGGGAGTCGGTGGAGAGAGGGATGGAAGAGAGAGAGAGAGTCGGTAGTGAGAAAGAAGGTAGAGAGAGGGTCAGTGGAGAGATAGAGTCAAAGAGAGTGAGAGTCAGTAGAGAGAGAGAGAGTAGGTCGACAGAGAAAGTCTGTAGAGAGAGAGATGGTAGAGAGAGTGATGTTAGAGAGAGAGTCAGTAGAGAGAGAGATGGTAGAGAGAGAGAAACGGTAGAGAGAGATTCGGTGCAGAGTGAGAGTCGGTAGAGAGAGAGAGTCTGGAGAGAGAGACACGGTAGAGAGAGGGAGTCGGTTGAGAGAGAGACAAAAGAGAGAGACGGTACAGAGAGGGAGTCTGTGGAGAGAGAGACGGAAGCGAGAGAGATTCAGTAGAGAGAGAGAGTCGGTAGAGAGATTCAGTGGAGAGAGAGAGTCGGTAGAGAGAGAGAGAGAAGGGAGAGAGAGAAGGTAGAGATAGAGTCGGTAGAGAGAGAGTTGGTAGAGAGAGAGACCGTAGAGAGAGAGTCGGTAGAGAGAGAGTCGGAAGAGAGACAGAGAGAAAAGGTAGAGAGAGAGTCGGTAGAGAGAGAGAGAGTCTGTACAGAGAGAGAGTCGGTCACGAGAGACAGTCGGTAGAGAGAGAGTCGGTAGAGAGAGAGAGTCTGGAGAGAGACGGTAGATAGAGTCGGTAGATTAAGAGAGGGTCGGTAGAGAGAGTGTCGGTCGAGAGAGAAAGTCGGGAGAGAGAGAGAGACGGTAGAGAGAGGTATTCGGTAGAGAGAGTGTCAGTAACGAGAGTGAGTAGGTAGAGAGAGAGTCAGTAGACAGAGGGAGAGTCTGGAGAGAGGCGGTAGATAGAGTCAGTAGAGAGAGACGATAGAGAGAGAGAGTCAGTAGAGAGAGACAGAGTCGGTCACGGGAGACAGTCAGTAGAGAGAGAGAGAGACACTAGAGAGATGGATTCGGTACAGAGAGAGACGGTAGAAAGAGAGAAGTTAGAGAGAGACGGTAGAGTAAGAGAGAGTCGGTAGAGATAGTGTCGGTCGAGAGAGAAAGTCGGTAGAGAGAGAGAGACGGTAGAGAGAGGGATTCAGTAGAGAGAGAGTCAGTGCAGAGAGAGAGTAGGTAGAGAGAGTGTCAGTAGTGAGAGGGAGAGACTGGAGAGAGGCGGTAGATAGAGTCGGTAGAGAGAGACGGTAGAGAGAGAGAGTCATTAGAGAGAGAGAGTCGGTCACGAGAGACAGTCGGTAGAGAGAGAGAGACACTAGAGAGAGGGATTCAGTAGAGAGAGAACCGTAGAGAAAGAGACGGTAGAGAGAGAGTTGGTTGAGAGAGAGAGTCTGGAGAGAGACGGTAGATAGAGTCAGTAGAGTAAGACGGTAGAGAGAGAGAGTGAGTCGGTAGAGAGAGAGATTCGGTTGAGAGAGAAAGTCGCTAGAGAGAGACAGACGGTAGAGAGAGAGACCGTAGAGAGAGAGTAACTAGAGGGTCGGTAGAGAGAGAGAGTCGGTAGAGAGAGAGTCGGTGGAGAGAGAGAGACGGTAGAGAGAGGGTCGTTACAGAGGGAGAGTCCATAGAGAGAGAGAAAGAATGTAGAGAGAGAGATTCGGTAGAGACAGAGTCGGTAGAGAGGGAGAGAGTCGGTTGAGAGAGAGAGTCGGTGGAGAGAGTGAGTTGGTAGAGAGAGATAGTCGGTAGAGAGATAGAGTCGGGAGAGAGAGTCGGTAGAGAGAGAGTCGGTTGAGAGAGAGTGTCGGTGGAGAGAGAGTGTCGGTAGAGAGAGAGAGTCGGTAGAGACAGAAAGAGTCGGTAGAGAGAGAGAGAGTCGGTGGAGAGAGAGAGGTGGTAGACAGATAGTCGGTATAGAGAGAGAGTCGGTAGAGAGAGAGAGAAGGTGGAAAGAGAGAGTCTGTACATAGAGAGACTGTAGAGAGAGAGAGAGTCGGTAGAGAGAGAGAGTAGGTAGAGGGAGAGAGGCGGTAGAGAGAGAGAGTCAGTGGAGAGAGAGACGGTAGAGAGAGAGAGTTGGTAGAAAGAGAAAGTCGATAGAGAGGGAGAGAGACGATAAAGAGAGAGAGGCGGTAGAGAATGAGAGTCGGTGTAGAGAGAGATATGGAAGAGAGAGAGAGTCGGTAGAGAGAGAGAGTCAATAGAGAGAGAGAGTCGGTAGAGAGAGAGCGTTGTTAGAGAGAGAGAGTCGGTAGAGAGAGAGTCGGTGGAGAGAGAGAGACGGTATAGTGAGAGTCAGTACAGAGAGAGTCGGTAGAGAGAGTGTCAGTAGAAAGAGAGAGGTGGAACAGAGAGAGTCAGTAGTGAGAGAAAGACGGTAGAGAGAGGGAGTCGGTGGAGGGAGGGACGAAAGAGAGAGAGAGTCGGTAGAGAGAGAGAGAAGGTAGAAGGAGAGTCAGTAGACAGAGGGAGAGTCTGGAGAGAGGCGGTAGATAGAGTCGGTAGAGAGAGATGGTAGAGAGAGAGAGTCAGTAGAGAGAGAAAGTCGGTCACGGGAGACAGTCAGTAGAGAGAGAGAGACATTAGAGAGAGGGATTCGGTAGAGAGAGAGACAGTAGAGAGAGAGATGGTACAGAGAGAGATGGTAGAGAGAGAGTCGGTAGAGAGAGAGTCGGTAGAGAGAGAGAGTCGGTTGAGAGAGAGAGTCGGTGGAGATAGAGAGCCGGTAGAGAGAGAGAGTAGGTAGAGAGAGAGAGAGAGTCGGTAGAGAGAGAGAGAGTCGGTGGAGAGAGAGAGGTGGTAGACAGAGAGTCGGTACCGAGATAGAGTCGGTAGAGAGAGAGAGAAGGTAGAAAGAGAGAGTCTGTACATAGAGAGATGGTAGAGAGAGAGAGTCGGTATAGAGAGAGAGTCGGTGGAGAGAGAGAGAGACGGTAGAGAGAGAGAGAGTTGGTGGAGAGAGAGAGGTGGTAGACAGAGATTCGGTACAGAGAGAGAGAGTCGATAGCGAGAGAGAGAAGGTAGAAAGAGAGAGTCTGTACATAGAGAGATTGTAGAGAAAGAGAAAGTCGGTAGAGAGAGAGAGTCGGTAGAAGGAGAGAGGTGGTACAGAGAGAGAGTCGGTGGAGAGAGAGAGACGGTAGAGAGAGAGTCGGCAGAGAGAGAGTCGGTAGAAAGAGAGAGTCGATATAGAGAGAGACGATAGAGAGAGAGAGGCGGTAGAGAATGAGAGTCAGTGGAGAGAGAGAGATGGAAGAGACAGATAGTCAGTAGAGAGAGAGAGTCAATAGAGAGAGAGATAAGGTAGAGAGAGAGTGTCGGTAGAGAGAGAGAGTCGGTGGAGAGAGAGTCGGTGGAGAGAGAGAGACGGTAGAGAGAGAGTCAGTACAGAGAG
Organism: Narcine bancroftii; assembly: GCF_036971445.1. Classification (NCBI taxonomy): domain Eukaryota; kingdom Metazoa; phylum Chordata; class Chondrichthyes; order Torpediniformes; family Narcinidae; genus Narcine; species Narcine bancroftii. The sequence goes on from NC_091470.1 coordinate 203,109,494, forward strand.
AGTCGGTAGAGAGAGTGTCAGTAGAGAGAGAGAGGTGGAACAGAGAGCGTCAGTAGTGAGAGAAAGACGGTAGAGAGAGGGAGTCGGTGGAGGGAGGGACGAAAGAGAAAGAGAGTCGGTAGAGAGAGAGAAGGTAGAGAGAGGGTCAGTGGAGAGAGAGAGAGTCAGTAGAGAGTGAGAGTCAGTAGAGAGAGAGAGATGGTCGACAGAGAAGGTCTGTAGAGAGAGAGACAGTACAGAGAGTGTCAGTAGAGAGAGAGACAGTAGAGAGAGAGTCGGTGCAGAGTGAGAGTCGGTAGAGAGAGAGAGTCGGTAGAGAGAGAGAGTCGGTAGAGAGAGACACGGTAGAGAGAGGGAGTCGGTGGAGAGAGACACAGAAGATAGAGACGGTACAGAGAGGGAGTTGTTGGAGAGAGAGACGGAAGAGAGTGAGATTCAGTAGAGAGAGAGAGTCGGCAGAGAAAGAGAGACGGTAGAGAGAGAGTAAGTGGAGAGAGAAAGTCGGTAGAGAGAGAAAGAGAAGGGAGAGAGAGTGAAGGTAGAGAGAGAGTCGGTAGAGAGTCAGTAGAGAGAGAGTTGGTAGAGAAAGAGAGAGTCGGTCGAGTGAGAAAGTCGGTTGACACAGAGACGGTAGAGAGAGTGAGTCTGTAGAGAAAGAGAGTCTGTAGAGAGAGACACGGTAGAGGGAGAGACAGAGTCGGTAGAGAGATAGTCAGTAGAGAGAGAGAGGCGGTAGAGAGTGACAGTTGGTGGAGAGCGAGAGAGACGGAAGAGAGAGAGAGTCGGTAGAGAGAGAGAGTCGGTAGAGAGAGAGTCGGTAGAGAGAGAGAGTCGGTAGAGAGAGAGTCGGTGGAGAGAGAGAGACGGTAGAGAGAGGGTCGGTACAGAGGGAGAGTCCATAGAGAGAGAGAAAGAATGTAGAGAGAGAGATTCGGTAGAGACAGAGTCGGTAGAGAGGGAGAGAGTCGGTTGAGAGAGAGAGTCGGTGGAGAGAGTGAGTTGGTAGAGAGAGATAGTCGGTAGAGAGATAGAGTCGGGAGAGAGAGTCGGTAGAGAGAGAGTCGGTTGAGAGAGAGTGTCGGTGGAGAGAGAGTGTCGGTAGAGAGAGAGAGTCGGTAGAGACAGAAAGAGTCGGTAGAGAGAGAGAGAGTCGGTGGAGAGAGAGAGGTGGTAGACAGATAGTCGGTATAGAGAGAGAGTCGGTAGAGAGAGAGAGAAGGTGGAAAGAGAGAGTCTGTACATAGAGAGACTGTAGAGAGAGAGAGAGTCGGTAGAGAGAGAGAGTAGGTAGAGGGAGAGAGGCGGTAGAGAGAGAGAGTCAGTGGAGAGAGAGACGGTAGAGAGAGAGAGTTGGTAGAAAGAGAAAGTCGATAGAGAGGGAGAGAGACGATAAAGAGAGAGAGGCGGTAGAGAATGAGAGTCGGTGTAGAGAGAGATATGGAAGAGAGAGAGAGTCGGTAGAGAGAGAGAGTCAATAGAGAGAGAGAGTCGGTAGAGAGAGAGCGTTGTTAGAGAGAGAGAGTCGGTAGAGAGAGAGTCGGTGGAGAGAGAGAGACGGTATAGTGAGAGTCAGTACAGAGAGAGTCGGTAGAGAGAGTGTCAGTAGAAAGAGAGAGGTGGAACAGAGAGAGTCAGTAGAGAGAGAAAGACGGTAGAGAGAGGGAGTCGGTGGAGGGAGGGACGAAAGAGAGAGAGAGTCGGTAGAGAGAGAGAGAAGGTAGAAGGAGAGTCAGTAGACAGAGGGAGAGTCTGGAGAGAGGCGGTAGATAGAGTCGGTAGAGAGAGATGGTAGAGAGAGAGAGTCAGTAGAGAGAGAAAGTCGGTCACGGGAGACAGTCAGTAGAGAGAGAGAGACATTAGAGAGAGGGATTCGGTAGAGAGAGAGACAGTAGAGAGAGAGATGGTACAGAGAGAGATGGTAGAGAGAGAGTCGGTAGAGAGAGAGTCGGTAGAGAGAGAGAGTCGGTTGAGAGAGAGAGTCGGTGGAGATAGAGAGCCGGTAGAGAGAGAGAGTAGGTAGAGAGAGAGAGAGAGTCGGTAGAGAGAGAGAGAGTCGGTGGAGAGAGAGAGGTGGTAGACAGAGAGTCGGTACCGAGATAGAGTCGGTAGAGAGAGAGAGAAGGTAGAAAGAGAGAGTCTGTACATAGAGAGATGGTAGAGAGAGAGAGTCGGTATAGAGAGAGAGTCGGTGGAGAGAGAGAGAGACGGTAGAGAGAGAGAGAGTTGGTGGAGAGAGAGAGGTGGTAGACAGAGATTCGGTACAGAGAGAGAGAGTCGATAGCGAGAGAGAGAAGGTAGAAAGAGAGAGTCTGTACATAGAGAGATTGTAGAGAAAGAGAAAGTCGGTAGAGAGAGAGAGTCGGTAGAAGGAGAGAGGTGGTACAGAGAGAGAGTCGGTGGAGAGAGAGAGACGGTAGAGAGAGAGTCGGCAGAGAGAGAGTCGGTAGAAAGAGAGAGTCGATATAGAGAGAGACGATAGAGAGAGAGAGGCGGTAGAGAATGAGAGTCAGTGGAGAGAGAGAGATGGAAGAGACAGATAGTCAGTAGAGAGAGAGAGTCAATAGAGAGAGAGATAAGGTAGAGAGAGAGTGTCGGTAGAGAGAGAGAGTCGGTGGAGAGAGAGTCGGTGGAGAGAGAGAGACGGTAGAGAGAGAGTCAGTACAGAGAGAGTCGGTAGAGAGAGTGTCAGTAGAGAGAGAGAGGTGGAACAGAGAGCGTCAGTAGTGAGAGAAAGACGGTAGAGAGAGGGAGTCGGTGGAGGGAGGGACGAAAGAGAAAGAGAGTCGGTAGAGAGAGAGAAGGTAGAGAGAGGGTCAGTGGAGAGAGAGAGAGTCAGTAGAGAGTGAGAGTCAGTAGAGAGAGAGAGATGGTCGACAGAGAAGGTCTGTAGAGAGAGAGACAGTACAGAGAGTGTCAGTAGAGAGAGAGACAGTAGAGAGAGAGTCGGTGCAGAGTGAGAGTCGGTAGAGAGAGAGAGTCGGTAGAGAGAGAGAGTCGGTAGAGAGAGACACGGTAGAGAGAGGGAGTCGGTGGAGAGAGACACAGAAGATAGAGACGGTACAGAGAGGGAGTTGTTGGAGAGAGAGACGGAAGAGAGTGAGATTCAGTAGAGAGAGAGAGTCGGCAGAGAAAGAGAGACGGTAGAGAGAGAGTAAGTGGAGAGAGAAAGTCGGTAGAGAGAGAAAGAGAAGGGAGAGAGAGTGAAGGTAGAGAGAGAGTCGGTAGAGAGTCAGTAGAGAGAGAGTTGGTAGAGAAAGAGAGAGTCGGTCGAGTGAGAAAGTCGGTTGACACAGAGACGGTAGAGAGAGTGAGTCTGTAGAGAAAGAGAGTCTGTAGAGAGAGACACGGTAGAGGGAGAGACAGAGTCGGTAGAGAGATAGTCAGTAGAGAGAGAGAGGCGGTAGAGAGTGACAGTTGGTGGAGAGCGAGAGAGACGGAAGAGAGAGAGAGTCGGTAGAGAGAGAGAGTCGGTAGAGAGAGAGTCGGTAGAGAGAGAGAGTCGGTTGAGAGAGAGTCGGTAGAGAGAGAGAGAGTCTGGAGAGAGACGGTGGATAGAGTCAGTAGAGAAAGACAGTAGAGAGAGAGAGTCGGTAGAGAGAGAGAGTCAATAGAGAGAGAGAGTCGGTAGAGAGAGAGCGTTGTTAGAGAGAGAGAGTCGGTAGAGAGAGAGTCGGTGGAGAGAGAGAGACGGTATAGTGAGAGTCAGTACAGAGAGAGTCGGTAGAGAGAGTGTCAGTAGAAAGAGAGAGGTGGAACAGAGAGAGTCAGTAGTGAGAGAAAGACGGTAGAGAGAGGGAGTCGGTGGAGGGAGGGACGAAAGAGAGAGAGAGTCGGTAGAGAGAGAGAAGGTAGAAGGAGAGTCAGTAGACAGAGGGAGAGTCTGGAGAGAGGCGGTAGATAGAGTCGGTAGAGAGAGATGGTAGAGAGAGAGAGTCAGTAGAGAGAGAAAGTAGGTCACGGGAGACAGTCAGTAGAGACAGAGAGACACTAGAGAGAGGGATTCGGTAGAGAGAGAGACAGTAGAGAGAGAGATGGTAGAGAGAGAGATGGTAGAGAGAGAGTCGGTAGAGAGAGAGTCGGTAGAGAGAGAGAGTCGGTTGAGAGAGAGAGTCGGTGGAGATAGAGAGCCGGTAGAGAGAGAGAGTAGGTAGAGAGAGAGAGAGAGTCGGTAGAGAGAGAGAGAGTCGGTGGAGAGAGAGAGGTGGTAGACAGAGAGTCGGTACCGAGATAGAGTCGGTAGAGAGAGAGAGAAGGTAGAAAGAGAGAGTCTGTACATAGAGAGATGGTAGAGAGAGAGAGTCGGTATAGAGAGAGAGTCGGTGGAGAGAGAGAGAGACGGTAGAGAGAGAGAGAGTTGGTGGAGAGAGAGAGGTGGTAGACAGAGATTCGGTACAGAGAGAGAGAGTCGATAGCGAGAGAGAGAAGGTAGAAAGAGAGAGTCTGTACATAGAGAGATTGTAGAGAAAGAGAAAGTCGGTAGAGAGAGAGAGTCGGTAGAAGGAGAGAGGTGGTACAGAGAGAGAGTCGGTGGAGAGAGAGAGACGGTAGAGAGAGAGTCGGCAGAGAGAGAGTCGGTAGAAAGAGAGAGTCGATATAGAGAGAGACGATAGAGAGAGAGAGGCGGTAGACAATGAGAGTCAGTGGAGAGAGAGAGATGGAAGAGACAGATAGTCAGTAGAGAGAGAGAGTCAATAGAGAGAGAGATAAGGTAGAGAGAGAGTGTCGGTAGAGAGAGAGAGTCGGTGGAGAGAGAGTCGGTGGAGAGAGAGAGACGGTAGAGAGAGAGTCAGTACAGAGAGAGTCGGTAGAGAGAGTGTCAGTAGAGAGAGAGAGGTGGAACAGAGAGCGTCAGTAGTGAGAGAAAGACGGTAGAGAGAGGGAGTCGGTGGAGGGAGGGACGAAAGAGAAAGAGAGTCGGTAGAGAGAGAGAAGGTAGAGAGAGGGTCAGTGGAGAGAGAGAGAGTCAGTAGAGAGTGAGAGTCAGTAGAGAGAGAGAGATGGTCGACAGAGAAGGTCTGTAGAGAGAGAGACAGTACAGAGAGTGTCAGTAGAGAGAGAGACAGTAGAGAGAGAGTCGGTGCAGAGTGAGAGTCGGTAGAGAGAGAGAGTCGGTAGAGAGAGAGAGTCGGTAGAGAGAGACACGGTAGAGAGAGGGAGTCGGTGGAGAGAGACACAGAAGATAGAGACGGTACAGAGAGGGAGTTGTTGGAGAGAGAGACGGAAGAGAGTGAGATTCAGTAGAGAGAGAGAGTCGGCAGAGAAAGAGAGACGGTAGAGAGAGAGTCAGTGGAGAGAGAGAGTCGGTAGAGAGAGAAAGAGAAGGGAGAGAGAGTGAAGGTAGAGAGAGAGTCGGTAGAGAGTCAGTAGAGAGAGAGTTGGTAGAGAAAGAGAGAGTCGGTCGAGTGAGAAAGTCGGTTGACACAGAGACGGTAGAGAGAGTGAGTCTGTAGAGAAAGAGAGTCTGTAGAGAGAGACACGGTAGAGGGAGAGACAGAGTCGGTAGAGAGATAGTCAGTAGAGAGAGAGAGGCGGTAGAGAGTGACAGTTGGTGGAGAGCGAGAGAGACGGAAGAGAGAGAGAGTCGGTAGAGAGAGAGAGTCGGTAGAGACAGAGTCGGTAGAGAGAGAGAGTCGGTTGAGAGAGAGAGAGAGTCGATAGAGAGAGAGAGTCAGTAGAGAGAGAGACACGGTAGAGAGTTGGTAGAGTGAGAGAGAGTCTGTAGATAGAGAGATGGTACAGAGAGAGTCGGTAGAGAGGGAGTCGGTAGAGAAAGAGAGAGAAGGGAGAGAGAGATAAGGTAGAGAGAGATAAGGTAGAGAGAGAGTCGGTAGAGAGAGAGTCGGTAGAGAGAGAGTCAGTAGAGAGAGAGAGAGTCTCGAGAGAGACAGTAGATCGAGTCAGTAGAGAAAGACGGTAGAGAGAGAGAGTGAGTCGGTAGAGGGAGAGAGTCGGTCGAGAGAGAAAGTCGGTAGAGTGAGATAGACAGTAAAGAGAGAGAGAGACGGTAGAGAGAGAGACAGAGTCGGTAGAGAGAGAGTCGATAGAGAGAGAGAGTCAGTATAGAGAGAGAGTAAGTAGAGAGAGTCACGGTAGAGAGAGAGACAGAGTCGGTAGAGAGAGAATCGGTAGAGAGAGAGAGAGGCGGTAGAGAGTGAGAGTCAGTGGAGAGAGAGAAAGAGAGAGTCGGTAGAGAGAGAGAGAGAGTCGATAGAGAGAGAGAGTTAGTAGAGAGAGAGACACGGTAGAGAGTCGGTAGAGTGAGAGAGAGTCGGTAGATAGAGAGATGGTAGAGAGAGAGTCGGTAGAGAGGGAGTCGGTAGAGAAAGAGAGAGAAGGGAGAGAGAGATAAGGTAGAGAGAGAGACGGTAGAGAGTCAGTAGAGAGAGAGTCGGTAGAGAGAGAGATGGTAGAAAGAGAGTAGGTAGAGAGGGAGTCTGTAGAGAGCGAGAGAGTCTGGAGAGAGACGGCAGATAGAGTCAGTAAAGAGAGACAGTAGAGTAAGAGAGAGTCGGTAGAGAGAGTGTCGGTCGAGAGAGAAAGTCGGTAGAGAGAGAGAGACACTAGAGAGAGGGATTCGGTAGAGAGAGAGACGGTAGAGAGAGAGACGGTAGAGAGAGAGATGGTAGTGAGAGAGTCGGTAGAGAGAGAGTCTGGAGAGAGAAGGTAGATAGAGTCAGTAGAGAAAGACAGTAGAGAGAGAGAGAGTGAGTTGGTAGAGAGAGAGAGTCGGTTGAGAGACAAAGTTGGTAGAGAGAGACAGATGGTAGAGAGAGAGAGTCAGTAGAGAGAGGAAGAGTCTGGTGAACGGCGGTAGATGGAGTCAGTAGAGAAAGAAGGTAGAGAGAGAGAGTGAGTCGGTAGAGAGTGAGAGTCGATCAAGAGAGAACGTCGGTGGAGCGAGAGAGACACTAGAGTTAGGGATTCGGTAGAGAGAGAGACTGTAGAGAGAGTGACGGTAGAGAGAGAGATGGTAGAGAGAGGGTCGGTAGAGAGAGAATCTGTAGAGAGAGAGTCGGTAGAGAGAGAGTCCGTAGAGAGAGATAGAGTCTGCAGAGAGACGGTGGATAGAGTCGGTAGAGAAAGACAGTAGACAGAGAGAGTCGGTAGAGAGAGTGAGACGGCAGAGAGAGAGAGTCAGTGGAGAGAGAGAGACGGTAGAGAGAGAGGAGAGAGAGAGAGTCGGTAGAGAGAGAGACGGTGGAGAGAGAGAGAGAGTCGATAGAGAGAGAAGTCAGTAGAGAGAGAGAGACGGTAGAGAGAGAGTCGGTAGAGAGAGAGAGAGTCTGGTGATAGACGGTGGATAGAGTCAGTAGAGAAAGACAGTAGAGAGAGAGAGTCGGTAGAGAGAGTGAGACGGCAGAGAGAGAGAGTCAGTGGAGAGAGAGAGACGATAGAGAGAGAGAAGGGAGAGAGAGAGAGAGTCGGTAGAGAGAGAGAGACGGTGGAGAGAGAGACACAGAGTCAGTAGAGAGAGAGAGATGGTAGAGAGAATCAGTAGAAGGAGAGAGATGGTAGTGTGACAATCAGTATTGAGAGAGCAACGGTAGAGAGAGAGATTCAGTAGAAAGAGAGATGGTAGAAAGAGAGTCGGTACAGAGAGAGAGTCGGTACAGAGAGAGAGTCGGTACAGAGAAAGAGTCGGTAGAGAGACAGAGAGAAAAGGTAGAGAGAGAGAGAGTTGGTAGAGAGAGAGAGTCCGTACAGAGAGAGAGAGTCGGTAGAGAGAGAGACGGTAGAGAGAGTGATAGTCTGGAGAGAGATGGTAGAGTCGGTAGAGAGAGACAGTAGAGAGAGAGAGAGTCGGTAGAGAGTGAGAGTCAGTGGAGAGAGAAAGCGAGAGTCGGTAGAGAGAGAGAGAGAGTCGATAGGGAGAGAGAGTCAGTAGAGAGAGAGAGACGGTAGAGAGTCAGTAGAGAGAGAGAGAGAGAAGGGAGAGAGAGAGAAGGTAGAGAGAGAGACGGTAGAGAGTCGGTAGAGAGAGAGACGGCAGAGAGAGAGTCGGTAGATTGGGAGTCGGTAGAGAGCGAGAAAGTCTGGAGAGAGATGGTAGATAGATTCGGTAGAGATAGACAGTAGAGTAAGAGAGAGTCGGTAGAGAGAGAGAGACACTGGAGAGAGGGCTTCGGTAGAGAGAGAGACGGTAGAGAGAGAGACGGTAGAGAGAGAGTCAGTAGAGAGAGGGAGAGTCTGGAGAGATGCGGTAGATAGAGTGGGTAGAGAGAGACGGTAGAGAGAGAGTGTCAGTAGAGAGAGAGAGTCGGTCACGAGAGAAAGTCGGTATAGAGAGACACTAGAGAGAGGGATTTTGTAGAGATAGAGACGGTAGAGAGAGAGTCGGTAGAGAGAGAGTCGGTAGAGAGAGAGTCAGTAGAGAGAGAGAGAGTCTCGAGAGAGACAGTAGATCGAGTCAGTAGAGAAAGACGGTCGAGAGAGAGAGTGAGTCGGTAGAGGGAGAGAGTCGGTCGAGAGAGAAAGTCGGTAGAGTGAGATAGACAGTAAAGAGAGAGAGAGACGGTAGAGAGAGAGACAGAGTCGGTAGAGAGAGAGTCGATAGAGAGAGAGAGTCAGTAGAGAGAGAGAGTAAGTAGAGAGAGACACGGTAGAGAGAGAGACAGAGTCGGTAGAGAGAGAATCGGTAGAGAGAGAGAGAGGCGGTAGAGAGTGAGAGTCAGTGGAGAGAGAGAAAGAGAGAGTCGGTAGAGAGGGAGAGAGAGTCGATAGAGAGAGAGAGTCAGTAGAGAGAGAGACACGGTAGAGAGTCGGTAGAGTGAGAGAGAGTCGGTAGATAGAGAGATGGTAGAGAGAGAGTCGGTAGAGAGGGAGTCGGTAGAGAAAGAGAGAGAAGGGAGAGAGAGATAAGGTAGAGAGAGAGACGGTAGAGAGTCAGTAGAGAGAGAGTCGGTAGAGAGAGAGATGGTAGAAAGAGAGTCGGTAGAGAGGGAGTCTGTAGAGAGCGAGAGAGTCTGGGGAGAGACGGCAGATAGAGTCAGTAAAGAGAGACAGTAGAGTAAGAGAGAGTCGGTAGAGAGAGTGTCGGTCGAGAGAGAAAGTCGGTAGAGAGAGAGAGACACTAGAGAGAGGGATTCGGTAGAGAGAGAGACGGTAGAGAGAGAGACGGTAGAGAGAGAGATGGTAGTGAGAGAGTCGGGAGAGAGAGAGTCAGTAGAGAGAGAGAGAGTCTGGAGAGAGAAGGTAGATAGAGTCAGTAGAGAAAGACAGTAGAGAGAGAGAGAGTGAGTTGGTAGAGAGAGAGAGAGTCGGTTGAGAGACAAAGTTGGTAGAGAGAGACAGATGGTAGAGAGAGAGAGTCAGTAGAGAGAGGAAGAGTCTGGTGAACGGCGGTAGATGGAGTCAGTAGAGAAAGAAGGTAGAGAGAGAGAGTGAGTCGGTAGAGAGTGAGAGTCGGTCAAGAGAGAACGTCGGTGGAGCGAGAGAGACACTAGAGTTAGGGATTCGGTAGAGAGAGAGACGGTAGAGAGAGTGACGGTGGAGAGAGAGAGACGGTAGAGAGAGAGAAGGGAGAGAGAGAGAGTCGGTAGAGAGAGAGACGGTGGAGAGAGAGAGAGAGTCGATAGAGAGAGAAGTCAGTAGAGAGAGAGAGACGGTAGAGAGAGAGTCGGTAGAGAGAGAGAGAGTCTGGAGATAGACGGTGGATAGAGTCAGTAGAGAAAGACAGTAGAGAGAGAGAGTCGGTAGAGAGAGTGAGACGGCAGAGAGAGAGATGGTAGTGAGAGAGTCGGTAGAGAGAGAGTCAGTAGAGAGAGAGAGAGTCTGGAGAGAGAAGGTAGATAGAGTCAGTAGAGAAAGACAGTAGAGAGAGAGAGAGTGAGTTGGTAGAGAGAGAGAGAGTCGGTTGAGAGACAAAGTTGGTAGAGAGAGACAGATGGTAGAGAGAGAGAGTCAGTAGAGAGAGGAAGAGTCTGGTGAACGGCGGTAGATGGAGTCAGTAGAGAAAGAAGGTAGAGAGAGAGAGTGAGTCGGTAGAGAGTCGGTAGAGAGAGAGACGGCAGAGAGAGAGTCGGTAGATTGGGAGTCGGTAGAGAGCGAGAAAGTCTGGAGAGAGATGGTAGATAGATTCGGTAGAGATAGACAGTAGAGTAAGAGAGAGTCGGTAGAGAGAGAGAGACACTGGAGAGAGGGCTTCGGTAGAGAGAGAGACGGTAGAGAGAGAGACGGTAGAGAGAGAGTCAGTAGAGAGAGGGAGAGTCTGGAGAGATGCGGTAGATAGAGTGGGTAGAGAGAGACGGTAGAGAGAGAGTGTCAGTAGAGAGAGAGAGTCGGTCACGAGAGAAAGTCGGTATAGAGAGACACTAGAGAGAGGGATTTTGTAGAGATAGAGACGGTAGAGAGAGAGTCGGTAGAGAGAGAGTCGGTAGAGAGAGAGTCAGTAGAGAGAGAGAGAGTCTCGAGAGAGACAGTAGATCGAGTCAGTAGAGAAAGACGGTCGAGAGAGAGAGTGAGTCGGTAGAGGGAGAGAGTCGGTCGAGAGAGAAAGTCGGTAGAGTGAGATAGACAGTAAAGAGAGAGAGAGACGGTAGAGAGAGAGACAGAGTCGGTAGAGAGAGAGTCGATAGAGAGAGAGAGTCAGTAGAGAGAGAGAGTAAGTAGAGAGAGACACGGTAGAGAGAGAGACAGAGTCGGTAGAGAGAGAATCGGTAGAGAGAGAGAGAGGCGGTAGAGAGTGAGAGTCAGTGGAGAGAGAGAAAGAGAGAGTCGGTAGAGAGGGAGAGAGAGTCGATAGAGAGAGAGAGTCAGTAGAGAGAGAGACACGGTAGAGAGTCGGTAGAGTGAGAGAGAGTCGGTAGATAGAGAGATGGTAGAGAGAGAGTCGGTAGAGAGGGAGTCGGTAGAGAAAGAGAGAGAAGGGAGAGAGAGATAAGGTAGAGAGAGAGACGGTAGAGAGTCAGTAGAGAGAGAGTCGGTAGAGAGAGAGATGGTAGAAAGAGAGTCGGTAGAGAGGGAGTCTGTAGAGAGCGAGAGAGTCTGGGGAGAGACGGCAGATAGAGTCAGTAAAGAGAGACAGTAGAGTAAGAGAGAGTCGGTAGAGAGAGTGTCGGTCGAGAGAGAAAGTCGGTAGAGAGAGAGAGACACTAGAGAGAGGGATTCGGTAGAGAGAGAGACGGTAGAGAGAGAGACGGTAGAGAGAGAGATGGTAGTGAGAGAGTCGGGAGAGAGAGAGTCAGTAGAGAGAGAGAGAGTCTGGAGAGAGAAGGTAGATAGAGTCAGTAGAGAAAGACAGTAGAGAGAGAGAGAGTGAGTTGGTAGAGAGAGAGAGAGTCGGTTGAGAGACAAAGTTGGTAGAGAGAGACAGATGGTAGAGAGAGAGAGTCAGTAGAGAGAGGAAGAGTCTGGTGAACGGCGGTAGATGGAGTCAGTAGAGAAAGAAGGTAGAGAGAGAGAGTGAGTCGGTAGAGAGTGAGAGTCGGTCAAGAGAGAACGTCGGTGGAGCGAGAGAGACACTAGAGTTAGGGATTCGGTAGAGAGAGAGACGGTAGAGAGAGTGACGGTGGAGAGAGAGAGACGGTAGAGAGAGAGAAGGGAGAGAGAGAGAGTCGGTAGAGAGAGAGACGGTGGAGAGAGAGAGAGAGTCGATAGAGAGAGAAGTCAGTAGAGAGAGAGAGACGGTAGAGAGAGAGTCGGTAGAGAGAGAGAGAGTCTGGAGATAGACGGTGGATAGAGTCAGTAGAGAAAGACAGTAGAGAGAGAGAGTCGGTAGAGAGAGTGAGACGGCAGAGAGAGAGATGGTAGTGAGAGAGTCGGTAGAGAGAGAGTCAGTAGAGAGAGAGAGAGTCTGGAGAGAGAAGGTAGATAGAGTCAGTAGAGAAAGACAGTAGAGAGAGAGAGAGTGAGTTGGTAGAGAGAGAGAGAGTCGGTTGAGAGACAAAGTTGGTAGAGAGAGACAGATGGTAGAGAGAGAGAGTCAGTAGAGAGAGGAAGAGTCTGGTGAACGGCGGTAGATGGAGTCAGTAGAGAAAGAAGGTAGAGAGAGAGAGTGAGTCGGTAGAGAGTGAGAGTCGGTCAAGAGAGAACGTCGGTGGAGCGAGAGAGACACTAGAGTTAGGGATTCGGTAGAGAGAGAGACGGTAGAGAGAGTGACGGTAGAGAGAGAGATGGTAGAGAGAGGGTCGGTAGAGAGAGAGTCTGTAGAGAGAGAGTCAGTAGAGAGAGAGTCGGTAGAGAGAGATAGAGTCTGGAGAGAGATGGTGGATAGAGTCAGTAGAGAAAGACAGTAGACAGAGAGAGTCGGTAGAGAGAGTGAGACGCAGAGAGAGAGAGTCAGTGGAGAGAGAGAGACGGTAGAGAGAGAGAAGGAAGAGAGAGAGAGTCGGTAGAGAGAGAGACGGTGGAGAGAGAGAGAGAGTCGATAGAGAGAGAAGTCAGTAGAGAGAGAGAGACGGTAGAGAGTCGGTAGAGTGAGAGAGAGTCGGTAGAGAGAGAGATGGTAGAGAGAGAGTCGGTAGAGAGGGAGTCGGTAGAGAAAGAGAGAGAAGGGAGAGAGAGATAAGGTAGAGAGAGAGACGGTAGAGAGTCAGTAGAGAGTCGGTACAGAGAGAGATGATAGAAAGAGAGTCGGTAGAGAGGGAGTCGGTAGAGAGCGAGAGAGTCTGGAGAGAGACGGTAGATAGAGTCAGTAAAGAGAGACAGTAGAGTAAGAGAGAGTCGGTAGAGAGAGTGTCGGTCGAGAGAGAAAGTCGGTAGAGAGAGAGAGTCACTAGAGAGAGGGATTCGGTAGAGAGAGAGACGGTAGAGAGAGAGAGACGGTAGAGAGAGAGAGAGTCTGGAGATAGACGGTGGATAGAGTCAGTAGAGAAAGACAGTAGAGAGAGAGAGTCGATAGAGAGAGAAGTCAGTAGAGAGAGAGAGACGGTAGAGAGAGAGTCGGTAGAGAGAGAGAGATCTGGAGATAGATGGTGGATAGAGTCAGTAGAGAAAGACAGTAAAGAGAGAGAGTCGGTAGAGAGAGTGAGACGGCAGAGAGAGAGAGTCAGTGGAGAGAGAGAGTCGGTAAAGAGAGAAAGAGAAGAGAGAGAGAGTGAAGGTAGAGAGAGAGTCGGTAGAGAGTCAGTAGAGAGAGAGTTGGTAGAGAAAGAGAGAGTCGGTCGAGTGAGAAAGTCGGTTGACACAGAGACGGTAGAGAGAGTGAGTCTGTAGAGAAAGAGAGTCTGTAGAGAGAGACACGGTAGAGGGAGAGACAGAGTCGGTAGAGAGATAGTCAGTAGAGAGAGAGAGAGGCGGTAGAGAGTGACAGTTGGTGGAGAGCGAGAGAGACGGAAGAGAGAGAGAGTCGGTAGAGAGAGAGAGTCGGTAGAGAGAGAGTCGGTAGAGAGAGAGAGTCGGTTGAGAGAGAGTCGGTAGAGAGAGAGAGAGTCTGGAGAGAGACGGTGGATAGAGTCAGTAGAGAAAGACAGTAGAGAGAGAGAGTCGGTAGAGAGAGAGAAGGTAGAAGGAGAGTCAGTAGACAGAGGGAGAGTCTGGAGAGAGGCGGTAGATAGAGTCAGTAGAGAGAGAAAGTCGGTCACGGGAGACAGTCAGTAGAGAGAGAGAGACACTAGAGAGAGGGATTCGGTAGAGAGAGAGACAGTAGAGAGAGAGATGGTAGAAAGAGAGATGGTAGAGATAGAGTCGGTAGAGAGAGAGTCGGTAGAGAGAGAGAGTCGGTTGAGAGAGCGTGTCGGTGGAGATAGAGAGCCGGTAGAGAGAGAGAGTAGGTAGAGAGAGAGAGAGAGTCGGTAGAGAGAGAGAGAGTCGGTGGAGAGAGAGAGGTGGTAGACAGAGAGTTGGTACCGAGATAGAGTCGGTAGAGAGAGAGAGAAGGTAGAAAGAGAGAGTCTGTACATAGAGAGATGGTAGAGAGAGAGAGTCGGTATAGAGAGAGAGTCGGTGGAGAGAGAGAGAGACGGTAGAGAGAGAGAGAGTTGGTGGAGAGAGAGAGGTGGTAGACAGAGATTCGGTACAGAGAGAGAGAGTCGATAGCGAGAGAGAGAAGGTAGAAAGAGAGAGTCTGTACATAGAGAGATTGTAGAGAAAGAGAAAGTCGGTAGAGAGAGAGAGTCGGTAGAAGGAGAGAGGTGGTACAGAGAGAGAGTCGGTGGAGAGAGAGAGACGGTAGAGAGAGAGTCGGCAGAGAGAGAGTCGGTAGAAAGAGAGAGTCGATATAGAGAGAGACGATAGAGAGAGAGAGGCGGTAGAGAATGAGAGTCAGTGGAGAGAGGGAGATGGAAGAGACAGATAGTCAGTAGAGAGAGAGATTCAATAGAGAGAGAGATAAGGTAGAGAGAGAGTGTCAGTAGAGAGAGAGAGTCGGTGGAGAGAGAGTCGGTGGAGAGAGAGAGACGGTAGAGAGAGAGTCAGTACAGAGAGAGTCGGTAGAGAGAGTGTCAGTAGAGAGAGAGAGGTGGAACAGAGAGCGTCAGTAGTGAGAGAAAGACGGTAGAGAGAGGGAGTCGGTGGAGGGAGGGACGAAAGAGAAAGAGAGTCGGTAGAGAGAGAGAGATGGTCGACAGAGAAGGTCTGTAGAGAGAGAGACAGTACAGAGAGTGTCAGTAGAGAGAGAGACAGTAGAGAGAGAGTCGGTGCAGAGTGAGAGTCGGTAGAGAGAGAGAGTCAGTAGAGAGAGAGAGTCGGTAGAGAGAGACACGGTAGAGAGAGGGAGTCGGTGGAGAGAGACACAGAAGATAGAGACGGTACAGAGAGGGAGTTGTTGGAGAGAGAGACGGAAGAGAGTGAGATTCAGTAGAGAGAGAGAGTCGGCAGAGAAAGAGAGACGGTAGAGAGAGAGTCAGTGGAGAGAGAGAGTCGGTAGAGAGAGAAAGAGAAGGGAGAGAGAGTGAAGGTGGAGAGAGAGTCGGTAGAGAGTCAGTAGAGAGAGAGTTGGTAGAGAAAGAGAGAGTCGGTCGAGTGAGAAAGTCGGTTGACACAGAGACGGTAGAGAGAGTGAGTCTCGAGAGAAAGAGAGTCTGTAGAGAGAGACACGGTAGAGGGAGAGACAGAGTCGGTAGAGAGATAGTCAGTAGAGAGATAGAGAGGCGGTAGAGAGTGACAGTTGGTGGAGAGCGAGAGAGACGGAAGAGAGAGAGAGTCGGTAGAGAGAGAGAGAGTCTGGAGAGAGACGGTGGATAGAGTCAGTAGAGAAAGACAGTAGAGAGAGAGAGTCGGTAGAGAGAGTGAGACGGCAGAGAGAGAGAGTCAGTGGAGAGAGAGAGACGGTAGAGAGAGAGTCAGTACAGAGAGAGTCGGTAGAGAGAGTGTCAGTAGAGAGAGAGAGGTGGAACAGAGAGCGTCAGTAGTGAGAGAAAGACGGTAGAGAGAGGGAGTCGGTGGAGGGAGGGACGAAAGAGAAAGAGAGTCGGTAGAGAGAGAGAAGGTAGAGAGAGGGTCAGTGGAGAGAGAGAGAGTCAGTAGAGAGTGAGTCAGTAGAGAGAGAGAGATGGTCGACAGAGAAGGTCTGTAGAGAGAGAGACAGTACAGAGAGTGTCAGTAGAGAGAGAGACAGTAGAGAGAGAGTCGGTGCAGAGTGAGAGTCGGTAGAGAGAGAGAGTCGGTAGAGAGAGAGAGTCGGTAGAGAGAGACACGGTAGAGAGAGGGAGTCGGTGGAGAGAGACACAGAAGATAGAGACGGTACAGAGAGGGAGTTGTTGGAGAGAGAGACGGAAGAGAGTGAGATTCAGTAGAGAGAGAGAGTCGGCAGAGAAAGAGAGACGGTAGAGAGAGAGTCAGTGGAGAGAGAGAGTCGGTAGAGAGAGAAAGAGAAGGGAGAGAGAGTGAAGGTAGAGAGAGAGTCGGTAGAGAGTCAGTAGAGAGAGAGTTGGTAGAGAAAGAGAGAGTCGGTCGAGTGAGAAAGTCGGTTGACACAGAGACGGTAGAGAGAGTGAGTCTGTAGAGAAAGAGAGTCTGTAGAGAGAGACACGGTAGAGGGAGAGACAGAGTCGGTAGAGAGATAGTCAGTAGAGAGAGAGAGGCGGTAGAGAGTGACAGTTGGTGGAGAGCGAGAGAGACGGAAGAGAGAGAGAGTCGGTAGAGAGAGAGAGTCGGTAGAGAGAGAGTCGGTAGAGAGAGAGAGTCGGTTGAGAGAGAGTCGGTAGAGAGAGAGAGAGTCTGGAGAGAGACGGTGGATAGAGTCAGTAGAGAAAGACAGTAGAGAGAGAGAGTCGGTAGAGAGAGAGAGTCAATAGAGAGAGAGAGTCGGTAGAGAGAGAGCGTTGTTAGAGAGAGAGAGTCGGTAGAGAGAGAGTCGGTGGAGAGAGAGAGACGGTATAGTGAGAGTCAGTACAGAGAGAGTCGGTAGAGAGAGTGTCAGTAGAAAGAGAGAGGTGGAACAGAGAGAGTCAGTAGTGAGAGAAAGACGGTAGAGAGAGGGAGTCGGTGGAGGGAGGGACGAAAGAGAGAGAGAGTCGGTAGAGAGAGAGAAGGTAGAAGGAGAGTCAGTAGACAGAGGGAGAGTCTGGAGAGAGGCGGTAGATAGAGTCGGTAGAGAGAGATGGTAGAGAGAGAGAGTCAGTAGAGAGAGAAAGTCGGTCACGGGAGACAGTCAGTAGAGACAGAGAGACACTAGAGAGAGGGATTCGGTAGAGAGAGAGACAGTAGAGAGAGAGATGGTAGAGAGAGAGATGGTAGAGAGAGAGTCGGTAGAGAGAGAGTCGGCAGAGAGAGAGAGTCGGTTGAGAGAGAGAGTCGGTGGAGATAGAGAGCCGGTAGAGAGAGAGAGTAGGTAGAGAGAGAGAGAGAGTCGGTAGAGAGAGAGAGAGTCGGTGGAGAGAGAGAGGTGGTAGACAGAGAGTCGGTACCGAGATAGAGTCGGTAGAGAGAGAGAGAAGGTAGAAAGAGAGAGTCTGTACATAGAGAGATGGTAGAGAGAGAGAGTCGGTATAGAGAGAGAGTCGGTGGAGAGAGAGAGAGACGGTAGAGAGAGAGAGAGTTGGTGGAGAGAGAGAGGTGGTAGACAGAGATTCGGTACAGAGAGAGAGAGTCGATAGCGAGAGAGAGAAGGTAGAAAGAGAGAGTCTGTACATAGAGAGATTGTAGAGAAAGAGAAAGTCGGTAGAGAGAGAGAGTCGGTAGAAGGAGAGAGGTGGTACAGAGAGAGAGTCGGTGGAGAGAGAGAGACGGTAGAGAGAGAGTCGGCAGAGAGAGAGTCGGTAGAAAGAGAGAGTCGATATAGAGAGAGACGATAGAGAGAGAGAGGCGTTAGACAATGAGAGTCAGTGGAGAGAGAGAGATGGAAGAGACAGATAGTCAGTAGAGAGAGAGAGTCAATAGAGAGAGAGATAAGGTAGAGAGAGAGTGTCGGTAGAGAGAGAGAGAGTCGGTGGAGAGAGAGTCGGTGGAGAGAGAGAGACGGTAGAGAGAGAGTCAGTACAGAGAGAGTCGGTAGAGAGAGTGTCAGTAGAGAGAGAGAGGTGGAACAGAGAGCGTCAGTAGTGAGAGAAAGACGGTAGAGAGAGGGAGTCGGTGGAGGGAGGGACGAAAGAGAAAGAGAGTCGGTAGAGAGAGAGAAGGTAGAGAGAGGGTCAGTGGAGAGAGAGAGAGTCAGTAGAGAGTGAGAGTCAGTAGAGAGAGAGAGATGGTCGACAGAGAAGGTCTGTAGAGAGAGAGAGAGTCTGGAGATAGACGGTGGATAGAGTCAGTAGAGAAAGACAGTAGAGAGAGAGAGTCGGTAGAGAGAGTGAGACGGCAGAGAGAGAGAGTCAGTGGAGAGAGAGAGACGATAGAGAGAGAGAAGGGAGAGAGAGAGAGTCGGTAGAGAGAGAGAGACGGTGGAGAGAGAGACACAGAGTCAGTAGAGAGAGAGAGATGGTAGAGAGAATCAGTAGAAGGAGAGAGATGGTAGTGTGACAATCAGTATTGAGAGAGCAACGGTAGAGAGAGAGATTCAGTAGAAAGAGAGATGGTAGAAAGAGAGTCGGTACAGAGAGAGAGTCGGTACAGAGAGAGAGTCGGTACAGAGAGAGAGTCGGTAGAGAGACAGAGAGAAAAGGTAGAGAGAGAGAGAGTTGGTAGAGAGAGAGAGTCTGTACAGAGAGAGAGAGTCGGTAGAGAGAGAGACGGTAGAGAGAGTGATAGTCTGGAGAGAGATGGTAGAGTCGGTAGAGAGAGACAGTAGAGAGAGAGAGAGTCGGTAGAGAGTGAGAGTCAGTGGAGAGAGAAAGCGAGAGTCGGTAGAGAGAGAGAGAGAGTCGATAGGGAGAGAGAGTCAGTAGAGAGAAAGAGACGGTAGAGAGTCAGTAGAGAGAGAGAGAGAGAAGGGAGAGAGAGAGAAGGTAGAGAGAGAGACGGTAGAGAGTCGGTAGAGAGAGAGACGGCAGAGAGAGAGTCGGTAGATTGGGAGTCGGTAGAGAGCGAGAAAGTCTGGAGAGAGATGGTAGATAGATTCGGTAGAGATAGACAGTAGAGTAAGAGAGAGTCGGTAGAGAGAGTGTCGGTCGAGAGAGAAAGTCGGTAGAGAGAGAGAGACACTGGAGAGAGGGCTTCGGTAGAGAGAGAGACGGTAGAGAGAGAGACGGTAGAGAGAGAGTCAGTAGAGAGAGGGAGAGTCTGGAGAGATGCGGTAGATAGAGTGGGTAGAGAGAGACGGTAGAGAGAGAGTGTCAGTAGAGAGAGAGAGTCGGTCACGAGAGAAAGTCGGTATAGAGAGACACTAGAGAGAGGGATTTTGTAGAGATAGAGACGGTAGAGAGAGAGTCGGTAGAGAGAGAGTCGGTAGAGAGAGAGTCAGTAGAGAGAGAGAGAGTCTCGAGAGAGACAGTAGATCGAGTCAGTAGAGAAAGACGGTCGAGAGAGAGAGTGAGTCGGTAGAGGGAGAGAGTCGGTCGAGAGAGAAAGTCGGTAGAGTGAGATAGACGGTAAAGAGAGAGAGAGACGGTAGAGAGAGAGACAGAGTCGGTAGAGAGAGAGTCGATAGAGAGAGAGAGTCAGTAGAGAGAGAGAGTAAGTAGAGAGAGACACGGTAGAGAGAGAGACAGAGTCGGTAGAGAGAGAATCGGTAGAGAGAGAGAGAGGCGGTAGAGAGTGAGAGTCAGTGGAGAGAGAAAGAGAGAGTCGGTAGAGAGAGAGAGAGAGTCGATAGAGAGAGAGAGTCAGTAGAGAGAGAGACACAGTAGAGAGTCGGTAGAGTGAGAGAGAGTCGGTAGATAGAGAGATGGTAGAGAGAGAGTCGGTAGAGAGGGAGTCGGTAGAGAAAGAGAGAGAAGGGAGAGAGAGATAAGGTAAAGAGAGAGTCGGTAGAGAGAGAGTCGGTAGAGAGAGAGTCAGTAGAGAGAGAGAGAGTCTCGAGAGAGACAGTAGATCGAGTCAGTAGAGAAAGACGGTAGAGAGAGAGAGTGAGTCGGTAGAGGGAGAGAGTCGGTCGAGAGAGAAAGTCGGTAGAGTGAGATAGACGGTAAAGAGAGAGAGAGACGGTAGAGAGAGAGACAGAGTCGGTAGAGAGAGAGTCGATAGAGAGAGAGAGTCAGTAGAGAGAGAGAGTAAGTAGAGAGAGTCACGGTAGAGAGAGAGACAGAGTCGGTAGAGAGAGAATCGGTAGAGAGAGAGAGAGGCGGTAGAGAGTGAGAGTCAGTGGAGAGAGAGAAAGAGAGAGTCGGTAGAGAGGGAGAGAGAGTTGATAGAGAGAGAGAGTCAGTAGAGAGAGAGACACGGTAGAGAGTCGGTAGAGTGAGAGAGAGTCGGTAGATAGAGAGATGGTAGAGAGAGAGTCGGTAGAGAGGGAGTCGGTAGAGAAAGAGAGAGAAGGGAGAGAGAGATAAGGTAGAGAGAGAGACGGTAGAGAGTCAGTAGAGAGAGAGTCGGTAGAGAGAGAGATGGTAGAAAGAGAGTCGGTAGAGAGGGAGTCTGTAGAGAGCGAGAGAGTCTGGGGAGAGACGGCAGATAGAGTCAGTAAAGAGAGACAGTAGAGTAAGAGAGAGTCGGTAGAGAGAGTGTCGGTCGAGAGAGAAAGTCGGTAGAGAGAGAGAGACACTAGAGAGAGGGATTCGGTAGAGAGAGAGACGGTAGAGAGAGAGACGGTAGAGAGAGAGATGGTAGTGTGAGAGTCGGGAGAGAGAGAGTCAGTAGAGAGAGAGAGAGTCTGGAGAGAGAAGGTAGATAGAGTCAGTAGATAAAGACAGTAGAGAGAGAGAGAGTGAGTTGGTAGAGAGAGAGAGAGTCGGTTGAGAGACAAAGTTGGTAGAGAGAGACAGATGGTAGAGAGAGAGAGTCAGTAGAGAGAGGAAGAGTCTGGTGAACGGCGGTAGATGGAGTCAGTAGAGAAAGAAGGTAGAGAGAGAGAGTGAGTCGGTAGAGAGTGAGAGTCGGTCAAGAGAGAACGTCGGTGGAGCGAGAGAGACACTAGAGTTAGGGATTCGGTAGAGAGAGAGACGGTAGAGAGAGTGACGGTGAAGAGAGAGAGACGGTAGAGAGAGAGAAGGGAGAGAGAGAGAGTCGGTAGAGAGAGAGACGGTGGAGAGAGAGAGAGAGTCGATAGAGAGAGAAGTCAGTAGAGAGAGAGAGACGGTAGAGATAGAGTCGGTAGAGAGAGAGAGAGTCTGGAGATAGACGGTGGATAGAGTCAGTAGAGAAAGACAGTAGAGAGAGAGAGTCGGTAGAGAGAGTGAGACGGCAGAGAGAGAGATGGTAGTGAGAGAGTCGGTAGAGAGAGAGTCAGTAGAGAGAGAGAGAGTCTGGAGAGAGAAGGTAGATAGAGTCAGTAGAGAAAGACAGTAGAGAGAGAGAGAGTGAGTTGGTAGAGAGAGAGAGAGTCGGTTGAGAGACAAAGTTGGTAGAGAGAGACAGATGGTAGAGAGAGAGAGTCAGTAGAGAGAGGAAGAGTCTGGTGAACGGCGGTAGATGGAGTCAGTAGAGAAAGAAGGTAGAGAGAGAGAGTGAGTCGGTAGAGAGTGAGAGTCGGTCAAGAGAGAACGTCGGTGGAGCGAGAGAGACACTAGAGTTAGGGATTCGGTAGAGAGAGAGACGGTAGAGAGAGTGACGGTAGAGAGAGAGATGGTAGAGAGAGGGTCGGTAGAGAGAGAGTCTGTAGAGAGAGAGTCGGTAGAGAGAGAGTCGGTAGAGAGAGATAGAGTCTGGAGAGAGATGGTGGATAGAGTCAGTAGAGAAAGACAGTAGACAGAGAGAGTCGGTAGAGAGAGTGAGACGCAGAGAGAGAGAGTCAGTGGAGAGAGAGAGACGGTAGAGAGAGAGAAGGAAGAGAGAGAGAGTCGGTAGAGAGAGAGACGGTGGAGAGAGAGAGAGAGTCGATAGAGAGAGAAGTCAGTAGAGAGAGAGAGACGGTAGAGAGTCGGTAGAGTGAGAGAGAGTCGGTAGAGAGAGAGATGGTAGAGAGAGAGTCGGTAGAGAGGGAGTCGGTAGAGAAAGAGAGAGAAGGGAGAGAGAGATAAGGTAGAGAGAGAGACGGTAGAGAGTCAGTAGAGAGTCGGTACAGAGAGAGATGATAGAAAGAGAGTCGGTAGAGAGGGAGTCGGTAGAGAGCGAGAGAGTCTGGAGAGAGACGGTAGATAGAGTCAGTAAAGAGAGACAGTAGAGTAAGAGAGAGTCGGTAGAGAGAGTGTCGGTCGAGAGAGAAAGTCGGTAGAGAGAGAGAGTCACTAGAGAGAGGGATTCGGTAGAGAGAGAGACGGTAGAGAGAGAGAGACGGTAGAGAGAGAGAGAGTCTGGAGATAGACGGTGGATAGAGTCAGTAGAGAAAGACAGTAGAGAGAGAGAGTCGGTAGAGAGAGTGAGACGGCAGAGAGAGAGAGTCAGTGGAGAGAGAGAGACGGTAGAGAGAGAGTCAGTACAGAGAGAGTCGGTAGAGAGAGTGTCAGTAGAGAGAGAGAGGTGGAACAGAGAGCGTCAGTAGTGAGAGAAAGACGGTAGAGAGAGGGAGTCGGTGGAGGGAGGGACGAAAGAGAAAGAGAGTCGGTAGAGAGAGAGAAGGTAGAGAGAGGGTCAGTGGAGAGAGAGAGAGTCAGTAGAGAGTGAGTCAGTAGAGAGAGAGAGATGGTCGACAGAGAAGGTCTGTAGAGAGAGAGACAGTACAGAGAGTGTCAGTAGAGAGAGAGACAGTAGAGAGAGAGTCGGTGCAGAGTGAGAGTCGGTAGAGAGAGAGAGTCGGTAGAGAGAGAGAGTCGGTAGAGAGAGACACGGTAGAGAGAGGGAGTCGGTGGAGAGAGACACAGAAGATAGAGACGGTACAGAGAGGGAGTTGTTGGAGAGAGAGACGGAAGAGAGTGAGATTCAGTAGAGAGAGAGAGTCGGCAGAGAAAGAGAGACGGTAGAGAGAGAGTCAGTGGAGAGAGAGAGTCGGTAGAGAGAGAAAGAGAAGGGAGAGAGAGTGAAGGTAGAGAGAGAGTCGGTAGAGAGTCAGTAGAGAGAGAGTTGGTAGAGAAAGAGAGAGTCGGTCGAGTGAGAAAGTCGGTTGACACAGAGACGGTAGAGAGAGTGAGTCTGTAGAGAAAGAGAGTCTGTAGAGAGAGACACGGTAGAGGGAGAGACAGAGTCGGTAGAGAGATAGTCAGTAGAGAGAGAGAGGCGGTAGAGAGTGACAGTTGGTGGAGAGCGAGAGAGACGGAAGAGAGAGAGAGTCGGTAGAGAGAGAGAGTCGGTAGAGAGAGAGTCGGTAGAGAGAGAGAGTCGGTTGAGAGAGAGTCGGTAGAGAGAGAGAGAGTCTGGAGAGAGACGGTGGATAGAGTCAGTAGAGAAAGACAGTAGAGAGAGAGAGTCGGTAGAGAGAGAGAGTCAATAGAGAGAGAGAGTCGGTAGAGAGAGAGCGTTGTTAGAGAGAGAGAGTCGGTAGAGAGAGAGTCGGTGGAGAGAGAGAGACGGTATAGTGAGAGTCAGTACAGAGAGAGTCGGTAGAGAGAGTGTCAGTAGAAAGAGAGAGGTGGAACAGAGAGAGTCAGTAGTGAGAGAAAGACGGTAGAGAGAGGGAGTCGGTGGAGGGAGGGACGAAAGAGAGAGAGAGTCGGTAGAGAGAGAGAAGGTAGAAGGAGAGTCAGTAGACAGAGGGAGAGTCTGGAGAGAGGCGGTAGATAGAGTCGGTAGAGAGAGATGGTAGAGAGAGAGAGTCAGTAGAGAGAGAAAGTCGGTCACGGGAGACAGTCAGTAGAGACAGAGAGACACTAGAGAGAGGGATTCGGTAGAGAGAGAGACAGTAGAGAGAGAGATGGTAGAGAGAGAGATGGTAGAGAGAGAGTCGGTAGAGAGAGAGTCGGCAGAGAGAGAGAGTCGGTTGAGAGAGAGAGTCGGTGGAGATAGAGAGCCGGTAGAGAGAGAGAGTAGGTAGAGAGAGAGAGAGAGTCGGTAGAGAGAGAGAGAGTCGGTGGAGAGAGAGAGGTGGTAGACAGAGAGTCGGTACCGAGATAGAGTCGGTAGAGAGAGAGAGAAGGTAGAAAGAGAGAGTCTGTACATAGAGAGATGGTAGAGAGAGAGAGTCGGTATAGAGAGAGAGTCGGTGGAGAGAGAGAGAGACGGTAGAGAGAGAGAGAGTTGGTGGAGAGAGAGAGGTGGTAGACAGAGATTCGGTACAGAGAGAGAGAGTCGATAGCGAGAGAGAGAAGGTAGAAAGAGAGAGTCTGTACATAGAGAGATTGTAGAGAAAGAGAAAGTCGGTAGAGAGAGAGAGTCGGTAGAAGGAGAGAGGTGGTACAGAGAGAGAGTCGGTGGAGAGAGAGAGACGGTAGAGAGAGAGTCGGCAGAGAGAGAGTCGGTAGAAAGAGAGAGTCGATATAGAGAGAGACGATAGAGAGAGAGAGGCGTTAGACAATGAGAGTCAGTGGAGAGAGAGAGATGGAAGAGACAGATAGTCAGTAGAGAGAGAGAGTCAATAGAGAGAGAGATAAGGTAGAGAGAGAGTGTCGGTAGAGAGAGAGAGAGTCGGTGGAGAGAGAGTCGGTGGAGAGAGAGAGACGGTAGAGAGAGAGTCAGTACAGAGAGAGTCGGTAGAGAGAGTGTCAGTAGAGAGAGAGAGGTGGAACAGAGAGCGTCAGTAGTGAGAGAAAGACGGTAGAGAGAGGGAGTCGGTGGAGGGAGGGACGAAAGAGAAAGAGAGTCGGTAGAGAGAGAGAAGGTAGAGAGAGGGTCAGTGGAGAGAGAGAGAGTCAGTAGAGAGTGAGAGTCAGTAGAGAGAGAGAGATGGTCGACAGAGAAGGTCTGTAGAGAGAGAGAGAGTCTGGAGATAGACGGTGGATAGAGTCAGTAGAGAAAGACAGTAGAGAGAGAGAGTCGGTAGAGAGAGTGAGACGGCAGAGAGAGAGAGTCAGTGGAGAGAGAGAGACGATAGAGAGAGAGAAGGGAGAGAGAGAGAGTCGGTAGAGAGAGAGAGACGGTGGAGAGAGAGACACAGAGTCAGTAGAGAGAGAGAGATGGTAGAGAGAATCAGTAGAAGGAGAGAGATGGTAGTGTGACAATCAGTATTGAGAGAGCAACGGTAGAGAGAGAGATTCAGTAGAAAGAGAGATGGTAGAAAGAGAGTCGGTACAGAGAGAGAGTCGGTACAGAGAGAGAGTCGGTACAGAGAGAGAGTCGGTAGAGAGACAGAGAGAAAAGGTAGAGAGAGAGAGAGTTGGTAGAGAGAGAGAGTCTGTACAGAGAGAGAGAGTCGGTAGAGAGAGAGACGGTAGAGAGAGTGATAGTCTGGAGAGAGATGGTAGAGTCGGTAGAGAGAGACAGTAGAGAGAGAGAGAGTCGGTAGAGAGTGAGAGTCAGTGGAGAGAGAAAGCGAGAGTCGGTAGAGAGAGAGAGAGAGTCGATAGGGAGAGAGAGTCAGTAGAGAGAAAGAGACGGTAGAGAGTCAGTAGAGAGAGAGAGAGAGAAGGGAGAGAGAGAGAAGGTAGAGAGAGAGACGGTAGAGAGTCGGTAGAGAGAGAGACGGCAGAGAGAGAGTCGGTAGATTGGGAGTCGGTAGAGAGCGAGAAAGTCTGGAGAGAGATGGTAGATAGATTCGGTAGAGATAGACAGTAGAGTAAGAGAGAGTCGGTAGAGAGAGTGTCGGTCGAGAGAGAAAGTCGGTAGAGAGAGAGAGACACTGGAGAGAGGGCTTCGGTAGAGAGAGAGACGGTAGAGAGAGAGACGGTAGAGAGAGAGTCAGTAGAGAGAGGGAGAGTCTGGAGAGATGCGGTAGATAGAGTGGGTAGAGAGAGACGGTAGAGAGAGAGTGTCAGTAGAGAGAGAGAGTCGGTCACGAGAGAAAGTCGGTATAGAGAGACACTAGAGAGAGGGATTTTGTAGAGATAGAGACGGTAGAGAGAGAGTCGGTAGAGAGAGAGTCGGTAGAGAGAGAGTCAGTAGAGAGAGAGAGAGTCTCGAGAGAGACAGTAGATCGAGTCAGTAGAGAAAGACGGTCGAGAGAGAGAGTGAGTCGGTAGAGGGAGAGAGTCGGTCGAGAGAGAAAGTCGGTAGAGTGAGATAGACGGTAAAGAGAGAGAGAGACGGTAGAGAGAGAGACAGAGTCGGTAGAGAGAGAGTCGATAGAGAGAGAGAGTCAGTAGAGAGAGAGAGTAAGTAGAGAGAGACACGGTAGAGAGAGAGACAGAGTCGGTAGAGAGAGAATCGGTAGAGAGAGAGAGAGGCGGTAGAGAGTGAGAGTCAGTGGAGAGAGAAAGAGAGAGTCGGTAGAGAGAGAGAGAGAGTCGATAGAGAGAGAGAGTCAGTAGAGAGAGAGACACAGTAGAGAGTCGGTAGAGTGAGAGAGAGTCGGTAGATAGAGAGATGGTAGAGAGAGAGTCGGTAGAGAGGGAGTCGGTAGAGAAAGAGAGAGAAGGGAGAGAGAGATAAGGTAAAGAGAGAGTCGGTAGAGAGAGAGTCGGTAGAGAGAGAGTCAGTAGAGAGAGAGAGAGTCTCGAGAGAGACAGTAGATCGAGTCAGTAGAGAAAGACGGTAGAGAGAGAGAGTGAGTCGGTAGAGGGAGAGAGTCGGTCGAGAGAGAAAGTCGGTAGAGTGAGATAGACGGTAAAGAGAGAGAGAGACGGTAGAGAGAGAGACAGAGTCGGTAGAGAGAGAGTCGATAGAGAGAGAGAGTCAGTAGAGAGAGAGAGTAAGTAGAGAGAGTCACGGTAGAGAGAGAGACAGAGTCGGTAGAGAGAGAATCGGTAGAGAGAGAGAGAGGCGGTAGAGAGTGAGAGTCAGTGGAGAGAGAGAAAGAGAGAGTCGGTAGAGAGGGAGAGAGAGTTGATAGAGAGAGAGAGTCAGTAGAGAGAGAGACACGGTAGAGAGTCGGTAGAGTGAGAGAGAGTCGGTAGATAGAGAGATGGTAGAGAGAGAGTCGGTAGAGAGGGAGTCGGTAGAGAAAGAGAGAGAAGGGAGAGAGAGATAAGGTAGAGAGAGAGACGGTAGAGAGTCAGTAGAGAGAGAGTCGGTAGAGAGAGAGATGGTAGAAAGAGAGTCGGTAGAGAGGGAGTCTGTAGAGAGCGAGAGAGTCTGGGGAGAGACGGCAGATAGAGTCAGTAAAGAGAGACAGTAGAGTAAGAGAGAGTCGGTAGAGAGAGTGTCGGTCGAGAGAGAAAGTCGGTAGAGAGAGAGAGACACTAGAGAGAGGGATTCGGTAGAGAGAGAGACGGTAGAGAGAGAGACGGTAGAGAGAGAGATGGTAGTGTGAGAGTCGGGAGAGAGAGAGTCAGTAGAGAGAGAGAGAGTCTGGAGAGAGAAGGTAGATAGAGTCAGTAGATAAAGACAGTAGAGAGAGAGAGAGTGAGTTGGTAGAGAGAGAGAGAGTCGGTTGAGAGACAAAGTTGGTAGAGAGAGACAGATGGTAGAGAGAGAGAGTCAGTAGAGAGAGGAAGAGTCTGGTGAACGGCGGTAGATGGAGTCAGTAGAGAAAGAAGGTAGAGAGAGAGAGTGAGTCGGTAGAGAGTGAGAGTCGGTCAAGAGAGAACGTCGGTGGAGCGAGAGAGACACTAGAGTTAGGGATTCGGTAGAGAGAGAGACGGTAGAGAGAGTGACGGTGAAGAGAGAGAGACGGTAGAGAGAGAGAAGGGAGAGAGAGAGAGTCGGTAGAGAGAGAGACGGTGGAGAGAGAGAGAGAGTCGATAGAGAGAGAAGTCAGTAGAGAGAGAGAGACGGTAGAGATAGAGTCGGTAGAGAGAGAGAGAGTCTGGAGATAGACGGTGGATAGAGTCAGTAGAGAAAGACAGTAGAGAGAGAGAGTCGGTAGAGAGAGTGAGACGGCAGAGAGAGAGATGGTAGTGAGAGAGTCGGTAGAGAGAGAGTCAGTAGAGAGAGAGAGAGTCTGGAGAGAGAAGGTAGATAGAGTCAGTAGAGAAAGACAGTAGAGAGAGAGAGAGTGAGTTGGTAGAGAGAGAGAGAGTCGGTTGAGAGACAAAGTTGGTAGAGAGAGACAGATGGTAGAGAGAGAGAGTCAGTAGAGAGAGGAAGAGTCTGGTGAACGGCGGTAGATGGAGTCAGTAGAGAAAGAAGGTAGAGAGAGAGAGTGAGTCGGTAGAGAGTGAGAGTCGGTCAAGAGAGAACGTCGGTGGAGCGAGAGAGACACTAGAGTTAGGGATTCGGTAGAGAGAGAGACGGTAGAGAGAGTGACGGTAGAGAGAGAGATGGTAGAGAGAGGGTCGGTAGAGAGAGAGTCTGTAGAGAGAGAGTCGGTAGAGAGAGAGTCGGTAGAGAGAGATAGAGTCTGGAGAGAGATGGTGGATAGAGTCAGTAGAGAAAGACAGTAGACAGAGAGAGTCGGTAGAGAGAGTGAGACGCAGAGAGAGAGAGTCAGTGGAGAGAGAGAGACGGTAGAGAGAGAGAAGGAAGAGAGAGAGAGTCGGTAGAGAGAGAGACGGTGGAGAGAGAGAGAGAGTCGATAGAGAGAGAAGTCAGTAGAGAGAGAGAGACGGTAGAGAGTCGGTAGAGTGAGAGAGAGTCGGTAGAGAGAGAGATGGTAGAGAGAGAGTCGGTAGAGAGGGAGTCGGTAGAGAAAGAGAGAGAAGGGAGAGAGAGATAAGGTAGAGAGAGAGACGGTAGAGAGTCAGTAGAGAGTCGGTACAGAGAGAGATGATAGAAAGAGAGTCGGTAGAGAGGGAGTCGGTAGAGAGCGAGAGAGTCTGGAGAGAGACGGTAGATAGAGTCAGTAAAGAGAGACAGTAGAGTAAGAGAGAGTCGGTAGAGAGAGTGTCGGTCGAGAGAGAAAGTCGGTAGAGAGAGAGAGTCACTAGAGAGAGGGATTCGGTAGAGAGAGAGACGGTAGAGAGAGAGAGACGGTAGAGAGAGAGAGAGTCTGGAGATAGACGGTGGATAGAGTCAGTAGAGAAAGACAGTAGAGAGAGAGAGTCGATAGAGAGAGAAGTCAGTAGAGAGAGAGAGACGGTAGAGAGAGAGTCGGTAGAGAGAGAGAGATCTGGAGATAGACGGTGGATAGAGTCAGTAGAGAAAGACAGTAGAGAGAGAGAGTCGGTAGAGAGAGTGAGACGGCAGAGAGAGAGAGTCAGTGGAGAGAGAGAGTCGGTAAAGAGAGAAAGAGAAGGGAGAGAGAGTGAAGGTAGAGAGAGAGTCGGTAGAGAGTCAGTAGAGAGAGAGTTGGTAGAGAAAGAGAGAGTCGGTCGAGTGAGAAAGTCGGTTGACACAGAGACGGTAGAGAGAGTGAGTCTGTAGAGAAAGAGATTCTGTAGAGAGAGACACGGTAGAGGGAGAGACAGAGTCGGTAGAGAGATAGTCAGTAGAGAGAGAGAGAGGCGGTAGAGAGTGACAGTTGGTGGAGAGCGAGAGAGACGGAAGAGAGAGAGAGTCGGTAGAGAGAGAGAGTCGGTAGAGAGAGAGTCGGTAGGGAGAGAGAGTCGGTTGAGAGAGAGTCGGTAGAGAGAGAGAGAGTCTGGAGAGAGACGGTGGATAGAGTCAGTAGAGAAAGACAGTAGAGAGAGAGAGTCGGTAGAGAGAGAGAAGGTAGAAGGAGAGTCAGTAGAAAGAGGGAGAGTCTGGAGAGAGGCGGTAGATAGAGTCAGTAGAGAGAGAAAGTCGGTCACGGGAGACAGTCAGTAGAGAGAGAGAGACACTAGAGAGAGGGATTCGGTAGAGAGAGAGACAGTAGAGAGAGAGATGGTAGAAAGAGAGATGGTAGAGATAGAGTCGGTAGAGAGAGAGTCGGTAGAGAGAGAGAGTCGGTTGAGAGAGCGAGTCGGTGGAGATAGAGAGCCGGTAGAGAGAGAGAGTAGGTAGAGAGAGAGAGAGAGTCGGTAGAGAGAGAGAGAGTCGGTGGAGAGAGAGAGGTGGTAGACAGAGAGTCGGTACCGAGATAGAGTCGGTAGAGAGAGAGAGAAGGTAGACAGAGAGAGTCTGTACATAGAGAGATGGTAGAGAGAGAGAGTCGGTATAGAGAGAGAGTCGGTGGAGAGAGAGAGAGACGGTAGAGAGAGAGAGAGTTGGTGGAGAGAGAGAGGTGGTAGACAGAGATTCGGTACAGAGAGAGAGAGTCGATAGCGAGAGAGAGAAGGTAGAAAGAGAGAGTCTGTACATAGAGAGATTGTAGAGAAAGAGAAAGTCGGTAGAGAGAGAGAGTCGGTAGAAGGAGAGAGGTGGTACAGAGAGAGAGTCGGTGGAGAGAGAGAGACGGTAGAGAGAGAGTCGGCAGAGAGAGAGTCGGTAGAAAGAGAGAGTCGATATAGAGAGAGACGATAGAGAGAGAGAGGCGGTAGAGAATGAGAGTCAGTGGAGAGAGGGAGATGGAAGAGACAGATAGTCAGTAGAGAGAGAGATTCAATAGAGAGAGAGATAAGGTAGAGAGAGAGTGTCAGTAGAGAGAGAGAGACGGTAGAGAGTCGGTAGAGTGAGAGAGAGTCGGTAGAGAGAGAGATGGTAGAGAGAGAGTCGGTAGAGAGGGAGTCGGTAGAGAAAGAGAGAGAAGGGAGAGAGAGATAAGGTAGAGAGAGAGACGGTAGAGAGTCAGTAGAGAGTCGGTACAGAGAGAGATGATAGAAAGAGAGTCGGTAGAGAGGGAGTCGGTAGAGAGCGAGAGAGTCTGGAGAGAGACGGTAGATAGAGTCAGTAAAGAGAGACAGTAGAGTAAGAGAGAGTCGGTAGAGAGAGTGTCGGTCGAGAGAGAAAGTCGGTAGAGAGAGAGAGTCACTAGAGAGAGGGATTCGGTAGAGAGAGAGACGGTAGAGAGAGAGAGACGGTAGAGAGAGAGAGAGTCTGGAGATAGACGGTGGATAGAGTCAGTAGAGAAAGACAGTAGAGAGAGAGAGTCGATAGAGAGAGAAGTCAGTAGAGAGAGAGAGACGGTAGAGAGAGAGTCGGTAGAGAGAGAGAGATCTGGAGATAGACGGTGGATAGAGTCAGTAGAGAAAGACAGTAGAGAGAGAGAGTCGGTAGAGAGAGTGAGACGGCAGAGAGAGAGAGTCAGTGGAGAGAGAGAGTCGGTAAAGAGAGAAAGAGAAGGGAGAGAGAGTGAAGGTAGAGAGAGAGTCGGTAGAGAGTCAGTAGAGAGAGAGTTGGTAGAGAAAGAGAGAGTCGGTCGAGTGAGAAAGTCGGTTGACACAGAGACGGTAGAGAGAGTGAGTCTGTAGAGAAAGAGATTCTGTAGAGAGAGACACGGTAGAGGGAGAGACAGAGTCGGTAGAGAGATAGTCAGTAGAGAGAGAGAGAGGCGGTAGAGAGTGACAGTTGGTGGAGAGCGAGAGAGACGGAAGAGAGAGAGAGTCGGTAGAGAGAGAGAGTCGGTAGAGAGAGAGTCGGTAGAGAGAGAGAGTCGGTTGAGAGAGAGTCGGTAGAGAGAGAGAGAGTCTGGAGAGAGACGGTGGATAGAGTCAGTAGAGAAAGACAGTAGAGAGAGAGAGTCGGTAGAGAGAGAGAAGGTAGAAGGAGAGTCAGTAGAAAGAGGGAGAGTCTGGAGAGAGGCGGTAGATAGAGTCAGTAGAGAGAGAAAGTCGGTCACGGGAGACAGTCAGTAGAGAGAGAGAGACACTAGAGAGAGGGATTCGGTAGAGAGAGAGACAGTAGAGAGAGAGATGGTAGAAAGAGAGATGGTAGAGATAGAGTCGGTAGAGAGAGAGTCGGTAGAGAGAGAGAGTCGGTTGAGAGAGCGAGTCGGTGGAGATAGAGAGCCGGTAGAGAGAGAGAGTAGGTAGAGAGAGAGAGAGAGTCGGTAGAGAGAGAGAGAGTCGGTGGAGAGAGAGAGGTGGTAGACAGAGAGTCGGTACCGAGATAGAGTCGGTAGAGAGAGAGAGAAGGTAGACAGAGAGAGTCTGTACATAGAGAGATGGTAGAGAGAGAGAGTCGGTATAGAGAGAGAGTCGGTGGAGAGAGAGAGAGACGGTAGAGAGAGAGAGAGTTGGTGGAGAGAGAGAGGTGGTAGACAGAGATTCGGTACAGAGAGAGAGAGTCGATAGCGAGAGAGAGAAGGTAGAAAGAGAGAGTCTGTACATAGAGAGATTGTAGAGAAAGAGAAAGTCGGTAGAGAGAGAGAGTCGGTAGAAGGAGAGAGGTGGTACAGAGAGAGAGTCGGTGGAGAGAGAGAGACGGTAGAGAGAGAGTCGGCAGAGAGAGAGTCTGTAGAAAGAGAGAGTCGATATAGAGAGAGACGATAGAGAGAGAGAGGCGGTAGAGAATGAGAGTCAGTGGAGAGAGGGAGATGGAAGAGACAGATAGTCAGTAGAGAGAGAGATTCAATAGAGAGAGAGATAAGGTAGA
Source organism: Narcine bancroftii (assembly GCF_036971445.1). Taxonomy (NCBI): domain Eukaryota; kingdom Metazoa; phylum Chordata; class Chondrichthyes; order Torpediniformes; family Narcinidae; genus Narcine; species Narcine bancroftii. The sequence goes on from NC_091470.1 coordinate 203,141,075, forward strand.
GAGAGAGTGTCAGTAGAGAGAGAGAGTCGGTGGAGAGAGAGTCGGTGGAGAGAGAGAGACGGTAGAGAGAGAGTCAGTACAGAGAGAGTCGGTAGAGAGAGTGTCAGTAGAGAGAGAGAGGTGGAACAGAGAGCGTCAGTAGTGAGAGAAAGACGGTAGAGAGAGGGAGTCGGTGGAGGGAGGGACGAAAGAGAAAGAGAGTCGGTAGAGAGAGAGAAGGTAGAGAGAGGGTCAGTGGAGAGAGAGAGAGTCAGTAGAGAGTGAGAGTCAGTAGAGAGAGAGAGATGGTCGACAGAGAAGGTCTGTAGAGAGAGAGACAGTACAGAGAGTGTCAGTAGAGAGAGAGACAGTAGAGAGAGAGTCGGTGGAGAGAGAGAGTCGGTAGAGAGAGAAAGAGTAGAGAGAGGGAGTCGGTGGAGAGAGACACAGAAGATAGAGACGGTACAGAGAGGGAGTTGTTGGAGAGAGAGACGGAAGAGAGTGAGATTCAGTAGAGAGAGAGAGTCGGCAGAGAAAGAGAGACGGTAGAGAGAGAGTCAGTGGAGAGAGAGAGTCGGTAGAGAGAGAAAGAGAAGGGAGAGAGAGTGAAGGTAGAGAGAGAGTCGGTAGAGAGTCAGTAGAGAGAGAGTTGGTAGAGAAAGAGAGAGTCGGTCGAGTGAGAAAGTCGGTTGACACAGAGACGGTAGAGAGAGTGAGTCTGTAGAGAAAGAGAGTCTGTAGAGAGAGACACGGTAGAGGGAGAGACAGAGTCGGTAGAGAGATAGTCAGTAGAGAGAGAGAGAGGCGGTAGAGAGTGACAGTTGGTGGAGAGCGAGAGAGACGGAAGAGAGAGAGAGTCGGTAGAGAGAGAGAGTCGGTAGAGAGAGAGTCGGTAGAGAGAGAGAGTCGGTTGAGAGAGAGTCGGTAGAGAGAGAGAGTCTGGAGAGAGACGGTGGATAGAGTCAGTAGAGAAAGACAGTAGAGAGAGAGAGTCGGTAGAGAGAGAGAGTCAATAGAGAGAGAGAGTCGGTAGAGAGAGAGCGTTGTTAGAGAGAGAGAGTCGGTAGAGAGAGAGTCGGTGGAGAGAGAGAGACGGTATAGTGAGAGTCAGTACAGAGAGAGTCGGTAGAGAGAGTGTCAGTAGAAAGAGAGAGGTGGAACAGAGAGAGTCAGTAGTGAGAGAAAGACGGTAGAGAGAGGGAGTCGGTGGAGGGAGGGACGAAAGAGAGAGAGAGTCGGTAGAGAGAGAGAAGGTAGAAGGAGAGTCAGTAGACAGAGGGAGAGTCAGTAGAGAGTGAGAGTCAGTAGAGAGAGAGAGATGGTCGACAGAGAAGGTCTGTAGAGAGAGAGAGAGTCTGGAGATAGACGGTGGATAGAGTCAGTAGAGAAAGACAGTAGAGAGAGAGAGTCGGTAGAGAGAGTGAGACGGCAGAGAGAGAGAGTCAGTGGAGAGAGAGAGACGATAGAGAGAGAGAAGGGAGAGAGAGAGTCGGTAGAGAGAGAGAGACGGTGGAGAGAGAGACACAGAGTCAGTAGAGAGAGAGAGATGGTAGAGAGAATCAGTAGAAGGAGAGAGATGGTAGTGTGACAATCAGTATTGAGAGAGCAACGGTAGAGAGAGAGATTCAGTAGAAAGAGAGATGGTAGAAAGAGAGTCGGTACAGAGAGAGAGTCGGTACAGAGAGAGAGTCGGTACAGAGAGAGAGTCGGTAGAGAGACAGAGAGAAAAGGTAGAGAGAGAGAGAGTTGGTAGAGAGAGAGAGTCTGTACAGAGAGAGAGAGTCGGTCAAGAGAGAACATCGGTGGAGCGAGAGAGACACTAGAGTTAGGGATTCGGTAGAGAGAGAGACGGTAGAGAGAGTGACGGTAGAGAGAGAGATGCTAGAGAGAGAGTCGGTAGAGAGAGAGTCGGTAGAGAGAGAGTCGGTAGAGAGAGAGTCGGTAGAGAGAGAGAGAGTCTGGAGATAGACGGTGGATAGAGTCAGTAGAGAAAGACAGTAGAGAGAGAGAGTCGGTAGAGAGAGTGAGACGGCAGAGAGAGAGAGTCAGTGGAGAGAGAGAGACGATAGAGAGAGAGAAGGGAGAGAGAGAGAGTCGGTAGAGAGAGAGAGACGGTGGAGAGAGAGACACAGAGTCAGTAGAGAGAGAGAGATGGTAGAGAGAATCAGTAGAAGGAGAGAGATGGTAGTGTGACAATCAGTATTGAGAGAGCAACGGTAGAGAGAGAGATTCAGTAGAAAGAGAGTCGGTACAGAGAGAGAGTCGGTACAGAGAGAGAGTCGGTAGAGAGACAGAGAGAAAAGGTAGAGAGAGAGAGAGTTGGTAGAGAGAGAGAGTCTGTACAGAGAGAGAGAGTCGGTAGAGAGAGAGACGGTAGAGAGAGTGATAGTGTGGAGAGAGATGGTAGAGTCGGTAGAGAGAGACAGTAGAGAGAGAGAGAGTCGGTGGAGAGAGAGAGTCAGTTGAGAGATAAAGTCGGTAGAGAGAGAGAGACGTTAGAGAGAGTGATTCGGTAGAGTGAGCGACGGAAGAGAGAGTCGGTAGAGTGAGCGACGGAAGAGAGAGAGTCAGTAGAGAGAGAGACGGTAGAGAAAGAAAGACAGTAGAGAGGTAGTCGGTACGGAGGGAGAGTCGTTACAGAGAGAGAGTCGGTAGAGAGGGCAGAGAGAAAAGGTAGATAGAGAGAGTCGGTAGGGAGAGAGAGTCTGTAGTAAGAGAGAGAGTGGGTAGAGAGAGAGAGAGGGTAGAGAGAGATAGTCGGTAGAGAGAGAGAGTCGGTAGAGAGAGATAGTCGGTAGAGAGAGAGAGTCGGTGGAGATAGAGAGACGGTAGAGAGAGAGAGTCGGTAGAGAGAGAGAGAGTCTGTAGAGAGAGAGTTAATAGAGCGAGAGAGTCAGTAGGGAGAGAGTGTTGGTAGAGAGAGAGAGTCGGTAGAGAGAGAGTCAGTAGGAGAGAGACGGTAGAGAGAGTGTCAGTAGAGAGAGAGAGATGGAAGAGAGAGAGTCAGTAGAGAGAGAAAGACGGTAGAGAGAGGGGGTCGGTGGAGAGAGGGATGGAAGAGAGAGAGAGAGAGTCGGTAGTGAGAGAGAAGGTAGAGAGAGGGTCAGTGGAGAGAGAGAGTCAAAGAGAGTGAGAGTCAGTAGAGAGAGAGAGAGTAGGTCGACAGAGAAAGTCTGTAGAGAGAGAGATGGTAGAGAGAGTGATGGTAGAGAGAGAGTCAGTAGAGAGCGAGATGGTAGAGAGAGAGAAACGGTAGAGAGAGATTCGGTGCAGAGTGAGAGTCGGTAGAGAGAGAGAGTCTGGAGAGAGGGACACGGTAGAGAGAGGGAGTCGGTGGAGAGAGAGACAAAAGAGAGAGACGGTACAGAGAGGGAGTCTGTGGAGAGAGAGACGGAAGCGAGAGAGATTCAGTAGAGAGAGAGAGTCGGTAGAGAGATTCAGTGGAGAGAGAGAGTCGATAGAGAGAGAGAGAGAGAAGGGAGAGAGAAGGTAGAGATAGAGTCGGTAGAGAGAGAGTTGGTAGAGAGAGAGACCGTAGAGAGAGAGTCGGTAGAGAGAGAGTCGGAAGAGAGACAGAGAGAAAAGGTAGAGAGAGAGTCGGTAGAGAGAGAGAGAGTCTGTACAGAGAGAGAGTCGGTCACGAGAGACAGTCGGTAGAGAGAGAGTCGGTAGAGAGAGAGAGTCTGGAGAGAGACGGTAGATAGAGTCGGTAGATTAAGAGAGGGTCGGTAGAGAGAGTGTCGGTCGACAGAGAAAGTCGGTAGAGAGAGAGAGACGGTAGAGAGAGGTATTCGGTAGAGAGAGTGTCAGTACCGAGAGTGAGTAGGTAGAGAGAGAGTCAGTAGACAGAGGGAGAGTCTGGAGAGAGGCGGTAGATAGAGTCAGTAGAGAGAGACGATAGAGAGAGAGAGTCAGTAGAGAGAGACAGAGTCGGTCACGGGAGACAGTCAGTGGAGAGAGAGAGAGACACTAGAGAGATGGATTCGGTACAGAGAGAGACGGTAGAAAGAGAGAAGTTAGAGAGAGACGGTAGAGTAAGAGAGAGTCGGTAGAGATAGTGTCGGTCGAGAGAGAAAGTCGGTAGAGAGAGAGAGAGAAGGTAGAGAGAGGGATTCAGTAGAGAGAGAGTCAGTGCAGAGAGAGAGTAGGTAGAGAGAGAGTCAGTAGTGAGAGAGAGAGACTGGAGAGAGGCGGTAGATAGAGTCGGTAGAGAGAGACGGTAGAGAGAGAGAGTCATTAGAGAGAGAGAGTCGGTCACGAGAGACAGTCGGTAGAGAGAGAGAGACACTAGAGAGAGGGATTCAGTAGAGAGAGAACCGTAGAGAAAGAGATGGTAGAGAGAGAGTTGGTTGAGAGAGAGAGTCTGGAGAGAGACGGTAGATAGAGTCAGTAGAGTAAGACGGTAGAGAGAGAGAGTGAGTCGGTAGAGAGAGAGATTCGGTTGAGAGAGAAAGTCGCTAGAGAGAGACAGACGGTAGAGAGAGAGACCGTAGAGAGAGAGTAACTAGAGGGTCGGTAGAGAGAGAGAGTCAGTAGAGAGAGAGTCGGTGGAGAGAGAGAGACGGTAGAGAGAGGGTCGGTACAGAGGGAGAGTCCATAGAGAGAGAGAAAGAATGTAGAGAGAGAGATTCGGTAGAGACAGAGTCGGTAGAGAGGGAGAGAGTCGGTTGAGAGAGAGAGTCGGTGGAGAGGGTGAGTTGGTAGAGAGAGATAGTCGGTAGAGAGATAGAGTCGGGAGAGAGAGTCGGTAGAGAGAGAGTCGGTTGAGAGAGAGTGTCGGTGGAGAGAGGGTGTCGGTAGAGAGAGAGAGTCGGTAGAGAGAGAAAGAGTCGGTAGAGAGAGAGAGATTCGGTGGAGAGAGAGAGGTGGTAGACAGATAGTCGGTATAGAGAGAGAGTCGGTAGAGAGAGAGAGAAGGTGGAAAGAGAGAGTCTGTACATAGAGAGACGGTAGAGAGAGAGAGAGTCGGTAGAGAGAGAGAGTCGGTAGAGGGAGAGAGGCGGTAGAGAGAGAGAGTCAGTGGAGAGAGAGACGGTAGAGAGAGAGAGTTGGTAGAAAGAGAGAGTCGATAGAGAGGGAGAGAAACGATAAAGAGAGAGAGGCGGTAGAGAATGAGAGTCGGTGTAGAGAGAGATATGGAAGAGAGAGAGAGTCGGTAGAGAGAGAGAGTCAATAGAGAGAGAGAGTCGGTAGAGAGAGAGCGTTGTTAGAGAGAGAGAGTCGGTAGAGAGAGAGTCGGTGGAGAGAGAGAGACGGTATAGTGAGAGTCAGTACAGAGAGAGTCGGTAGAGAGAGTGTCAGTAGAGAGAGAGAGGTGGAACAGAGAGAGTCAGTAGTGAGAGAAAGACGGTAGAGAGAGGGAGTCGGTGGAGGGAGGGACGAAAGAGAGAGAGAGTCGGTAGAGAGAGAGAAGGTAGAGAGAGAGTCAGTAGACAGAGGGAGAGTCTGGAGAGAGGCGGTAGAGTCGGTAGAGAGAGATGGTAGAGAGAGACAGTCAGTAGAGAGAGAAAGTCGGTCACGGGAGACAGTCAGTAGAGAGAGAGAGACACTAGAGAGAGGGATTCGGTAGAGAGAGAGACAGTAGAGAGAGAGATGGTAGAGAGAGAGATGGTAGAGAGAGTGTCGGTAGAGAGAGAGTCGGTAGAGAGAGAGAGTCGGTTGAGAGAGAGAGTCGGTGGAGATAGAGAGCCGGTAGAGAGAGAGAGTAGGTAGAGAGAGAGAGAGTCGGTAGAGAGAGAGAGAGTCGGTGGAGAGAGAGAGGTGGTAGACAGAGAGTCGATACCGAGATAGAGTCGGTAGAGAGAGAGAGAAGGTTGAAAGAGAGAGTCTGTACATAGAGAGATGGTAGAGAGAGAGAGAGAGTCGGTATAGAGGGAGAGTCGGTGGAGAGAGAGAGAGACGGTAGAGAGAGAGAGAGTTGGTGGAGAGACAGAGGTGGTAGACAGAGATTCGGTACAGAGAGAGAGAGTCGATAGCGAGAGAGAGAAGGTAGAAAGAGAGAGTCTGTACATAGAGAGATTGTAGAGAAAGAGAAAGTCGGTAGAGAGAGAGAGTCGGTAGAAGGAGAGAGGTGGTACAGAGAGAGAGTCGGTGGAGAGAGAGAGACGGTAGAGAGAGAGTCGGCAGAGAGAGAGTCGGTAGAAAGAGAGAGTCGATATAGAGAGAGACGATAGAGAGAGAGAGGCGGTAGAGAATGAGAGTCAGTGGAGAGAGAGAGATGGAAGAGACAGATAGTCAGTAGAGAGAGAGAGTCAATAGAGAGAGAGAGAAGGTAGAGAGAGAGTGTCGGTAGAGAGAGAGAGTCGGTGGAGAGAGAGTCGGTGGAGAGAGAGAGACGGTAGAGAGAGAGTCAGTACAGAGAGAGTCGGTAGAGAGAGTGTCAGTAGAGAGAGAGAGGTGGAACAGAGAGAGTCAGTAGTGAGAGAAAGACGGTAGAGAGAGGGAGTCGGTGGAGGGAGGGACGAAAGAGAAAGAGAGTCGGTAGAGAGAGAGAAGGTAGAGAGAGGGAGTCGGTGGAGAGAGAGACAGAAGATAGAGACAGTACAGAGAGGGAGTTGTTGGAGAGAGAGACGGAAGAGAGTGAGATTCAGTAGAGAGAGAGAGTCGGCAGAGAAAGAGAGACGGTAGAGAGAGAGTCAGTGGAGAGAGAGAGTCGGTAGAGAGAGAAAGAGAAGGGAGAGAGAGTGAAGGTAGAGAGAGAGTCGGTAGAGAGTCAGTAGAGAGAGAGTTGGTAGAGAAAGAGAGAGTCGGTCGAGTGAGAAAGTCGGTTGACACAGAGACGGTAGAGAGAGTGAGTCTGTAGAGAAAGAGAGTCTGTAGAGAGAGACACGGTAGAGGGAGAGACAGAGTCGGTAGAGAGAGAGTCGGTAGAGAGAGAGAGTCGGTTGAGAGAGAGTCGGTAGAGAGAGAGAGAGTCTGGAGAGAGACGGTGGATAGAGTCAGTAGAGAAAGACAGTAGAGAGAGAGAGTCGGTAGAGAGAGTGAGACGGCAGAGAGAGAGAGTCAGTGGAGAGAGAGAGACGGTAGAGAGAGAGAAGGGAGAGAGAGAGAGTCGGTAGAGAGAGAGAGACGGTGGAGAGAGAGACACAGAGTCAGTAGAGAGAGAGAGATGGTAGAGAGAATCAGTAGAAGGAGAGAGATGGTAGAGTGACAATCAGTATTGAGAGAGCAACGGTAGAGAGAGACATTCAGTAGAAAGAGAGATGGTAGAAAGAGAGTTGGTACAGAGAGAGAGTCGGTACAGAGAGATAGTCGGTGGAGAGACAGAGTGAAAAGGTAGAGAGAGAGAGAGTTGGTAGAGAGAAAGATGGTAGAGAGAGAGTCGGTAGAGAGAGAGTCAGTAGAGAGAGAGAGAGTCTGGAGAGAGACGGTAGATAGAGTCAGTAGAGAAAGACAGTAGAGAGAGAGAGTGAGTTGGTAGAGAGAGAGAGTCGGTTGAGAGAGAAAGTCGGTAGAGAGAGAGAGATGGTAGAGATAGAGAGTCAGTAGGGAGAGGAAGAGTTTGGTGAGAGTCGGTAGATGGAGTCGGTAGAGAGAGATGGTAAAGAGAGAGAGTCGGTCACGAGAGAAAGTCGGTAGAGGGAGAGAGACACTAGAGGGAGGGATTCGGTATAGAGAGAGATGGTAGAGAGAGAGAGGGTAGAGAGAGAGATGGTAGAGAGAGAGTCGGTAGAGAGAGATTCGGTAGAGAGAGAGAGAGTCCGGAGAGAGACGGTAGATAGAGTCAGTAGAGAAAGAAGGTAGAGAGAGAGAGTGAGTCGGTAGAGAGTGAGAGTCGGTCAAGAGAGAACGTCGGTGGAGCGAGAGAGACACTAGAGTTAGGGATTCGGTAGAGGGAGAGACGGTAGAGAGAGTGACGGTAGAGAGTGAGATGGTAGAGAGAGAGTCGGTAGAGAGAGGTCGGTAGGGAGAGAGTCGGTAGAGAGAGAGTCGGTAGAGAGAGAGAGAGTCTGGAGAGAGACGGTGGATAGAGTCAGTAGACAAAGACAGTAGAGAGAGAGAGTCGGTAAAGAGAGTGAGACGGCAGAGAGAGAGAGTCAGTGGAGAGAGAGAGATGGTAGAGAGAGAGAAGGGAGAAAGAGAGAGTCGGTAGAGAGAGAGAGTTGGTGGAGAGAGAGAGAGAGTCGATAGAGAGAGAGAGTCAGTAGAGAGAGAGAGATGGTAGAGAGTCGGTAGAGTGAGAGAGAGTCGGTAGAGAGAGAGATGGTAGAGAGAGAGTCGGTAGAGAGGGAGTCGGTAGAGAAAGAGAGAGAAGGGAGAGAGAGATAAGGTAGAGAGAGAGTCGGTAGAGAGGGAGTCAGTAGAGAGCGAGAGAGTCTGGAGAGAGACAGTAGATAGAGTCAGTAAAGAGAGACAGTAGAGTAAGAGAGAGTCGGTAGAGAGAGTGTCGGTCGAGAGAGAAAGTCGGTAGAGAGAGAGAGACACTAGAGAGAGGGATTCGGTAGAGAGAGAGATGGTAGAGAGAGAGACGGTAGAGAGAGAGATGGTAGAGAGAGAGTCGGTAGAGAGAGAGTCAGTAGAGAGAGAGAGAGTCTGGAGAGAGACGGTAGATAGAGAAAGACAGTACAGAGAGAGAGTGAGTTGGTAGAGAGAGAGAGTCGGTTGAGAGAGAAAGTCGGTAGAGATAGAGAGATGGTAGAGAGAGAGAGTCAGTAGAGAGAGGAAGAGTCTGGAGAGAGGCGGTAGTTGGAGTCGGTAGAGTGAGATGGTAAAGAGAGAGAGTCGGTAACGAGAGAAAGTCGGTAGAGGGAGAGAGACACTAGAGGGAGGGATTCGGTATAGAGAGAGATGGTAGAGAGAGAGACGGTAGAGAGAGAGATGGTAGAGAGAGAGTCAGAGAGAGATTCGGTAGAGAGAGAGAGAGTCTGGAGAGATACGGTAGATAGAGTCAGTAGAGAAAGAAGGAAGAGAGAGAGAGTGAGTCGGTAGAGAGTGAGAGTCGGTCAAGAGAGAACGTCGGTGGAGCGAGAGAGACACTAGAGTTAGGGATTCGGTAGAGAGAGAGACGGTAGAGAGAGTGACGGTAGAGAGAGAGATGCTAGAGAGAGAGTCGGTAGAGAGAGAGTCGGTAGAGAGACAGTAGATAGAGTCAGTAGAGAAAGAAGGTAGAGAGAGAGAGTGAGTCGGTAGAGAGTGAGAGTCGGTCAAGAGAGAACGTCGGTGGAGCGAGAGAGACACTAGAGTTAGGGATTCGGTAGAGGGAGAGACGGTAGAGAGAGTGACGGTAGAGAGTGAGATGGTAGAGAGAGAGTCGGTAGAGAGAGGTCGGTAGGGAGAGAGTCGGTAGAGAGAGAGTCGGTAGAGAGAGAGAGAGTCTGGAGAGAGACGGTGGATAGAGTCAGTAGACAAAGACAGTAGAGAGAGAGAGTCGGTAAAGAGAGTGAGACGGCAGAGAGAGAGAGTCAGTGGAGAGAGAGAGATGGTAGAGAGAGAGAAGGGAGAAAGAGAGAGTCGGTAGAGAGAGAGAGTTGGTGGAGAGAGAGAGAGAGTCGATAGAGAGAGAGAGTCAGTAGAGAGAGAGAGATGGTAGAGAGTCGGTAGAGTGAGAGAGAGTCGGTAGAGAGAGAGATGGTAGAGAGAGAGTCGGTAGAGAGGGAGTCGGTAGAGAAAGAGAGAGAAGGGAGAGAGAGATAAGGTAGAGAGAGAGTCGGTAGAGAGGGAGTCAGTAGAGAGCGAGAGAGTCTGGAGAGAGACAGTAGATAGAGTCAGTAAAGAGAGACAGTAGAGTAAGAGAGAGTCGGTAGAGAGAGTGTCGGTCGAGAGAGAAAGTCGGTAGAGAGAGAGAGACACTAGAGAGAGGGATTCGGTAGAGAGAGAGATGGTAGAGAGAGAGACGGTAGAGAGAGAGATGGTAGAGAGAGAGTCGGTAGAGAGAGAGTCAGTAGAGAGAGAGAGAGTCTGGAGAGAGACGGTAGATAGAGAAAGACAGTACAGAGAGAGAGTGAGTTGGTAGAGAGAGAGAGTCGGTTGAGAGAGAAAGTCGGTAGAGATAGAGAGATGGTAGAGAGAGAGAGTCAGTAGAGAGAGGAAGAGTCTGGAGAGAGGCGGTAGTTGGAGTCGGTAGAGTGAGATGGTAAAGAGAGAGAGTCGGTACGAGAGAAAGTCGGTAGAGGGAGAGAGACACTAGAGGGAGGGATTCGGTATAGAGAGAGATGGTAGAGAGAGAGACGGTAGAGAGAGAGATGGTAGAGAGAGAGTCAGAGAGAGATTCGGTAGAGAGAGAGAGAGTCTGGAGAGATACGGTAGATAGAGTCAGTAGAGAAAGAAGGAAGAGAGAGAGAGTGAGTCGGTAGAGAGTGAGAGTCGGTCAAGAGAGAACGTCGGTGGAGCGAGAGAGACACTAGAGTTAGGGATTCGGTAGAGAGAGAGACGGTAGAGAGAGTGACGGTAGAGAGAGAGATGCTAGAGAGAGAGTCGGTAGAGAGAGAGTCGGTAGAGAGACAGTAGATAGAGTCAGTAGAGAAAGAAGGTAGAGAGAGAGAGTGAGTCGGTAGAGAGTGAGAGTCGGTCAAGAGAGAACGTCGGTGGAGCGAGAGAGACACTAGAGTTAGGGATTCGGTAGAGGGAGAGACGGTAGAGAGAGTGACGGTAGAGAGTGAGATGGTAGAGAGAGAGTCGGTAGAGAGAGGTCGGTAGGGAGAGAGTCGGTAGAGAGAGAGTCGGTAGAGAGAGAGAGAGTCTGGAGAGAGACGGTGGATAGAGTCAGTAGACAAAGACAGTAGAGAGAGAGAGTCGGTAAAGAGAGTGAGACGGCAGAGAGAGAGAGTCAGTGGAGAGAGAGAGATGGTAGAGAGAGAGAAGGGAGAAAGAGAGAGTCGGTAGAGAGAGAGAGTTGGTGGAGAGAGAGAGAGAGTCGATAGAGAGAGAGAGTCAGTAGAGAGAGAGAGATGGTAGAGAGTCGGTAGAGTGAGAGAGAGTCGGTAGAGAGAGAGATGGTAGAGAGAGAGTCGGTAGAGAGGGAGTCGGTAGAGAAAGAGAGAGAAGGGAGAGAGAGATAAGGTAGAGAGAGAGTCGGTAGAGAGGGAGTCAGTAGAGAGCGAGAGAGTCTGGAGAGAGACAGTAGATAGAGTCAGTAAAGAGAGACAGTAGAGTAAGAGAGAGTCGGTAGAGAGAGTGTCGGTCGAGAGAGAAAGTCGGTAGAGAGAGAGAGACACTAGAGAGAGGGATTCGGTAGAGAGAGAGATGGTAGAGAGAGAGACGGTAGAGAGAGAGATGGTAGAGAGAGAGTCGGTAGAGAGAGAGTCAGTAGAGAGAGAGAGAGTCTGGAGAGAGACGGTAGATAGAGAAAGACAGTACAGAGAGAGAGTGAGTTGGTAGAGAGAGAGAGTCGGTTGAGAGAGAAAGTCGGTAGAGATGGAGAGATGGTAGAGAGAGAGAGTCAGTAGAGAGAGGAAGAGTCTGGAGAGAGGCGGTAGTTGGAGTCGGTAGAGTGAGATGGAAAAGAGAGAGAGTCGGTAACGAGAGAAAGTCGGTAGAGGGAGAGAGACACTAGAGGGAGGGATTCGGTATAGAGAGAGATGGTAGAGAGAGAGACGGTAGAGAGAGAGATGGTAGAGAGAGAGTCAGAGAGAGATTCGGTAGAGAGAGAGAGAGTCTGGAGAGATACGGTAGATAGAGTCAGTAGAGAAAGAAGGAAGAGAGAGAGAGTGAGTCGGTAGAGAGTGAGAGTCGGTCAAGAGAGAACGTCGGTGGAGCGAGAGAGACACTAGAGTTAGGGATTCGGTAGAGAGAGAGACGGTAGAGAGAGTGACGGTAGAGAGAGAGATGCTAGAGAGAGAGTCGGTAGAGAGAGAGTCGGTAGAGAGACAGTAGATAGAGTCAGTAAAGAGAGACAGTAGAGTAAGAGAGAGTCGGTAGAGAGAGTGTCGGTCGAGAGAGAAAGTCGGTAGAGAGAGAGAGATGGTAGAGAGAGAGAGTCAGTAGAGAGAGGAAGAGTCTGGAGAGAGGCGGTAGTTGGAGTCGGTAGAGTGAGATGGTAAAGAGAGAGAGTCGGTAACGAGAGAAAGTCGGTAGAGGGAGAGAGACACTAGAGGGAGGGATTCGGTATAGAGAGAGATGGTAGAGAGAGAGACGGTAGAGAGAGAGATGGTAGAGAGAGAGTCGTTAGAGAGAGATTCGGTAGAGAGAGAGAGAGAGTCTGGAGAGATACGGTAGATAGAGTCAGTAGAGAAAGAAGGAAGAGAGAGAGAGTGAGTCGGTAGAGAGTGAGAGTCGGTCAAGAGAGAACGTCGGTGGAGCGAGAGAGACACTAGAGTTAGGGATTCGGTAGAGAGAGAGATGGTAGAGAGAGTGACGGTAGAGAGAGAGATGCTAGAGAGAGAGTCGGTAGAGAGAGAGTCGGTAGAGAGAGAGTCGGTAGAGAGAGAGTCGGTAGAGAGAGAGAGAGTCTGGAGATAGACGGTGGATTGAGTCAGTAGAGAAAGACAGTAGAGAGAGAGAGTCGGTAGAGAGAGTGAGACGGCAGAGAGAGAGAGTCAGTGGAGAGAGAGAGACGATAGAGAGAGAGAAGGGAGAGAGAGAGAGTCGGTAGAGAGAGAGAGACGGTGGAGAGAGAGACACAGAGTCAGTAGAGAGAGAGAGATGGTAGAGAGAATCAGTAGAAGGAGAGAGATGGTAGTGTGACAATCAGTATTGAGAGAGCAACGGTAGAGAGAGAGATTCAGTAGAAAGAGAGATGGTAGAAAGAGAGTCGGTACAGAGAGAGAGTCGGTACAGAGAGAGAGTCGGTACAGAGAGAGAGTCGGTAGAGAGACAGAGAGAAAAGGTAGAGAGAGAGAGTTGGTAGAGAGAGAGAGTCTGTACAGAGAGAGAGAGTCGGTAGAGAGAGAGACGGTAGAGAGAGTGATAGTCTGGAGAGAGATGGTAGAGTCGGTAGAGAGAGACAGTAGAGAGAGAGGGAGTCGGTGGAGAGAGAGAGTCAGTTGAGAGATAAAGTCGGTAGAGAGAGAGAGACGTTAGAGAGAGTGATTCGGTAGAGTGAGCGACGGTAGAGAGAGAGTCAGTAGAGAGAGAGACGGTAGAGAAAGAAAGACAGTAGAGAGGTAGTCGGTACAGAGGGAGAGTCGTTACAGAGAGAGAGTCGGTAGAGAGGCAGAGAGAAAAGGTAGATAGAGACAGTCGGTAGGGAGAGAGAGTCTGTAGTAAGAGAGAGAGTGGGTAGAGAGAGAGAGAGGGTAGAGAGAGATAGTCGGTAGAGAGAGAGAGATGGCAGAGAGAGGGAGTCGGTGTGAGAGAGATGGAAGAGAGAGAGAGTTGGTAGAGAGAGAGAGACAGTATAGAGATTCGGTGGAGAAAGAGAGACGGTAGAGAGAGAGAGAGAGGCGGTAGAGAGTGAGAGTCATTGGAGAGAGAAAGCGAGAGTCGGTAGAGAGAGAGAGAGAGTCGATAGGGAGAGAGAGTCAGTAGAGAGAGAGAGACGGTAGAGAGTCAGTAGAGAGAGAGAAGGGAAAGAGAGAGAAGGTAGAGAGAGAGATGGTAGAGAGTCGGTAGAGAGAGAGACGGCAGAGAGAGAGTCGGTAGATTGGGAGTCGGTAGAGAGCGAGAAAGTCTGGAGAGAGATGGTAGATAGATTCGGTAGAGATAGACAGTAGAGTAAGAGAGAGTCGGTAGAGAGAGTGTCGGTCGAGAGAGAAAGTCGGTAGAGAGAGAGAGACACTGGAGAGAGGGCTTCGGTAGAGAGAGAGACAGTAGAGAGAGACGGTAGAGAGAGAGTCAGTAGAGAGAGGGAGAGTCTGGAGAGAGGCGGTAGATAGAGTGGGTAGAGAGAGACGGTAGAGAGAGAGTGTCAGTAGAGAGAGAGAGTCGGTCACGAGAGAAAGTCGGTATAGAGAGACACTAGAGAGAGGGATTTTGTAGAGATAGAGACGGTAGAGAGAGAGTCGGTAGAGAGAGAGTCGGTAGAGAGAGAGTCAGTAGAGAGAGAGAGAGTCTCGAGAGAGACAGTAGATCGAGTCAGTAGAGAAAGACGGTCGAGAGAGAGAGTGAGTCAGTAGAGGGAGAGAGTCGGTCGAGAGAGAAAGTCGGTAGAGTGAGATAGACGGTAAAGAGAGAGAGAGACGGTAGAGAGAGAGACAGAGTCGGTAGAGAGAGAGTCGATAGAGAGAGAGAGTCAGTAGAGAGAGAGAGTAAGTAGAGAGAGTCACGGTAGAGAGAGAGACAGAGTCGGTAGAGAGAGAATCGGTAGAGAGAGAGAGAGGCGGTAGAGAGTGAGAGTCAGTGGAGAGAGAGAAAGAGAGAGTCGGTAGAGAGAGAGAGAGTCGATAGAGAGAGAGAGTCAGTAGAGAGAGAGACACGGTAGAGAGTCGGTAGAGTGAGAGAGAGTCGGTAGATAGAGAGATGGTAGAGAGAGAGTCGGTAGAGAGGGAGTCGGTAGAGAAAGAGAGAGAAGGGAGAGAGAGATAAGGTAGAGAGAGAGACGGTAGAGAGTCAGTAGAGAGAGAGTCGGTAGAGAGAGAGATGGTAGAAAGAGAGTCGGTAGAGAGGGAGTCTGTAGAGAGCGAGAGAGTCTGGAGAGAGACGGCAGATAGAGTCAGTAAAGAGAGACAGTAGAGTAAGAGAGAGTCGGTAGAGAGAGTGTCGGTCGAGAGAGAAAGTCTGTAGAGAGAGAGAGACACTAGAGAGAGGGATTCGGTAGAGAGAGAGACGGTAGAGAGAGAGACGGTAGAGAGAGAGATGGTAGTGAGAGAGTCGGTAGAGAGAGAGTCAGTAGAGAGAGAGAGAGTCTGGAGAGAGAAGTTAGATAGAGTCAGTAGAGAAAGACAGTAGAGAGAGAGAGAGTGAGTTGGTAGAGAGAGAGAGTCGGTTGAGAGACAAAGTTGGTAGAGAGAGACAGATGGTAGAGAGAGAGAGTCAGTAGAGAGAGGAAGAGTCTGGTGAACGGCGGTAGATGGAGTCAGTAGAGAAAGAAGGTAGAGAGAGAGAGTGAGTCGGTAGAGAGAGAGTCGGTAGAGAGAGAGTCAGTAGAGAGAGAGAGAGTCTCGAGAGAGACAGTAGATCGAGTCAGTAGAGAAAGACGGTCGAAGAAAAAGGGAGGCGTACATTAGATATAAGAAGCATGGAGTTAAGGAGATGTTTGAAAGATACATTGAATGTAAGAGGAATCTTAAGAGAGGAATTAGGAAAGCTAAAAGAAGGTACGAGAAAACTATGGCAAGCAGGGTGAAAACAAATCCAAAAGAGTTCTACAAATATGTTAATGGTAAGAGGAAAGCTAGAGACAAAATTGGTCCCTTAGAAAATCAGAGTGGAAAACTGTGTGTGGAACCTAGAGAAATGGGGGAGATATTGAACAGTTTCTTTTCTTCGGTATTCACTAAGGAGAAGGATATTGGGAGATGTGGGATAAAAAAAGCAAATTGGGTAAATATGGGGAATATAGAGATTACAAAAGGTGTAGTTTTAAGGCTTTTGAAGAATATAAAGGTGGATAAGTCTCCAGGACCAGACGGGATCTTCCCCAGGACATTGAGAGAAGTGAAGGAGGAAATAGCAGAGGCTCTGGCGGTAATTTTTCGAATGTCATTAGATATGGGGATAGTGCCGGAGGATTGGCGCATTGCGCATGTGGTTCCGTTATTTAAAAAGGGTTCAAGGAGGAAGCCTGGCAACTATCGGCCTGTAAGTTTGACGTCTGTGGTAGGTAAATTAATGGAGAAAATTCTTAGAGATAGTACTTATAAACATCTGGATAGACAGGGTCTGATCAGGAGTACTCAACATGGATTTGTGGGAGGAAGGTCATGTTTGACCAATCTGATTGAATTTTTTGAAGAGGTGACTAGGAATGTGGATGAGGGTAGCGCAGTGGATGTTGTCTATATGGACTTCAGTAAGGCCTTCGATAAGGTACCACATGGAAGGTTAGTTAGGAAGGTGCAGTCTTTAGGTATAAATTTTGAGATAGTCAAATGGATTGAACATTGGCTGAAAGGGAGAGGCCAGAGAGTGGTAGTGGATAATTGTCTGTCAGGTTGGAGGCCGGTGACCAGTGGTGTGCCTCAAGGATCTGTATTGGGCCCATTGTTGTTCGTTATATACATTAATGATCTAGATGATGGGGTGGTGAATTGGATTAGTAAATATGCAGACGATACTAAGATAGGTGGAATAGTGGATAATGAAGAAGGTTTTCTAGGATTGCAGAGGGATTTGGGCTGCTTAGAAAAGTGGGCTGAAAAATGGCAGATGGAATTTAATGCTGATAAGTGTGAGGTGCTTCATTTTGGTAAGAAGAATCAGAATAGGACATATGTGGTAAATGGGAGAGCATTGAGGAATACAGAAGAGCAGAAAGATTTAGGAGTGACGGTACATCGTTCCCTGAAGGTAGAAACTCACGTGAATAGGTTGGTGAAGAAGGCTTTTAGTATGCTGGCCTTTATCAATCATTGCATGGAATATAGGAGTTGGGAGGTGATGTTGAGATTGTATAAGACGTTGGTGCGGCCTAATTTGGAGTTCTGTGTGCAGTTCTGGTCGCCTAATTATAGGAAGGATATAAACAGAGTGGAGAGAGTGCAGAGAAGGTTTACCAGAATGTTGCCTGGGTTTAAGCATCTGGAGTATGGGGAGAGATTGGACAGATTGGGTCTTTATTCTTTGGAGCGTAGAAGGTTGAGAGGGGATTTGATAGAAGTATTTAAGATTATGAAAGGGATAGACAGAGTGGATGTGGATAGACTATTTCCGTTAAGAGGAGGAAAGATTAAAACAAGAGGACATGAGTTAAGAATTAAGGGGCAGAGGTTTAGAGGTAACATGAGGGGGAACTTCTTTACTCAGAGAGTGGTAGCTGTGTGGAATGATCTTCCGGGAGAAATAGTGGCGGCGGAGTCAATTGTATTATTTAAGAAAAGGTTGGACAGGTATATGGATGAGAGGAAGATGGAGGGTTATGGGCATTGTGCAGGGAGGTGGGATTAGAAAGGGGTGTTTGGTTCGGTGCGGACTAGAAGGGCCTAATGGCCTGTTTCCGTGCTGTAATTGTTATTATTATTATATTATTATTATTAGAGTGAGAGTCGGTCAAGAGAGAACGTCGGTGGAGCGAGAGAGACACTAGAGTTAGGGATTCGGTAGAGAGAGAGACGGTAGAGAGAGTGACGGTAGAGAAAGAGATGGTAGAGAGAGGGTCGGTAGAGAGAGAGTCTGTAGAGAGAGAGTCGGTAGAGAGAGAGTCCGTAGAGAGAGATAGAGTCTGGAGAGAGACGGTGCATAGAGTCAGTAGAGAAAGACAGTAGACAGAGAGAGTCGGTAGAGAGAGTGAGACGGCAGAGAGAGAGAGTCAGTGGAGAGAGAGAGACGGTAGAGAGAGAGAAGGGAGAGAGAGAGAGTCGGTAGAGAGAGAGACGGTGGAGAGAGAGAGAGAGTCGATAGAGAGAGAAGTCAGTAGAGAGAGAGAGACGGTAGAGAGAGAGTCGGTAGAGAGAGAGAGAGTCTGGAGATAGACGGTGGATAGAGTCAGTAGAGAAAGACAGTAGAGAGAGAGAGTCGGTGGAGAGAGTGAGACGGAAGAGAGACAGAGTCAGTGGAGAGAGAGAGACGATAGAGAGAGAGAAGGGAGAGAGAGAGAGTCGGTAGAGAGAGAGAGACGGTGGAGAGAGAGACACAGAGTCAGTAGAGAGAGAGAGATGGTAGAGAGAATCAGTAGAAGGAGAGAGATGGTAGTGTGACAATCAGTATTGAGAGAGCAACGGTAGAGAGAGAGATTCAGTAGAAAGAGAGTCGGTACAGAGAGAGAGTCGGTACAGAGAGAGAGTCGGTAGAGAGACAGAGAGAAAAGGTAGAGAGAGAGAGAGTTGGTAGAGAGAGAGAGTCTGTACAGAGAGAGAGAGTCGGTAGAGAGAGAGACGGTAGAGAGAGTGATAGTGTGGAGAGAGATGGTAGAGTCGGTAGAGAGAGACAGTAGAGAGAGAGAGAGTCGGTGGAGAGAGAGAGTCAGTTGAGAGATAAAGTCGGTAGAGAGAGAGAGACGTTAGAGAGAGTGATTCGGTAGAGTGAGCGACGGAAGAGAGAGTCGGTAGAGTGAGCGACGGAAGAGAGAGAGTCAGTAGAGAGAGAGACGGTAGAGAAAGAAAGACAGTAGAGAGGTAGTCGGTACGGAGGGAGAGTCGTTACAGAGAGAGAGTCGGTAGAGAGGGCAGAGAGAAAAGGTAGATAGAGAGAGTCGGTAGGGAGAGAGAGTCTGTAGTAAGAGAGAGAGTGGGTAGAGAGAGAGAGAGGGTAGAGAGAGATAGTCGGTAGAGAGAGAGAGTCGGTAGAGAGAGATAGTCGGTAGAGAGAGAGAGTCGGTGGAGATAGAGAGACGGTAGAGAGAGAGAGTCGGTAGAGAGAGAGAGAGTCTGTAGAGAGAGAGTTAATAGAGCGAGAGAGTCAGTAGGGAGAGAGTGTTGGTAGAGAGAGAGAGTCGGTAGAGAGAGAGTCAGTAGGAGAGAGACGGTAGAGAGAGTGTCAGTAGAGAGAGAGAGATGGAAGAGAGAGAGTCAGTAGAGAGAGAAAGACGGTAGAGAGAGGGGGTCGGTGGAGAGAGGGATGGAAGAGAGAGAGAGAGAGTCGGTAGTGAGAGAGAAGGTAGAGAGAGGGTCAGTGGAGAGAGAGAGTCAAAGAGAGTGAGAGTCAGTAGAGAGAGAGAGAGTAGGTCGACAGAGAAAGTCTGTAGAGAGAGAGATGGTAGAGAGAGTGATGGTAGAGAGAGAGTCAGTAGAGAGCGAGATGGTAGAGAGAGAGAAACGGTAGAGAGAGATTCGGTGCAGAGTGAGAGTCGGTAGAGAGAGAGAGTCTGGAGAGAGGGACACGGTAGAGAGAGGGAGTCGGTGGAGAGAGAGACAAAAGAGAGAGACGGTACAGAGAGGGAGTCTGTGGAGAGAGAGACGGAAGCGAGAGAGATTCAGTAGAGAGAGAGAGTCGGTAGAGAGATTCAGTGGAGAGAGAGAGTCGATAGAGAGAGAGAGAGAGAAGGGAGAGAGAAGGTAGAGATAGAGTCGGTAGAGAGAGAGTTGGTAGAGAGAGAGACCGTAGAGAGAGAGTCGGTAGAGAGAGAGTCGGAAGAGAGACAGAGAGAAAAGGTAGAGAGAGAGTCGGTAGAGAGAGAGAGAGTCTGTACAGAGAGAGAGTCGGTCACGAGAGACAGTCGGTAGAGAGAGAGTCGGTAGAGAGAGAGAGTCTGGAGAGAGACGGTAGATAGAGTCGGTAGATTAAGAGAGGGTCGGTAGAGAGAGTGTCGGTCGACAGAGAAAGTCGGTAGAGAGAGAGAGACGGTAGAGAGAGGTATTCGGTAGAGAGAGTGTCAGTACCGAGAGTGAGTAGGTAGAGAGAGAGTCAGTAGACAGAGGGAGAGTCTGGAGAGAGGCGGTAGATAGAGTCAGTAGAGAGAGACGATAGAGAGAGAGAGTCAGTAGAGAGAGACAGAGTCGGTCACGGGAGACAGTCAGTGGAGAGAGAGAGAGACACTAGAGAGATGGATTCGGTACAGAGAGAGACGGTAGAAAGAGAGAAGTTAGAGAGAGACGGTAGAGTAAGAGAGAGTCGGTAGAGATAGTGTCGGTCGAGAGAGAAAGTCGGTAGAGAGAGAGAGAGAAGGTAGAGAGAGGGATTCAGTAGAGAGAGAGTCAGTGCAGAGAGAGAGTAGGTAGAGAGAGAGTCAGTAGTGAGAGAGAGAGACTGGAGAGAGGCGGTAGATAGAGTCGGTAGAGAGAGACGGTAGAGAGAGAGAGTCATTAGAGAGAGAGAGTCGGTCACGAGAGACAGTCGGTAGAGAGAGAGAGACACTAGAGAGAGGGATTCAGTAGAGAGAGAACCGTAGAGAAAGAGATGGTAGAGAGAGAGTTGGTTGAGAGAGAGAGTCTGGAGAGAGACGGTAGATAGAGTCAGTAGAGTAAGACGGTAGAGAGAGAGAGTGAGTCGGTAGAGAGAGAGATTCGGTTGAGAGAGAAAGTCGCTAGAGAGAGACAGACGGTAGAGAGAGAGACCGTAGAGAGAGAGTAACTAGAGGGTCGGTAGAGAGAGAGAGTCAGTAGAGAGAGAGTCGGTGGAGAGAGAGAGACGGTAGAGAGAGGGTCGGTACAGAGGGAGAGTCCATAGAGAGAGAGAAAGAATGTAGAGAGAGAGATTCGGTAGAGACAGAGTCGGTAGAGAGGGAGAGAGTCGGTTGAGAGAGAGAGTCGGTGGAGAGGGTGAGTTGGTAGAGAGAGATAGTCGGTAGAGAGATAGAGTCGGGAGAGAGAGTCGGTAGAGAGAGAGTCGGTTGAGAGAGAGTGTCGGTGGAGAGAGGGTGTCGGTAGAGAGAGAGAGTCGGTAGAGAGAGAAAGAGTCGGTAGAGAGAGAGAGATTCGGTGGAGAGAGAGAGGTGGTAGACAGATAGTCGGTATAGAGAGAGAGTCGGTAGAGAGAGAGAGAAGGTGGAAAGAGAGAGTCTGTACATAGAGAGACGGTAGAGAGAGAGAGAGTCGGTAGAGAGAGAGAGTCGGTAGAGGGAGAGAGGCGGTAGAGAGAGAGAGTCAGTGGAGAGAGAGACGGTAGAGAGAGAGAGTTGGTAGAAAGAGAGAGTCGATAGAGAGGGAGAGAAACGATAAAGAGAGAGAGGCGGTAGAGAATGAGAGTCGGTGTAGAGAGAGATATGGAAGAGAGAGAGAGTCGGTAGAGAGAGAGAGTCAATAGAGAGAGAGAGTCGGTAGAGAGAGAGCGTTGTTAGAGAGAGAGAGTCGGTAGAGAGAGAGTCGGTGGAGAGAGAGAGACGGTATAGTGAGAGTCAGTACAGAGAGAGTCGGTAGAGAGAGTGTCAGTAGAGAGAGAGAGGTGGAACAGAGAGAGTCAGTAGTGAGAGAAAGACGGTAGAGAGAGGGAGTCGGTGGAGGGAGGGACGAAAGAGAGAGAGAGTCGGTAGAGAGAGAGAAGGTAGAGAGAGAGTCAGTAGACAGAGGGAGAGTCTGGAGAGAGGCGGTAGAGTCGGTAGAGAGAGATGGTAGAGAGAGACAGTCAGTAGAGAGAGAAAGTCGGTCACGGGAGACAGTCAGTAGAGAGAGAGAGACACTAGAGAGAGGGATTCGGTAGAGAGAGAGACAGTAGAGAGAGAGATGGTAGAGAGAGAGATGGTAGAGAGAGTGTCGGTAGAGAGAGAGTCGGTAGAGAGAGAGAGTCGGTTGAGAGAGAGAGTCGGTGGAGATAGAGAGCCGGTAGAGAGAGAGAGTAGGTAGAGAGAGAGAGAGTCGGTAGAGAGAGAGAGAGTCGGTGGAGAGAGAGAGGTGGTAGACAGAGAGTCGATACCGAGATAGAGTCGGTAGAGAGAGAGAGAAGGTTGAAAGAGAGAGTCTGTACATAGAGAGATGGTAGAGAGAGAGAGAGAGTCGGTATAGAGGGAGAGTCGGTGGAGAGAGAGAGAGACGGTAGAGAGAGAGAGAGTTGGTGGAGAGACAGAGGTGGTAGACAGAGATTCGGTACAGAGAGAGAGAGTCGATAGCGAGAGAGAGAAGGTAGAAAGAGAGAGTCTGTACATAGAGAGATTGTAGAGAAAGAGAAAGTCGGTAGAGAGAGAGAGTCGGTAGAAGGAGAGAGGTGGTACAGAGAGAGAGTCGGTGGAGAGAGAGAGACGGTAGAGAGAGAGTCGGCAGAGAGAGAGTCGGTAGAAAGAGAGAGTCGATATAGAGAGAGACGATAGAGAGAGAGAGGCGGTAGAGAATGAGAGTCAGTGGAGAGAGAGAGATGGAAGAGACAGATAGTCAGTAGAGAGAGAGAGTCAATAGAGAGAGAGAGAAGGTAGAGAGAGAGTGTCGGTAGAGAGAGAGAGTCGGTGGAGAGAGAGTCGGTGGAGAGAGAGAGACGGTAGAGAGAGAGTCAGTACAGAGAGAGTCGGTAGAGAGAGTGTCAGTAGAGAGAGAGAGGTGGAACAGAGAGAGTCAGTAGTGAGAGAAAGACGGTAGAGAGAGGGAGTCGGTGGAGGGAGGGACGAAAGAGAAAGAGAGTCGGTAGAGAGAGAGAAGGTAGAGAGAGGGAGTCGGTGGAGAGAGAGACAGAAGATAGAGACAGTACAGAGAGGGAGTTGTTGGAGAGAGAGACGGAAGAGAGTGAGATTCAGTAGAGAGAGAGAGTCGGCAGAGAAAGAGAGACGGTAGAGAGAGAGTCAGTGGAGAGAGAGAGTCGGTAGAGAGAGAAAGAGAAGGGAGAGAGAGTGAAGGTAGAGAGAGAGTCGGTAGAGAGTCAGTAGAGAGAGAGTTGGTAGAGAAAGAGAGAGTCGGTCGAGTGAGAAAGTCGGTTGACACAGAGACGGTAGAGAGAGTGAGTCTGTAGAGAAAGAGAGTCTGTAGAGAGAGACACGGTAGAGGGAGAGACAGAGTCGGTAGAGAGAGAGTCGGTAGAGAGAGAGAGTCGGTTGAGAGAGAGTCGGTAGAGAGAGAGAGAGTCTGGAGAGAGACGGTGGATAGAGTCAGTAGAGAAAGACAGTAGAGAGAGAGAGTCGGTAGAGAGAGTGAGACGGCAGAGAGAGAGAGTCAGTGGAGAGAGAGAGACGGTAGAGAGAGAGAAGGGAGAGAGAGAGAGTCGGTAGAGAGAGAGAGACGGTGGAGAGAGAGACACAGAGTCAGTAGAGAGAGAGAGATGGTAGAGAGAATCAGTAGAAGGAGAGAGATGGTAGAGTGACAATCAGTATTGAGAGAGCAACGGTAGAGAGAGACATTCAGTAGAAAGAGAGATGGTAGAAAGAGAGTTGGTACAGAGAGAGAGTCGGTACAGAGAGATAGTCGGTGGAGAGACAGAGTGAAAAGGTAGAGAGAGAGAGAGTTGGTAGAGAGAAAGATGGTAGAGAGAGAGTCGGTAGAGAGAGAGTCAGTAGAGAGAGAGAGAGTCTGGAGAGAGACGGTAGATAGAGTCAGTAGAGAAAGACAGTAGAGAGAGAGAGTGAGTTGGTAGAGAGAGAGAGTCGGTTGAGAGAGAAAGTCGGTAGAGAGAGAGAGATGGTAGAGATAGAGAGTCAGTAGGGAGAGGAAGAGTTTGGTGAGAGTCGGTAGATGGAGTCGGTAGAGAGAGATGGTAAAGAGAGAGAGTCGGTCACGAGAGAAAGTCGGTAGAGGGAGAGAGACACTAGAGGGAGGGATTCGGTATAGAGAGAGATGGTAGAGAGAGAGAGGGTAGAGAGAGAGATGGTAGAGAGAGAGTCGGTAGAGAGAGATTCGGTAGAGAGAGAGAGAGTCCGGAGAGAGACGGTAGATAGAGTCAGTAGAGAAAGAAGGTAGAGAGAGAGAGTGAGTCGGTAGAGAGTGAGAGTCGGTCAAGAGAGAACGTCGGTGGAGCGAGAGAGACACTAGAGTTAGGGATTCGGTAGAGGGAGAGACGGTAGAGAGAGTGACGGTAGAGAGTGAGATGGTAGAGAGAGAGTCGGTAGAGAGAGGTCGGTAGGGAGAGAGTCGGTAGAGAGAGAGTCGGTAGAGAGAGAGAGAGTCTGGAGAGAGACGGTGGATAGAGTCAGTAGACAAAGACAGTAGAGAGAGAGAGTCGGTAAAGAGAGTGAGACGGCAGAGAGAGAGAGTCAGTGGAGAGAGAGAGATGGTAGAGAGAGAGAAGGGAGAAAGAGAGAGTCGGTAGAGAGAGAGAGTTGGTGGAGAGAGAGAGAGAGTCGATAGAGAGAGAGAGTCAGTAGAGAGAGAGAGATGGTAGAGAGTCGGTAGAGTGAGAGAGAGTCGGTAGAGAGAGAGATGGTAGAGAGAGAGTCGGTAGAGAGGGAGTCGGTAGAGAAAGAGAGAGAAGGGAGAGAGAGATAAGGTAGAGAGAGAGTCGGTAGAGAGGGAGTCAGTAGAGAGCGAGAGAGTCTGGAGAGAGACAGTAGATAGAGTCAGTAAAGAGAGACAGTAGAGTAAGAGAGAGTCGGTAGAGAGAGTGTCGGTCGAGAGAGAAAGTCGGTAGAGAGAGAGAGACACTAGAGAGAGGGATTCGGTAGAGAGAGAGATGGTAGAGAGAGAGACGGTAGAGAGAGAGATGGTAGAGAGAGAGTCGGTAGAGAGAGAGTCAGTAGAGAGAGAGAGAGTCTGGAGAGAGACGGTAGATAGAGAAAGACAGTACAGAGAGAGAGTGAGTTGGTAGAGAGAGAGAGTCGGTTGAGAGAGAAAGTCGGTAGAGATAGAGAGATGGTAGAGAGAGAGAGTCAGTAGAGAGAGGAAGAGTCTGGAGAGAGGCGGTAGTTGGAGTCGGTAGAGTGAGATGGTAAAGAGAGAGAGTCGGTAACGAGAGAAAGTCGGTAGAGGGAGAGAGACACTAGAGGGAGGGATTCGGTATAGAGAGAGATGGTAGAGAGAGAGACGGTAGAGAGAGAGATGGTAGAGAGAGAGTCAGAGAGAGATTCGGTAGAGAGAGAGAGAGTCTGGAGAGATACGGTAGATAGAGTCAGTAGAGAAAGAAGGAAGAGAGAGAGAGTGAGTCGGTAGAGAGTGAGAGTCGGTCAAGAGAGAACGTCGGTGGAGCGAGAGAGACACTAGAGTTAGGGATTCGGTAGAGAGAGAGACGGTAGAGAGAGTGACGGTAGAGAGAGAGATGCTAGAGAGAGAGTCGGTAGAGAGAGAGTCGGTAGAGAGACAGTAGATAGAGTCAGTAGAGAAAGAAGGTAGAGAGAGAGAGTGAGTCGGTAGAGAGTGAGAGTCGGTCAAGAGAGAACGTCGGTGGAGCGAGAGAGACACTAGAGTTAGGGATTCGGTAGAGGGAGAGACGGTAGAGAGAGTGACGGTAGAGAGTGAGATGGTAGAGAGAGAGTCGGTAGAGAGAGGTCGGTAGGGAGAGAGTCGGTAGAGAGAGAGTCGGTAGAGAGAGAGAGAGTCTGGAGAGAGACGGTGGATAGAGTCAGTAGACAAAGACAGTAGAGAGAGAGAGTCGGTAAAGGGAGTGAGACGGCAGAGAGAGAGAGTCAGTGGAGAGAGAGAGATGGTAGAGAGAGAGAAGGGAGAAAGAGAGAGTCGGTAGAGAGAGAGAGTTGGTGGAGAGAGAGAGAGAGTCGATAGAGAGAGAGAGTCAGTAGAGAGAGAGAGATGGTAGAGAGTCGGTAGAGTGAGAGAGAGTCGGTAGAGAGAGAGATGGTAGAGAGAGAGTCGGTAGAGAGGGAGTCGGTAGAGAAAGAGAGAGAAGGGAGAGAGAGATAAGGTAGAGAGAGAGTCGGTAGAGAGGGAGTCAGTAGAGAGCGAGAGAGTCTGGAGAGAGACAGTAGATAGAGTCAGTAAAGAGAGACAGTAGAGTAAGAGAGAGTCGGTAGAGAGAGTGTCGGTCGAGAGAGAAAGTCGGTAGAGAGAGAGAGACACTAGAGAGAGGGATTCGGTAGAGAGAGAGATGGTAGAGAGAGAGACGGTAGAGAGAGAGATGGTAGAGAGAGAGTCGGTAGAGAGAGAGTCAGTAGAGAGAGAGAGAGTCTGGAGAGAGACGGTAGATAGAGAAAGACAGTACAGAGAGAGAGTGAGTTGGTAGAGAGAGAGAGTCGGTTGAGAGAGAAAGTCGGTAGAGATAGAGAGATGGTAGAGAGAGAGAGTCAGTAGAGAGAGGAAGAGTCTGGAGAGAGGCGGTAGTTGGAGTCGGTAGAGTGAGATGGTAAAGAGAGAGAGTCGGTACGAGAGAAAGTCGGTAGAGGGAGAGAGACACTAGAGGGAGGGATTCGGTATAGAGAGAGATGGTAGAGAGAGAGACGGTAGAGAGAGAGATGGTAGAGAGAGAGTCAGAGAGAGATTCGGTAGAGAGAGAGAGAGTCTGGAGAGATACGGTAGATAGAGTCAGTAGAGAAAGAAGGAAGAGAGAGAGAGTGAGTCGGTAGAGAGTGAGAGTCGGTCAAGAGAGAACGTCGGTGGAGCGAGAGAGACACTAGAGTTAGGGATTCGGTAGAGAGAGAGACGGTAGAGAGAGTGACGGTAGAGAGAGAGATGCTAGAGAGAGAGTCGGTAGAGAGAGAGTCGGTAGAGAGACAGTAGATAGAGTCAGTAGAGAAAGAAGGTAGAGAGAGAGAGTGAGTCGGTAGAGAGTGAGAGTCGGTCAAGAGAGAACGTCGGTGGAGCGAGAGAGACACTAGAGTTAGGGATTCGGTAGAGGGAGAGACGGTAGAGAGAGTGACGGTAGAGAGTGAGATGGTAGAGAGAGAGTCGGTAGAGAGAGGTCGGTAGGGAGAGAGTCGGTAGAGAGAGAGTCGGTAGAGAGAGAGAGAGTCTGGAGAGAGACGGTGGATAGAGTCAGTAGACAAAGACAGTAGAGAGAGAGAGTCGGTAAAGAGAGTGAGACGGCAGAGAGAGAGAGTCAGTGGAGAGAGAGAGATGGTAGAGAGAGAGAAGGGAGAAAGAGAGAGTCGGTAGAGAGAGAGAGTTGGTGGAGAGAGAGAGAGAGTCGATAGAGAGAGAGAGTCAGTAGAGAGAGAGAGATGGTAGAGAGTCGGTAGAGTGAGAGAGAGTCGGTAGAGAGAGAGATGGTAGAGAGAGAGTCGGTAGAGAGGGAGTCGGTAGAGAAAGAGAGAGAAGGGAGAGAGAGATAAGGTAGAGAGAGAGTCGGTAGAGAGGGAGTCAGTAGAGAGCGAGAGAGTCTGGAGAGAGACAGTAGATAGAGTCAGTAAAGAGAGACAGTAGAGTAAGAGAGAGTCGGTAGAGAGAGTGTCGGTCGAGAGAGAAAGTCGGTAGAGAGAGAGAGACACTAGAGAGAGGGATTCGGTAGAGAGAGAGATGGTAGAGAGAGAGACGGTAGAGAGAGAGATGGTAGAGAGAGAGTCGGTAGAGAGAGAGTCAGTAGAGAGAGAGAGAGTCTGGAGAGAGACGGTAGATAGAGAAAGACAGTACAGAGAGAGAGTGAGTTGGTAGAGAGAGAGAGTCGGTTGAGAGAGAAAGTCGGTAGAGATGGAGAGATGGTAGAGAGAGAGAGTCAGTAGAGAGAGGAAGAGTCTGGAGAGAGGCGGTAGTTGGAGTCGGTAGAGTGAGATGGAAAAGAGAGAGAGTCGGTAACGAGAGAAAGTCGGTAGAGGGAGAGAGACACTAGAGGGAGGGATTCGGTATAGAGAGAGATGGTAGAGAGAGAGACGGTAGAGAGAGAGATGGTAGAGAGAGAGTCAGAGAGAGATTCGGTAGAGAGAGAGAGAGTCTGGAGAGATACGGTAGATAGAGTCAGTAGAGAAAGAAGGAAGAGAGAGAGAGTGAGTCGGTAGAGAGTGAGAGTCGGTCAAGAGAGAACGTCGGTGGAGCGAGAGAGACACTAGAGTTAGGGATTCGGTAGAGAGAGAGACGGTAGAGAGAGTGACGGTAGAGAGAGAGATGCTAGAGAGAGAGTCGGTAGAGAGAGAGTCGGTAGAGAGACAGTAGATAGAGTCAGTAAAGAGAGACAGTAGAGTAAGAGAGAGTCGGTAGAGAGAGTGTCGGTCGAGAGAGAAAGTCGGTAGAGAGAGAGAGATGGTAGAGAGAGAGAGTCAGTAGAGAGAGGAAGAGTCTGGAGAGAGGCGGTAGTTGGAGTCGGTAGAGTGAGATGGTAAAGAGAGAGAGTCGGTAACGAGAGAAAGTCGGTAGAGGGAGAGAGACACTAGAGGGAGGGATTCGGTATAGAGAGAGATGGTAGAGAGAGAGACGGTAGAGAGAGAGATGGTAGAGAGAGAGTCGTTAGAGAGAGATTCGGTAGAGAGAGAGAGAGAGTCTGGAGAGATACGGTAGATAGAGTCAGTAGAGAAAGAAGGAAGAGAGAGAGAGTGAGTCGGTAGAGAGTGAGAGTCGGTCAAGAGAGAACGTCGGTGGAGCGAGAGAGACACTAGAGTTAGGGATTCGGTAGAGAGAGAGATGGTAGAGAGAGTGACGGTAGAGAGAGAGATGCTAGAGAGAGAGTCGGTAGAGAGAGAGTCGGTAGAGAGAGAGTCGGTAGAGAGAGAGTCGGTAGAGAGAGAGAGAGTCTGGAGATAGACGGTGGATTGAGTCAGTAGAGAAAGACAGTAGAGAGAGAGAGTCGGTAGAGAGAGTGAGACGGCAGAGAGAGAGAGTCAGTGGAGAGAGAGAGACGATAGAGAGAGAGAAGGGAGAGAGAGAGAGTCGGTAGAGAGAGAGAGACGGTGGAGAGAGAGACACAGAGTCAGTAGAGAGAGAGAGATGGTAGAGAGAATCAGTAGAAGGAGAGAGATGGTAGTGTGACAATCAGTATTGAGAGAGCAACGGTAGAGAGAGAGATTCAGTAGAAAGAGAGATGGTAGAAAGAGAGTCGGTACAGAGAGAGAGTCGGTACAGAGAGAGAGTCGGTACAGAGAGAGAGTCGGTAGAGAGACAGAGAGAAAAGGTAGAGAGAGAGAGTTGGTAGAGAGAGAGAGTCTGTACAGAGAGAGAGAGTCGGTAGAGAGAGAGACGGTAGAGAGAGTGATAGTCTGGAGAGAGATGGTAGAGTCGGTAGAGAGAGACAGTAGAGAGAGAGAGAGTCGGTGGAGAGAGAGAGTCAGTTGAGAGATAAAGTCGGTAGAGAGAGAGAGACGTTAGAGAGAGTGATTCGGTAGAGTGAGCGACGGTAGAGAGAGAGTCAGTAGAGAGAGAGACGGTAGAGAAAGAAAGACAGTAGAGAGGTAGTCGGTACAGAGGGAGAGTCGTTACAGAGAGAGAGTCGGTAGAGAGGCAGAGAGAAAAGGTAGATAGAGACAGTCGGTAGGGAGAGAGAGTCTGTAGTAAGAGAGAGAGTGGGTAGAGAGAGAGAGAGGGTAGAGAGAGATAGTCGGTAGAGAGAGAGAGATGGCAGAGAGAGGGAGTCGGTGTGAGAGAGATGGAAGAGAGAGAGAGTTGGTAGAGAGAGAGAGACAGTATAGAGATTCGGTGGAGAAAGAGAGACGGTAGAGAGAGAGAGAGAGGCGGTAGAGAGTGAGAGTCATTGGAGAGAGAAAGCGAGAGTCGGTAGAGAGAGAGAGAGAGTCGATAGGGAGAGAGAGTCAGTAGAGAGAGAGAGACGGTAGAGAGTCAGTAGAGAGAGAGAAGGGAAAGAGAGAGAAGGTAGAGAGAGAGATGGTAGAGAGTCGGTAGAGAGAGAGACGGCAGAGAGAGAGTCGGTAGATTGGGAGTCGGTAGAGAGCGAGAAAGTCTGGAGAGAGATGGTAGATAGATTCGGTAGAGATAGACAGTAGAGTAAGAGAGAGTCGGTAGAGAGAGTGTCGGTCGAGAGAGAAAGTCGGTAGAGAGAGAGAGACACTGGAGAGAGGGCTTCGGTAGAGAGAGAGACAGTAGAGAGAGACGGTAGAGAGAGAGTCAGTAGAGAGAGGGAGAGTCTGGAGAGAGGCGGTAGATAGAGTGGGTAGAGAGAGACGGTAGAGAGAGAGTGTCAGTAGAGAGAGAGAGTCGGTCACGAGAGAAAGTCGGTATAGAGAGACACTAGAGAGAGGGATTTTGTAGAGATAGAGACGGTAGAGAGAGAGTCGGTAGAGAGAGAGTCGGTAGAGAGAGAGTCAGTAGAGAGAGAGAGAGTCTCGAGAGAGACAGTAGATCGAGTCAGTAGAGAAAGACGGTCGAGAGAGAGAGTGAGTCAGTAGAGGGAGAGAGTCGGTCGAGAGAGAAAGTCGGTAGAGTGAGATAGACGGTAAAGAGAGAGAGAGACGGTAGAGAGAGAGACAGAGTCGGTAGAGAGAGAGTCGATAGAGAGAGAGAGTCAGTAGAGAGAGAGAGTAAGTAGAGAGAGTCACGGTAGAGAGAGAGACAGAGTCGGTAGAGAGAGAATCGGTAGAGAGAGAGAGAGGCGGTAGAGAGTGAGAGTCAGTGGAGAGAGAGAAAGAGAGAGTCGGTAGAGAGAGAGAGAGTCGATAGAGAGAGAGAGTCAGTAGAGAGAGAGACACGGTAGAGAGTCGGTAGAGTGAGAGAGAGTCGGTAGATAGAGAGATGGTAGAGAGAGAGTCGGTAGAGAGGGAGTCGGTAGAGAAAGAGAGAGAAGGGAGAGAGAGATAAGGTAGAGAGAGAGACGGTA
This sequence comes from Narcine bancroftii, assembly GCF_036971445.1. Lineage (NCBI taxonomy): Eukaryota > Metazoa > Chordata > Chondrichthyes > Torpediniformes > Narcinidae > Narcine > Narcine bancroftii. The sequence goes on from NC_091470.1 coordinate 203,170,949, forward strand.
GAGAGTCAGTAGAGAGAGAGTCGGTAGAGAGAGAGATGGTAGAAAGAGAGTCGGTAGAGAGGGAGTCTGTAGAGAGCGAGAGAGTCTGGTGAGAGACGGCAGATAGAGTCAGTAAAGAGAGACAGTAGAGTAAGAGAGAGTCGGTAGAGAGAGTGTCGGTCGAGAGAGAAAGTCTGTAGAGAGAGAGAGACACTAGAGAGAGGGATTCGGTAGAGAGAGAGACGGTAGAGAGAGAGACGGTAGAGAGAGAGATGGTAGTGAGAGAGTCGGTAGAGAGAGAGTCAGTAGAGAGAGAGAGAGTCTGGAGAGAGAAGTTAGATAGAGTCAGTAGAGAAAGACAGTAGAGAGAGAGAGAGTGAGTTGGTAGAGAGAGAGAGTCGGTTGAGAGACAAAGTTGGTAGAGAGAGACAGATGGTAGAGAGAGAGAGTCAGTAGAGAGAGGAAGAGTCTGGTGAACGGCGGTAGATGGAGTCAGTAGAGAAAGAAGGTAGAGAGAGAGAGTGAGTCGGTAGAGAGAGAGTCGGTAGAGAGAGAGTCAGTAGAGAGAGAGAGAGTCTCGAGAGAGACAGTAGATCGAGTCAGTAGAGAAAGACGGTCGAAGAAAAAGGGAGGCGTACATTAGATATAAGAAGCATGGAGTTAAGGAGATGTTTGAAAGATACATTGAATGTAAGAGGAATCTTAAGAGAGGAATTAGGAAAGCTAAAAGAAGGTACGAGAAAACTATGGCAAGCAGGGTGAAAACAAATCCAAAAGAGTTCTACAAATATGTTAATGGTAAGAGGAAAGCTAGAGACAAAATTGGTCCCTTAGAAAATCAGAGTGGAAAACTGTGTGTGGAACCTAGAGAAATGGGGGAGATATTGAACAGTTTCTTTTCTTCGGTATTCACTAAGGAGAAGGATATTGGGAGATGTGGGATAAAAAAAGCAAATTGGGTAAATATGGGGAATATAGAGATTACAAAAGGTGTAGTTTTAAGGCTTTTGAAGAATATAAAGGTGGATAAGTCTCCAGGACCAGACGGGATCTTCCCCAGGACATTGAGAGAAGTGAAGGAGGAAATAGCAGAGGCTCTGGCGGTAATTTTTCGAATGTCATTAGATATGGGGATAGTGCCGGAGGATTGGCGCATTGCGCATGTGGTTCCGTTATTTAAAAAGGGTTCAAGGAGGAAGCCTGGCAACTATCGGCCTGTAAGTTTGACGTCTGTGGTAGGTAAATTAATGGAGAAAATTCTTAGAGATAGTACTTATAAACATCTGGATAGACAGGGTCTGATCAGGAGTACTCAACATGGATTTGTGGGAGGAAGGTCATGTTTGACCAATCTGATTGAATTTTTTGAAGAGGTGACTAGGAATGTGGATGAGGGTAGCGCAGTGGATGTTGTCTATATGGACTTCAGTAAGGCCTTCGATAAGGTACCACATGGAAGGTTAGTTAGGAAGGTGCAGTCTTTAGGTATAAATTTTGAGATAGTCAAATGGATTGAACATTGGCTGAAAGGGAGAGGCCAGAGAGTGGTAGTGGATAATTGTCTGTCAGGTTGGAGGCCGGTGACCAGTGGTGTGCCTCAAGGATCTGTATTGGGCCCATTGTTGTTCGTTATATACATTAATGATCTAGATGATGGGGTGGTGAATTGGATTAGTAAATATGCAGACGATACTAAGATAGGTGGAATAGTGGATAATGAAGAAGGTTTTCTAGGATTGCAGAGGGATTTGGGCTGCTTAGAAAAGTGGGCTGAAAAATGGCAGATGGAATTTAATGCTGATAAGTGTGAGGTGCTTCATTTTGGTAAGAAGAATCAGAATAGGACATATGTGGTAAATGGGAGAGCATTGAGGAATACAGAAGAGCAGAAAGATTTAGGAGTGACGGTACATCGTTCCCTGAAGGTAGAAACTCACGTGAATAGGTTGGTGAAGAAGGCTTTTAGTATGCTGGCCTTTATCAATCATTGCATGGAATATAGGAGTTGGGAGGTGATGTTGAGATTGTATAAGACGTTGGTGCGGCCTAATTTGGAGTTCTGTGTGCAGTTCTGGTCGCCTAATTATAGGAAGGATATAAACAGAGTGGAGAGAGTGCAGAGAAGGTTTACCAGAATGTTGCCTGGGTTTAAGCATCTGGAGTATGGGGAGAGATTGGACAGATTGGGTCTTTATTCTTTGGAGCGTAGAAGGTTGAGAGGGGATTTGATAGAAGTATTTAAGATTATGAAAGGGATAGACAGAGTGGATGTGGATAGACTATTTCCGTTAAGAGGAGGAAAGATTAAAACAAGAGGACATGAGTTAAGAATTAAGGGGCAGAGGTTTAGAGGTAACATGAGGGGGAACTTCTTTACTCAGAGAGTGGTAGCTGTGTGGAATGATCTTCCGGGAGAAATAGTGGCGGCGGAGTCAATTGTATTATTTAAGAAAAGGTTGGACAGGTATATGGATGAGAGGAAGATGGAGGGTTATGGGCATTGTGCAGGGAGGTGGGATTAGAAAGGGGTGTTTGGTTCGGTGCGGACTAGAAGGGCCTAATGGCCTGTTTCCGTGCTGTAATTGTTATTATTATTATATTATTATTATTAGAGTGAGAGTCGGTCAAGAGAGAACGTCGGTGGAGCGAGAGAGACACTAGAGTTAGGGATTCGGTAGAGAGAGAGACGGTAGAGAGAGTGACGGTAGAGAAAGAGATGGTAGAGAGAGGGTCGGTAGAGAGAGAGTCTGTAGAGAGAGAGTCGGTAGAGAGAGAGTCCGTAGAGAGAGATAGAGTCTGGAGAGAGACGGTGCATAGAGTCAGTAGAGAAAGACAGTAGACAGAGAGAGTCGGTAGAGAGAGTGAGACGGCAGAGAGAGAGAGTCAGTGGAGAGAGAGAGACGGTAGAGAGAGAGAAGGGAGAGAGAGAGAGTCGGTAGAGAGAGAGACGGTGGAGAGAGAGAGAGAGTCGATAGAGAGAGAAGTCAGTAGAGAGAGAGAGACGGTAGAGAGAGAGTCGGTAGAGAGAGAGAGAGTCTGGAGATAGACGGTGGATAGAGTCAGTAGAGAAAGACAGTAGAGAGAGAGAGTCGGTGGAGAGAGTGAGACGGAAGAGAGACAGAGTCAGTGGAGAGAGAGAGACGATAGAGAGAGAGAAGGGAGAGAGAGAGAGTCGGTAGAGAGAGAGAGACGGTGGAGAGAGAGACACAGAGTCAGTAGAGAGAGAGAGATGGTAGAGACAATCAGTAGAAGGAGAGAGATGGTAGTGTGACAATCAGTATTGAGAGAGCAACGGTAGAGAGAGAGATTCAGTAGAAAGAGAGATGGTAGAAAGAGAGTCGGTACAGAGAGAGAGTCGGTACAGAGAGAGAGTCGGTAGAGAGACAGAGAGAAAAGGTAGAGAGAGAGAGAGTTGGTAGAGAGAGAGAGTCTGTACAGAGAGAGAGAGTCGGTAGAGAGAGAGACGGTAGAGAGAGTGATAGTCTGGAGAGAGATGGTAGAGTCGGTAGAGAGAGACAGTAGAGAGAGAGAGAGTCGGTAGAGAGTGAGAGTCAGTGGAGAGAGAAAGCGAGAGTCGGTAGAGAGAGAGAGAGAGTCGATAGGGAGAGAGAGTCAGTAGAGAGAGAGAGACGGTAGAGAGTCAGTAGAGAGAGAGAGAGAGAAGGGAGAGAGAGAGAAGGTAGAGAGAGAGACGGTAGAGAGTCGGTAGAGAGAGAGACGGCAGAGAGAGAGTCGGTAGATTGGGAGTCGGTAGAGAGCGAGAAAGTCTGGAGAGAGATGGTAGATAGATTCGGTAGAGATAGACAGTAGAGTAAGAGAGAGTCGGTAGAGAGAGTGTCGGTCGAGAGAGAAAGTCGGTAGAGAGAGAGAGACACTGGAGAGAGGGCTTCGGTAGAGAGAGAGACGGTAGAGAGAGAGACGGTAGAGAGAGAGTCAGTAGAGAGAGGGAGAGTCTGGAGAGAGGCGGTAGATAGAGTGGGTAGAGAGAGACGGTAGAGAGAGAGTGTCAGTAGAGAGAGAGAGTCGGTCACGAGAGAAAGTCGGTATAGAGAGACACTAGAGAGAGGAATTTTGTAGAGATAGAGACGGTAGAGAGAGAGTCGGTAGAGAGAGAGTCGGTAGAGAGAGAGTCAGTAGAGAGAGAGAGAGTCTCGAGAGAGACAGTAGATCGAGTCAGTAGAGAAAGACGGTCGAGAGAGAGAGTGAGTCGGTAGAGGGAGAGAGTCGGTCGAGAGAGAAAGTCGGTAGAGTGAGATAGACGGTAAAGAGAGAGAGAGACGGTAGAGAGAGAGACAGAGTCGGTAGAGAGAGAGTCGATAGAGAGAGAGAGTCAGTAGAGAGAGAGAGTAAGTAGAGAGAGACACGGTAGAGAGAGAGACAGAGTCGGTAGAGAGAGAATCGGTAGAGAGAGAGAGAGGCGGTAGAGAGTGAGAGTCAGTGGAGAGAGAAATAGAGAGTCGATAGAGAGAGAGAGTCAGTAGAGAGAGAGACACGGTAGAGAGTCGGTAGAGTGAGAGAGAGTCGGTAGATAGAGAGATGGTAGAGAGAGAGTCGGTAGAGAGGGAGTCGGTAGAGAAAGAGAGAGAAGGGAGAGAGAGATAAGGTAGAGAGAGAGTCGGTAGAGAGAGAGTCGGTAGAGAGAGAGTCAGTAGAGAGAGAGAGAGTCTCGAGAGAGACAGTAGATCGAGTCAGTAGAGAAAGACGGTAGAGAGAGAGAGTGAGTCGGTAGAGGGAGAGAGTCGGTCGAGAGAGAAAGTCGGTAGAGTGAGATAGACAGTAAAGAGAGAGAGAGACGGTAGAGAGAGAGACAGAGTCGGTAGAGAGAGAGTCGATAGAGAGAGAGAGTCAGTAGAGAGAGAGAGTAAGTAGAGAGAGTCACGGTAGAGAGAGAGACAGAGTCGGTAGAGAGAGAATCGGTAGAGAGAGAGAGAGGCGGTAGAGAGTGAGAGTCAGTGGAGAGAGAGAAAGAGAGAGTCGGTAGAGAGAGAGAGAGAGTCGATAGAGAGAGAGAGTCAGTAGAGAGAGAGACACGGTAGAGAGTCGGTAGAGTGAGAGAGAGTCAGTAGATAGAGAGATGGTAGAGAGAGAGTCGGTAGAGAGGGAGTCGGTAGAGAAAGAAAGAGAAGGGAGAGAGAGATAAGGTAGAGAGAGAGACGGTAGAGAGTCAGTAGAGAGAGAGTCGGTAGAAAGAGAGTCGGTAGAGGGGGAGTCTGTAGAGAGCGAGAGAGTCTGGAGAGAGACGGCAGATAGAGTCAGTAAAGAGAGACAGTAGAGTAAGAGAGAGTCGGTAGAGAGAGTGTCGGTCGAGAGAGAAAGTCGGTAGAGAGAGAGAGACACTAGAGAGAGGGATTCGGTAGAGAGAGAGACGGTAGAGAGAGAGACGGTAGAGAGAGAGATGGTAGTGAGAGAGTCGGTAGAGAGAGAGTCAGTAGAGAGAGAGAGAGTCTGGAGAGAGAAGGTAGATAGAGTCAGTAGAGAAAGACAGTAGAGAGAGAGAGAGTGAGTTGGTAGAGAGAGAGAGAGTCGGTTGAGAGACAAAGTTGGTAGAGAGAGACAGATGGTAGAGAGAGAGAGTCAGTAGAGAGAGGAAGAGTCTGTTCAACGGCGGTAGATGGAGTCAGTAGAGAAAGAAGGTAGAGAGAGAGAGTGAGTCGGTAGAGAGTGAGAGTCGGTCAAGAGAGAACGTCGGTGGAGCGAGAGAGACACTAGAGTTAGGGATTCGGTAGAGAGAGAGACGGTAGAGAGAGTGACGGTAGAGAGAGAGATGGTAGAGAGAGGGTCGGTAGAGAGAGAGTCTGTAGAGAGAGAGTCGGTAGAGAGAGAGTCGGTAGAGAGAGATAGAGTCTGGAGAGAGACGGTGCATAGAGTCAGTAGAGAAAGACAGTAGACAGAGAGAGTCGGTAGAGAGAGAGAAGGGAGAGAGAGAGAGTCGGTAGAGAGAGAGACGGTGGAGAGAGAGAGAGTCGATAGAGAGAGAAGTCAGTAGAGAGAGAGAGACGGTAGAGAGAGAGTCGGTAGAGAGAGAGAGAGTCTGGAGATAGACGGTGGATAGAGTCAGTAGAGAAAGACAGTAGAGAGAGAGAGTCGGTAGAGAGAGTGAGACGGCAGAGAGAGAGAGTCAGTGGAGAGAGAGAGACGATAGAGAGAGAGAAGGGAGAGAGAGAGAGTCGGTAGAGAGAGAGAGACGGTGGAGAGAGAGACACAGAGTCAGTAGAGAGAGAGAGATGGTAGAGAGAATCAGTAGAAGGAGAGAGATGGTAGTGTGACAATCAGTATTGAGAGAGCAACGGTAGAGAGAGAGATTCAGTAGAAAGAGAGATGGTAGAAAGAGAGACGGTACAGAGAGAGAGTCGGTACAGAGAAAGAGTCGGTACAGAGAGAGAGTCGGTAGAGAGACAGAGAGAAAAGGTAGAGAGAGAGAGAGTTGGTAGAGAGAGAGAGTCTGTACAGAGAGAGAGAGTCGGTAGAGAGAGAGACGGTAGAGAGAGTGATAGTCTGGAGAGAGATGGTAGAGTCGGTAGAGAGAGACAGTAGAGAGAGAGAGAGTCGGTGGAGAGAGAGAGTCAGTTGAGAGATAAAGTCGGTAGAGAGAGAGAGACGTTAGAGAGAGTGATTCGGTAGAGTGAGCGACGGTAGAGAGAGAGTCAGTAGAGAGAGAGACGGTAGAGAAAGAAAGACAGTAGAGAGGTAGTCGGTACAGAGGGAGAGTCGTTACAGAGAGAGAGTCGGTAGAGAGGCAGAGAGAAAAGGTAGATAGAGAGAGTCGGTAGGGAGAGAGAGTCTGTAGTAAGAGAGAGAGTGGGTAGAGAGAGAGAGAGGGTAGAGAGAGATAGTCGGTAGAGAGAGAGAGATGGCAGAGAGAGGGAGTCGGTGTGAGAGAGATGGAAGAGAGAGAGAGTTGGTAGAGAGAGAGAGACAGTATAGAGATTCGGTGGAGAAAGAGAGACGGTAGAGAGAGAGAGAGGCGGTAGAGAGTGAGAGTCAGTGGAGAGAGAAAGCGAGAGTCGGTAGAGAGAGAGAGAGAGTCGATAGGGAGAGAGAGTCAGTAGAGAGAGAGAGACGGTAGAGAGTCCGTAGAGAGAGATAGAGTCTGGAGAGAGACGGTGCATAGAGTCAGTAGAGAAAGACAGTAGACAGAGAGAGTCGGTAGAGAGAGTGAGACGGCAGAGAGAGAGAGTCAGTGGAGAGAGAGAGACGGTAGAGAGAGAGAAGGGAGAGAGAGAGAGTCGGTAGAGAGAGAGACGGTGGAGAGAGAGAGAGAGTCGATAGAGAGAGAAGTCAGTAGAGAGAGAGAGAGACGGTAGAGAGAGAGTCGGTAGAGAGAGAGAGAGTCTGGAGATAGACGGTGGATAGAGTCAGTAGAGAAAGACAGTAGAGAGAGAGAGTCGGTGGAGAGAGTGAGACGGCAGAGAGACAGAGTCAGTGGAGAGAGAGAGACGATAGAGAGAGAGAAGGGAGAGAGAGAGAGTCGGTAGAGAGAGAGAGACGGTGGAGAGAGAGACACAGAGTCAGTAGAGAGAGAGAGATGGTAGAGAGAATCAGTAGAAGGAGAGAGATGGTAGTGTGACAATCAGTATTGAGAGAGCAACGGTAGAGAGAGAGATTCAGTAGAAAGAGAGATGGTAGAAAGAGAGTCGGTACAGAGAGAGAGTCGGTACAGAGAGAGAGTCGGTACAGAGAGAGAGTCGGTAGAGAGACAGAGAGAAAAGGTAGAGAGAGAGAGAGTTGGTAGAGAGAGAGAGTCTGTACAGAGAGAGAGAGTCGGTAGAGAGAGAGACGGTAGAGAGGGTGATAGTCTGGAGAGAGATGGTAGAGTCGGTAGAGAGAGACAGTAGAGAGAGAGAGAGTCGGTAGAGAGTGAGAGTCAGTGGAGAGAGAAATAGAGAGTCGATAGAGAGAGAGAGTCAGTAGAGAGAGAGACACGGTAGAGAGTCGGTAGAGTGAGAGAGAGTCGGTAGATAGAGAGATGGTAGAGAGAGAGTCGGTAGAGAGGGAGTCGGTAGAGAAAGAGAGAGAAGGGAGAGAGAGATAAGGTAGAGAGAGAGTCGGTAGAGAGAGAGTCGGTAGAGAGAGAGTCAGTAGAGAGAGAGAGAGAGAAGGGAGAGAGAGAGAAGGTAGAGAGAGAGACGGTAGAGAGTCGGTAGAGAGAGAGACGGCAGAGAGAGAGTCGGTAGATTGGGAGTCGGTAGAGAGCGAGAAAGTCTGGAGAGAGATGGTAGATAGATTCGGTAGAGATAGACAGTAGAGTAAGAGAGAGTCGGTAGAGAGAGTGTCGGTCGAGAGAGAAAGTCGGTAGAGAGAGAGAGACACTGGAGAGAGGGCTTTGGTAGAGAGAGAGACGGTAGAGAGAGAGACGGTAGAGAGAGAGTCAGTAGAGAGAGGGAGAGTCTGGAGAGAGGCGGTAGATAGAGTGGGTAGAGAGAGACGGTAGAGAGAGAGTGTCAGTAGAGAGAGAGAGTCGGTCACGAGAGAAAGTCGGTATAGAGAGACACTAGAGAGAGGGATTTTGTAGAGATAGAGACGGTAGAGAGAGAGTCGGTAGAGAGAGAGTCGGTAGAGAGAGAGTCAGTAGAGAGAGAGAGAGTCTCGAGAGAGACAGTAGATCGAGTCAGTAGAGAAAGACGGTCGAGAGAGAGAGTGAGTCGGTAGAGGGAGAGAGTCGGTCGAGAGAGAAAGTCGGTAGAGTGAGATGGACGGTAAAGAGAGAGACGGTAGAGAGAGAGACAGAGTCGGTAGAGAGAGAGTCGATAGAGAGAGAGAGTCAGTAGAGAGAGAGAGTAAGTAGAGAGAGACACGGTAGAGAGAGAGACAGAGTCGGTAGAGAGAGAATCGGTAGAGAGAGAGAGAGGCGGTAGAGAGTGAGAGTCAGTGGAGAGAGAAATAGAGAGTCGATAGAGAGAGAGAGTCAGTAGAGAGAGAGACACGGTAGAGAGTCGGTAGAGTGAGAGAGAGTCGGTAGATAGAGAGATGGTAGAGAGAGAGTCGGTAGAGAGGGAGTCGGTAGAGAAAGAGAGAGAAGGGAGAGAGAGATAAGGTAGAGAGAGAGTCGGTAGAGAGAGAGTCGGTAGAGAGAGAGTCAGTAGAGAGAGAGAGAGTCTCGAGAGAGACAGTAGATCGAGTCAGTAGAGAAAGACGGTAGAGAGAGAGAGTGAGTCGGTAGAGGGAGAGAGTCGGTCGAGAGAGAAAGTCGGTAGAGTGAGATAGACAGTAAAGAGAGAGAGAGACGGTAGAGAGAGAGACAGAGTCGGTAGAGAGAGAGTCGATAGAGAGAGAGAGTCAGTAGAGAGAGAGAGTAAGTAGAGAGAGTCACGGTAGAGAGAGAGACAGAGTCGGTAGAGAGAGAATCGGTAGAGAGAGAGAGAGGCGGTAGAGAGTGAGAGTCAGTGGAGAGAGAGAAAGAGAGAGTCGGTAGAGAGAGAGAGAGAGTCGATAGAGAGAGAGAGTCAGTAGAGAGAGAGACACGGTAGAGAGTCGGTAGAGTGAGAGAGAGTCAGTAGATAGAGAGATGGTAGAGAGAGAGTCGGTAGAGAGGGAGTCGGTAGAGAAAGAAAGAGAAGGGAGAGAGAGATAAGGTAGAGAGAGAGACGGTAGAGAGTCAGTAGAGAGAGAGTCGGTAGAAAGAGAGTCGGTAGAGAGGGAGTCTGTAGAGAGCGAGAGAGTCTGGAGAGAGACGGCAGATAGAGTCAGTAAAGAGAGACAGTAGAGTAAGAGAGAGTCGGTAGAGAGAGTGTCGGTCGAGAGAGAAAGTCGGTAGAGAGAGAGAGACACTAGAGAGAGGGATTCGGTAGAGAGAGAGACGGTAGAGAGAGAGACGGTAGAGAGAGAGATGGTAGTGAGAGAGTCGGTAGAGAGAGAGTCAGTAGAGAGAGAGAGAGTCTGGAGAGAGAAGGTAGATAGAGTCAGTAGAGAAAGACAGTAGAGAGAGAGAGTGAGTTGGTAGAGAGAGAGAGAGTCGGTTGAGAGACAAAGTTGGTAGAGAGAGACAGATGGTAGAGAGAGAGAGTCAGTAGAGAGAGGAAGAGTCTGTTCAACGGCGGTAGATGGAGTCAGTAGAGAAAGAAGGTAGAGAGAGAGAGTGAGTCGGTAGAGAGTGAGAGTCGGTCAAGAGAGAACGTCGGTGGAGCGAGAGAGACACTAGAGTTAGGGATTCGGTAGAGAGAGAGACGGTAGAGAGAGTGACGGTAGAGAGAGAGATGGTAGAGAGAGGGTCGGTAGAGAGAGAGTCTGTAGAGAGAGAGTCGGTAGAGAGAGAGTCGGTAGAGAGAGATAGAGTCTGGAGAGAGACGGTGCATAGAGTCAGTAGAGAAAGACAGTAGACAGAGAGAGTCGGTAGAGAGAGAGAAGGGAGAGAGAGAGAGTCGGTAGAGAGAGAGACGGTGGAGAGAGAGAGAGTCGATAGAGAGAGAAGTCAGTAGAGAGAGAGAGACGGTAGAGAGAGAGTCGGTAGAGAGAGAGAGAGTCTGGAGATAGACGGTGGATAGAGTCAGTAGAGAAAGACAGTAGAGAGAGAGAGTCGGTAGAGAGAGTGAGACGGCAGAGAGAGAGAGTCAGTGGAGAGAGAGAGACGATAGAGAGAGAGAAGGGAGAGAGAGAGAGTCGGTAGAGAGAGAGAGACGGTGGAGAGAGAGACACAGAGTCAGTAGAGAGAGAGAGATGGTAGAGAGAATCAGTAGAAGGAGAGAGATGGTAGTGTGACAATCAGTATTGAGAGAGCAACGGTAGAGAGAGAGATTCAGTAGAAAGAGAGATGGTAGAAAGAGAGTCGGTACAGAGAGAGAGTCGGTACAGAGAAAGAGTCGGTACAGAGAGAGAGTCGGTAGAGAGACAGAGAGAAAAGGTAGAGAGAGAGAGAGTTGGTAGAGAGAGAGAGTCTGTACAGAGAGAGAGAGTCGGTAGAGAGAGAGACGGTAGAGAGAGTGATAGTCTGGAGAGAGATGGTAGAGTCGGTAGAGAGAGACAGTAGAGAGAGAGAGAGTCGGTGGAGAGAGAGAGTCAGTTGAGAGATAAAGTCGGTAGAGAGAGAGAGACGTTAGAGAGAGTGATTCGGTAGAGTGAGCGACGGTAGAGAGAGAGTCAGTAGAGAGAGAGACGGTAGAGAAAGAAAGACAGTAGAGAGGTAGTCGGTACAGAGGGAGAGTCGTTACAGAGAGAGAGTCGGTAGAGAGGCAGAGAGAAAAGGTAGATAGAGAGAGTCGGTAGGGAGAGAGAGTCTGTAGTAAGAGAGAGAGTGGGTAGAGAGAGAGAGAGGGTAGAGAGAGATAGTCGGTAGAGAGAGAGAGATGGCAGAGAGAGGGAGTCGGTGTGAGAGAGATGGAAGAGAGAGAGAGTTGGTAGAGAGAGAGAGACAGTATAGAGATTCGGTGGAGAAAGAGAGACGGTAGAGAGAGAGAGAGGCGGTAGAGAGTGAGAGTCAGTGGAGAGAGAAAGCGAGTCGGTAGAGAGAGAGAGAGAGTCGATAGGGAGAGAGAGTCAGTAGAGAGAGAGAGACGGTAGAGAGTCCGTAGAGAGAGAGAGAGAGAAGGGAAAGAGAGAGAAGGTAGAGAGAGAGATGGTAGAGAGTCGGTAGAGAGAGAGACGGCAGAGAGAGAGTCGGTAGATTGGGAGTCGGTAGAGAGCGAGAAAGTCTGGAGAGAGATGGTAGATAGATTCGGTAGAGATAGACAGTAGAGTAAGAGAGAGTCGGTAGAGAGAGTGTCGGTCGAGAGAGAAAGTCGGTAGAGAGAGAGAGACACTGGAGAGAGGGCTTCGGTAGAGAGAGAGACAGTAGAGAGAGACGGTAGAGAGAGAGTCAGTAGAGAGAGGGAGAGTCTGGAGAGAGGCGGTAGATAGAGTGGGTAGAGAGAGACGGTAGAGAGAGAGTGTCAGTAGAGAGAGAGAGTCGGTCACGAGAGAAAGTCGGTATAGAGAGACACTAGAGAGAGGGATTTTGTAGAGATAGAGACGGTAGAGAGAGAGTCGGTAGAGAGAGAGTCGGTAGAGAGAGAGTCAGTAGAGAGAGAGAGAGTCTCGAGAGAGACAGTAGATCGAGTCAGTAGAGAAAGACGGTCGAGAGAGAGAGTGAGTCGGTAGAGGGAGAGAGTCGGTCGAGAGAGAAAGTCGGTAGAGTGAGATAGACGGTAAAGAGAGAGAGAGACGGTAGAGAGAGAGACAGAGTCGGTAGAGAGAGAGTCGATAGAGAGAGAGAGTCAGTAGAGAGAGAGAGTAAGTAGAGAGAGTCACGGTAGAGAGAGAGACAGAGTCGGTAGAGAGAGAATCGGTAGAGAGAGAGAGAGGCGGTAGAGAGTGAGAGTCAGTGGAGAGAGAGAAAGAGAGAGTCGGTAGAGAGAGAGAGAGTCGATAGAGAGAGAGAGTCAGTAGAGAGAGAGACACGGTAGAGAGTCGGTAGAGTGAGAGAGAGTCGGTAGATAGAGAGATGGTAGAGAGAGAGTCGGTAGAGAGGGAGTCGGTAGAGAAAGAGAGAGAAGGGAGAGAGAGATAAGGTAGAGAGAGAGACGGTAGAGAGTCAGTAGAGAGAGAGTCGGTAGAGAGAGAGATGGTAGAAAGAGAGTCGGTAGAGAGGGAGTCTGTAGAGAGCGAGAGAGTCTGGAGAGAGACGGCAGATAGAGTCAGTAAAGAGAGACAGTAGAGTAAGAGAGAGTCGGTAGAGAGAGTGTCGGTCGAGAGAGAAAGTCGGTAGAGAGAGAGAGACACTAGAGAGAGGGATTCGGTAGAGAGAGAGATGGTAGAGAGAGAGACGGTAGAGAGAGAGATGGTAGAGAGAGAGTCGGTAGAGAGAGAGAGTCAGTGGAGAGAGAGACGGTAGAGAGAGAGAGTTGGTAGAAAGAGAGAGTCGATAGAGAGGGAGAGAGACGATAAAGAGAGAGAGGCGGTAGAGAATGAGAGTCGGTGTAGAGAGAGATATGGAAGAGAGAGAGAGTCGGTAGAGAGAGAGAGTCAATAGAGAGAGAGAGTCGGTAGAGAGAGAGCGTTGTTAGAGAGAGAGAGTCGGTAGAGAGAGAGTCGGTGGAGAGAGAGTCAGTAGACAGAGGGAGAGTCTGGAGAGAGGCGGTAGAGTCGGTAGAGAGAGATGGTAGAGAGAGAGAGTCAGAAGAGAGAGAAAGTCGGTCACGGGAGACAGTCAGTAGAGAGAGAGAGACACTAGAGAGAGGGATTCGGTAGAGAGAGAGACAGTAGAGAGAGAGATGGTAGAGAGAGAGATGGTAGAGAGAGAGTCGGTAGAGAGAGAGTCGGTAGAGAGAGAGAGTCGGTTGAGAGAGAGAGTCGGTGGAGATAGAGAGCCGGTAGAGAGAGAGAGTAGGTAGAGAGAGAGTCGGTAGAGAGAGAGAGAGTCGGTGGAGAGAGAGAGGTGGTAGACAGAGAGTCGGTACCGAGATAGAGTCGGTAGAGAGAGAGAGAAGGTAGAAAGAGAGAGTCTGTACATAGAGAGATGGTAGAGAGAGAGAGAGAGTCGGTATAGAGGGAGAGTCGGTGGAGAGAGAGAGACGGTAGAGAGAGAGAGAGAGTTGGTGGAGAGACAGAGGTGGTAGACAGAGATTCGGTACAGAGAGAGAGAGTCGATAGCGAGAGAGAGAAGGTAGAAAGAGAGATTCTGTACATAGAGAGATTGTAGAGAAAGAGAAAGTCGGTAGAGAGAGAGAGTCGGTAGAAGGAGAGAGGTGGTACAGAGAGAGAGTCGGTGGAGAGAGAGAGACGGTAGAGAGAGAGTCGGCAGAGAGAGAGTCGGTAGAAAGAGAGAGTCGATATAGAGAGAGACGATAGAGAGAGAGAGGCGGTAGAGAATGAGAGTCAGTGGAGAGAGAGAGATGGAAGAGACAGATAGTCAGTAGAGAGAGAGAGTCAATAGAGAGAGAGAGAAGGTAGAGAGAGACTGTCGGTAGAGAGAGAGAGTCGGTGGAGAGAGAGTCGGTGGAGAGAGAGAGACGGTAGAGAGAGAGTCAGTACAGAGAGAGTCGGTAGAGAGAGTGTCAGTAGAGAGAGAGAGGTGGAACAGAGAGAGTCAGTAGTGAGAGAAAGACGGTAGAGAGAGGGAGTCGGTGGAGGGAGGAACGAAAGAGAAAGAGAGTCGGTAGAGAGAGAGAAGGTAGAGAGAGGGTCAGTGGAGATAGAGAGAGTCAGTAGAGAGTGAAAGTCAGTAGAGAGAGAGAGTCGGTCGACAGAGAAGGTCTGTAGAGAGAGAGACAGTACAGAGAGTGTCAGTAGAGAGAGAGACAGTAGAGAGAGAGTCGGTGCAGAGTGAGAGTCGGTAGAGAGAGAGAGTCGGTAGAGAGAGAGAGTCAGTAGAGAGAGACACGGTAGAGAGAGGGAGTCGGTGGAGAGAGAGACAGAAGATAGAGACGGTACAGAGAGGGAGTTGTTGGAAAGAGAGACGGAAGAGAGTGAGATTCAGTAGAGAGAGAGAGTCGGCAGAGAAAGAGAGACGGTAGAGAGAGAGTCAGTGGAGAGAGAGAGTCGGTAGAGAGAGAAAGAGAAGGGAGAGAGAGTGAAGGTAGAGAGAGAGTCGGTAGAGAGTCAGTAGAGAGAGAGTTGGTAGAGAAAGAGAGAGTCGGTCGAGTGAGAAAGTCGGTTGACACAGAGACGGTAGAGAGAGTGAGTCTGTAGAGAAAGAGAGTCTGTAGAGAGAGACACGGTAGAGGGAGAGACAGAGTCGGTAGAGAGATAGTCAGTAGAGAGAGAGAGAGGCGGTAGAGAGTGACAGTTGGTGGAGAGCGAGAGAGACGGAAGAGAGAGAGAGTCGGTAGAGAGAGAGAGTCGGTAGAGAGAGAGTCGGTAGAGAGAGGGAGTCGGTTGAGAGAGAGTCGGTAGAGAGAGAGAGAGTCTGGAGAGAGACGGTGGATAGAGTCAGTAGAGAAAGACAGTAGAGAGAGAGAGTCGGTAGAGAGAGTGAGACGGCAGAGAGAGAGAGTCAGTGGAGAGAGAGAGACGGTAGAGAGAGAGAAGGGAGGGAGAGAGAGTCGGTAGAGAGAGAGAGACGGTGGAGAGAGAGACACAGAGTCAGTAGAGAGAGAGAGATGGTAGAGAGAATCAGTAGAAGGAGAGAGATGGTAGAGTGACAATCAGTATTGAGAGAGTAACGGTAGAGAGAGACATTCAGTAGAAAGAGAGATGGTAGAAAGAGAGTTGGTACAGAGAGAGAGTCGGTACAGAGAGATAGTCGGTAGAGAGACAGAGTGAAAAGGTAGAGAGAGAGAGAGTTGGTAGAGAGAGAGATGGTAGAGAGAGAGTCGGTAGAGGGAGAGTCAGTAGAGAGAGAGAGAGTCTGGAGAGAGACGGTAGATAGAGTCAGTAGAGAAAGACAGTACAGAGAGAGAGTGAGTTGGTAGAGAGAGAGAGTCGGTTGAGAGAGAAAGTCGGTAGAGAGAGAGAGATGGTAGAGATAGAGAGTCAGTAGGGAGAGGAAGAGTTTGGTGAGAGGCGGTAGATGGAGTCGGTAGAGAGAGATGGTAAAGAGAGAGAGTCGGTCACGAGAGAAAGTCGGTAGAGGGAGAGAGACACTAGAGGGAGGGATTCGGTATAGAGAGAGATGGTAGAGAGAGAGAGGGTAGAGAGAGAGATGGTAGAGAGAGAGTCGGTAGAGAGAGATTGGGTAGAGAGAGAGAGAGTCTGGAGAGAGACGGTAGATAGAGTCAGTAGAGAAAGAAGGTAGAGAGAGAGAGTGAGTCGGTAGAGAGTGAGAGTCGGTTAAGAGAGAACGTCGGTGGAGCGAGAGAGACACTAGAGTTAGGGATTCGGTAGAGGGAGAGACGGTAGAGAGAGTGACGGTAGAGAGAGAGATGGTAGAGAGAGAGTCGGTAGAGAGAGAGTCGGTAGGGAGAGAGTCGGTAGAGAGAGAGTCGGTAGAGAGAGAGAGAGTCTGGAGAGAGACGGTGGATAGAGTCAGTAGACAAAGACAGTAGAGAGAGAGAGTCGGTAAAGAGAGTGAGACGGCAGAGAGAGAGAGTCAGTGGAGAGAGAGAGATGGTAGAGAGAGAGAAGGGAGAAAGAGAGAGTCGGTAGAGAGAGAGAGTTGGTGGAGAGAGAGAGAGAGTCGATAGAGAGAGAGAGTCAGTAGAGAGAGAGAGATGGTAGAGAGTCGGTAGAGTGAGAGAGAGTCGGTAGAGAGAGAGATGGTAGAGAGAGAGTCGGTAGAGAGGGAGTCGGTAGAGAAAGAGAGAGAAGGGAGAGAGAGATAAGGTAGAGAGAGAGTCGGTAGAGAGGGAGTCAGTAGAGAGCGAGAGAGTCTGGAGAGAGACAGTAGATAGAGTCAGTAAAGAGAGACAGTAGAGTAAGAGAGAGTCGGTAGAGAGAGTGTCGGTCGAGAGAGAAAGTCGGTAGAGAGAGAGAGACACTAGAGAGAGGGATTCGGTAGAGAGAGAGATGGTAGAGAGAGAGACGGTAGAGAGAGAGATGGTAGAGAGAGAGTCGGTAGAGAGAGAGTCAGTAGAGAGAGAGAGAGTCTGGAGAGAGACGGTAGATAGAGAAAGACAGTACAGAGAGAGAGTGAGTTGGTAGAGAGAGAGAGTCGGTTGAGAGAGAAAGTCGGTAGAGATAGAGAGATGGTAGAGAGAGAGAGTCAGTAGAGAGAGGAAGAGTCTGGAGAGAGGCGGTAGTTGGAGTCGGTAGAGTGAGATGGTAAAGAGAGAGAGTCGGTAACGAGAGAAAGTCGGTAGAGGGAGAGAGACATTAGAGGGAGGGATTCGGTATAGAGAGAGATGGTAGAGAGAGAGACGGTAGAGAGAGAGATGGTAGAGAGAGAGTCAGAGAGAGATTCGGTAGAGAGAGAGAGAGTCTGGAGAGATACGGTAGATAGAGTCAGTAGAGAAAGAAGGAAGAGAGAGAGAGTGAGTCGGTAGAGAGTGAGAGTCGGTCAAGAGAGAACGTCGGTGGAGCGAGAGAGACACTAGAGTTAGGGATTCGGTAGAGAGAGAGACGGTAGAGAGAGTGACGGTAGAGAGAGAGATGCTAGAGAGAGAGTCGGTAGAGAGAGAGTCGGTAGAGAGACAGTAGATAGAGTCAGTAAAGAGAGACAGTAGAGTAAGAGAGAGTCGGTAGAGAGAGTGTCGGTCGAGAGAGAAAGTCGGTAGAGAGAGAGAGATGGTAGAGAGAGAGAGTCAGTAGAGAGAGGAAGAGTCTGGAGAGAGGCGGTAGTTGGAGTCGGTAGAGTGAGATGGTAAAGAGAGAGAGTCGGTAACGAGAGAAAGTCGGTAGAGGGAGAGAGACACTAGAGGGAGGGATTCGGTATAGAGAGAGATGGTAGAGAGAGAGACGGTAGAGAGAGAGATGGTAGAGAGAGAGTCGTTAGAGAGAGATTCGGTAGAGAGAGAGAGAGAGTCTGGAGAGATACGGTAGATAGAGTCAGTAGAGAAAGAAGGAAGAGAGAGAGAGTGAGTCGGTAGAGAGTGAGAGTCGGTCAAGAGAGAACGTCGGTGGAGCGAGAGAGACACTAGAGTTAGGGATTCGGTAGAGAGAGAGACGGTAGAGAGAGTGACGGTAGAGAGAGAGATGCTAGAGAGAGAGTCGGTAGAGAGAGAGTCGGTAGAGAGAGAGTCGGTAGAGAGAGAGTCGGTAGAGAGAGAGAGAGTCTGGAGATAGACGGTGGATTGAGTCAGTAGAGAAAGACAGTAGAGAGAGAGAGTCGGTAGAGAGAGTGAGACGGCAGAGAGAGAGAGTCAGTGGAGAGAGAGAGACGATAGAGAGAGAGAAGGGAGAGAGAGAGAGTCGGTAGAGAGAGAGAGACGGTGGAGAGAGAGACACAGAGTCAGTAGAGAGAGAGAGATGGTAGAGAGAATCAGTAGAAGGAGAGAGATGGTAGTGTGACAATCAGTATTGAGAGAGCAACGGTAGAGAGAGAGATTCAGTAGAAAGAGAGATGGTAGAAAGAGAGTCGGTACAGAGAGAGAGTCGGTACAGAGAGAGAGTCGGTACAGAGAGAGAGTCGGTAGAGAGACAGAGAGAAAAGGTAGAGAGAGAGAGAGTTGGTAGAGAGAGAGAGTCTGTACAGAGAGAGAGAGTCGGTAGAGAGAGAGACGGTAGAGAGAGTGATAGTCTGGAGAGAGATGGTAGAGTCGGTAGAGAGAGACAGTAGAGAGAGAGAGAGTCGGTGGAGAGAGAGAGTCAGTTGAGAGATAAAGTCGGTAGAGAGAGAGAGACGTTAGAGAGAGTGATTCGGTAGAGTGAGCGACGGTAGAGAGAGAGTCAGTAGAGAGAGAGACGGTAGAGAAAGAAAGACAGTAGAGAGGTAGTCGGTACAGAGGGAGAGTCGTTACAGAGAGAGAGTCGGTAGAGAGGCAGAGAGAAAAGGTAGATAGAGAGAGTCGGTAGGGAGAGAGAGTCTGTAGTAAGAGAGAGAGTGGGTAGAGAGAGAGAGAGGGTAGAGAGAGATAGTCGGTAGAGAGAGAGAGATGGCAGAGAGAGGGAGTCGGTGTGAGAGAGATGGAAGAGAGAGAGAGTTGGTAGAGAGAGAGAGACAGTATAGAGATTCGGTGGAGAAAGAGAGACGGTAGAGAGAGAGAGAGAGGCGGTAGAGAGTGAGAGTCAGTGGAGAGAGAAAGCGAGAGTCGGTAGAGAGAGAGAGAGAGTCGATAGGGAGAGAGAGTCAGTAGAGAGAGAGAGACGGTAGAGAGTCAGTAGAGAGAGAGAAGGGAAAGAGAGAGAAGGTAGAGAGAGAGATGGTAGAGAGTCGGTAGAGAGAGAGACGGCAGAGAGAGAGTCGGTAGATTGGGAGTCGGTAGAGAGCGAGAAAGTCTGGAGAGAGATGGTAGATAGATTCGGTAGAGATAGACAGTAGAGTAAGAGAGAGTCGGTAGAGAGAGTGTCGGTCGAGAGAGAAAGTCGGTAGAGAGAGAGAGACACTGGAGAGAGGGCTTCGGTAGAGAGAGAGACAGTAGAGAGAGACGGTAGAGAGAGAGTCAGTAGAGAGAGGGAGAGTCTGGAGAGAGGCGGTAGATAGAGTGGGTAGAGAGAGACGGTAGAGAGAGAGTGTCAGTAGAGAGAGAGAGTCGGTCACGAGAGAAAGTCGGTATAGAGAGACACTAGAGAGAGGGATTTTGTAGAGATAGAGACGGTAGAGAGAGAGTCGGTAGAGAGAGAGTCGGTAGAGAGAGAGTCAGTAGAGAGAGAGAGAGTCTCGAGAGAGACAGTAGATCGAGTCAGTAGAGAAAGACGGTCGAGAGAGAGAGTGAGTCAGTAGAGGGAGAGAGTCGGTCGAGAGAGAAAGTCGGTAGAGTGAGATAGACGGTAAAGAGAGAGAGAGACGGTAGAGAGAGAGACAGAGTCGGTAGAGAGAGAGTCGATAGAGAGAGAGAGTCAGTAGAGAGAGAGAGTAAGTAGAGAGAGTCACGGTAGAGAGAGAGACAGAGTCGGTAGAGAGAGAGTCGATAGAGAGAGAGAGTCAGTAGAGAGAGAGAGTAAGTAGAGAGAGTCACGGTAGAGAGAGAGACAGAGTCGGTAGAGAGAGAATCGGTAGAGAGAGAGAGAGGCGGTAGAGAGTGAGAGTCAGTGGAGAGAGAGAAAGAGAGAGTCGGTAGAGAGAGAGAGAGTCGATAGAGAGAGAGAGTCAGTAGAGAGAGAGACACGGTAGAGAGTCGGTAGAGTGAGAGAGAGTCGGTAGATAGAGAGATGGTAGAGAGAGAGTCGGTAGAGAGGGAGTCGGTAGAGAAAGAGAGAGAAGGGAGAGAGAGATAAGGTAGAGAGAGAGACGGTAGAGAGTCAGTAGAGAGAGAGACGGTAGAGAGAGAGACAGAGTCGGTAGAGAGAGAGTCGATAGAGAGAGAGAGTCAGTAGAGAGAGAGAGTAAGTAGAGAGAGTCACGGTAGAGAGAGAGACAGAGTCGGTAGAGAGAGAATCGGTAGAGAGAGAGAGAGGCGGTAGAGAGTGAGAGTCAGTGGAGAGAGAGAAAGAGAGAGTCGGTAGAGAGAGAGAGAGTCGATAGAGAGAGAGAGTCAGTAGAGAGAGAGACACGGTAGAGAGTCGGTAGAGTGAGAGAGAGTCGGTAGATAGAGAGATGGTAGAGAGAGAGTCGGTAGAGAGGGAGTCGGTAGAGAAAGAGAGAGAAGGGAGAGAGAGATAAGGTAGAGAGAGAGACGGTAGAGAGTCAGTAGAGAGAGAGTCGGTAGAGAGAGAGATGGTAGAAAGAGAGTCGGTAGAGAGGGAGTCTGTAGAGAGCGAGAGAGTCTGGAGAGAGACGGCAGATAGAGTCAGTAAAGAGAGACAGTAGAGTAAGAGAGAGTCGGTAGAGAGAGTGTCGGTCGAGAGAGAAAGTCGGTAGAGAGAGAGAGACACTAGAGAGAGGGATTCGGTAGAGAGAGAGACGGTAGAGAGAGAGACGGTAGAGAGAGAGATGGTAGTGAGAGAATCGGTAGAGAGAGAGTCAGTAGAGAGAGAGAGAGTCTGGAGAGAGAAGTTAGATAGAGTCAGTAGAGAAAGACAGTAGAGAGAGAGAGAGTGAGTTGGTAGAGAGAGGAAGAGTCTGGTGAACGGCGGTAGATGGAGTCAGTAGAGAAAGAAGTTAGAGAGAGAGAGTGAGTCGGTAGAGAGAGAGTCGGTAGAGAGAGAGTCAGTAGAGAGAGAGAGAGTCTCGAGAGAGACAGTAGATCGAGTCAGTAGAGAAAGACGGTCGAAGAAAAAGGGAGGCGTACATTAGATATAAGAAGCATGGAGTTAAGGAGATGTTTGAAAGATACATTGAATGTAAGAGGAATCTTAAGAGAGGAATTAGGAAAGCTAAAAGAAGGTACGAGAAAACTATGGCAAGCAGGGTGAAAACAAATCCAAAAGAGTTCTACAAATATGTTAATGGTAAGAGGAAAGCTAGAGACAAAATTGGTCCCTTAGAAAATCAGAGTGGAAAACTGTGTGTGGAACCTAGAGAAATGGGGGAGATATTGAACAGTTTCTTTTCTTCGGTATTCACTAAGGAGAAGGATATTGGGAGATGTGGGATAAAAAAAGCAAATTGGGTAAATATGGGGAATATAGAGATTACAAAAGGTGTAGTTTTAAGGCTTTTGAAGAATATAAAGGTGGATAAGTCTCCAGGACCAGACGGGATCTTCCCCAGGACATTGAGAGAAGTGAAGGAGGAAATAGCAGAGGCTCTGGCGGTAATTTTTCGAATGTCATTAGATATGGGGATAGTGCCGGAGGATTGGCGCATTGCGCATGTGGTTCCGTTATTTAAAAAGGGTTCAAGGAGGAAGCCTGGCAACTATCGGCCTGTAAGTTTGACGTCTGTGGTAGGTAAATTAATGGAGA
This sequence comes from Narcine bancroftii, assembly GCF_036971445.1. NCBI lineage: Eukaryota > Metazoa > Chordata > Chondrichthyes > Torpediniformes > Narcinidae > Narcine > Narcine bancroftii. Next base: position 203,192,156 of record NC_091470.1, read on the forward strand.
AAATTCTTAGAGATAGTACTTATAAACATCTGGATAGACAGGGTCTGATCAGGAGTACTCAACATGGATTTGTGGGAGGAAGGTCATGTTTGACCAATCTGATTGAATTTTTTGAAGAGGTGACTAGGAATGTGGATGAGGGTAGCGCAGTGGATGTTGTCTATATGGACTTCAGTAAGGCCTTCGATAAGGTACCACATGGAAGGTTAGTTAGGAAGGTGCAGTCTTTAGGTATAAATTTTGAGATAGTCAAATGGATTGAACATTGGCTGAAAGGGAGAGGCCAGAGAGTGGTAGTGGATAATTGTCTGTCAGGTTGGAGGCCGGTGACCAGTGGTGTGCCTCAAGGATCTGTATTGGGCCCATTGTTGTTCGTTATATACATTAATGATCTAGATGATGGGGTGGTGAATTGGATTAGTAAATATGCAGACGATACTAAGATAGGTGGAATAGTGGATAATGAAGAAGGTTTTCTAGGATTGCAGAGGGATTTGGGCTGCTTAGAAAAGTGGGCTGAAAAATGGCAGATGGAATTTAATGCTGATAAGTGTGAGGTGCTTCATTTTGGTAAGAAGAATCAGAATAGGACATATGTGGTAAATGGGAGAGCATTGAGGAATACAGAAGAGCAGAAAGATTTAGGAGTGACGGTACATCGTTCCCTGAAGGTAGAAACTCACGTGAATAGGGTGGTGAAGAAGGCTTTTAGTATGCTGGCCTTTATCAATCATTGCATGGAATATAGGAGTTGGGAGGTGATGTTGAGATTGTATAAGACGTTGGTGCGGCCTAATTTGGAGTTCTGTGTGCAGTTCTGGTCGCCTAATTATAGGAAGGATATAAACAGAGTGGAGAGAGTGCAGAGAAGGTTTACCAGAATGTTGCCTGGGTTTAAGCATCTGGAGTATGGGGAGAGATTGGACAGATTGGGTCTTTATTCTTTGGAGCGTAGAAGGTTGAGAGGGGATTTGATAGAAGTATTTAAGATTATGAAAGGGATAGACAGAGTGGATGTGGATAGACTATTTCCGTTAAGAGGAGGAAAGATTAAAACAAGAGGACATGAGTTAAGAATTAAGGGGCAGAGGTTTAGAGGTAACATGAGGGGGAACTTCTTTACTCAGAGAGTGGTAGCTGTGTGGAATGATCTTCCGGGAGAAATAGTGGCGGCGGAGTCAATTGTATTATTTAAGAAAAGGTTGGACAGGTATATGGATGAGAGGAAGATGGAGGGTTATGGGCATTGTGCAGGGAGGTGGGATTAGAAAGGGGTGTTTGGTTCGGTGCGGACTAGAAGGGCCTAATGGCCTGTTTCCGTGCTGTAATTGTTATTATTATTATATTATTATTATTAGAGTGAGAGTCGGTCAAGAGAGAACGTCGGTGGAGCGAGAGAGACACTAGAGTTAGGGATTCGGTAGAGAGAGAGACGGTAGAGAGAGTGACGGTAGAGAAAGAGATGGTAGAGAGAGGGTCGATAGAGAGAGAGTCTGTAGAGAGAGAGTCGGTAGAGAGAGAGTCCGTAGAGAGAGATAGAGTCTGGAGAGAGACGGTGCATAGAGTCAGCAGAGAAAGACAGTAGACAGAGAGAGTCGGTAGAGAGAGTGAGACGGCAGAGAGAGAGAGTCAGTGGAGAGAGAGAGACGGTAGAGAGAGAGAAGGGAGAGAGAGAGAGTCGGTAGAGAGAGAGACGGTGGAGAGAGAGAGAGAGTCGATAGAGAGAGAAGTCAGTAGAGAGAGAGAGACGGTAGAGAGAGAGTCGGTAGAGAGAGAGAGAGTCTGGAGATAGACGGTGGATAGAGTCAGTAGAGAAAGACAGTAGAGAGAGAGAGTCGGTGGAGAGAGTGAGACGGAAGAGAGACAGAGTCAGTGGAGAGAGAGAGACGATAGAGAGAGAGAAGGGAGAGAGAGAGAGTCGGTAGAGAGAGAGAGACGGTGGAGAGAGAGACACAGAGTCAGTAGAGAGAGAGAGATGGTAGAGACAATCAGTAGAAGGAGAGAGATGGTAGTGTGACAATCAGTATTGAGAGAGCAACGGTAGAGAGAGAGATTCAGTAGAAAGAGAGATGGTAGAAAGAGAGTCGGTACAGAGAGAGAGTCGGTACAGAGAGAGAGTCGGTACAGAGAGAGAGTCGGTAGAGAGACAGAGAGAAAAGGTAGAGAGAGAGAGAGTTGGTAGAGAGAGAGAGTCTGTACAGAGAGAGAGAGTCGGTAGAGAGAGAGACGGTAGAGAGAGTGATAGTCTGGAGAGAGATGGTAGAGTCGGTAGAGAGAGACAGTAGAGAGAGAGAGAGTCGGTAGAGAGTGAGAGTCAGTGGAGAGAGAAAGCGAGAGTCGGTAGAGAGAGAGAGAGAGTCGATAGGGAGAGAGAGTCAGTAGAGAGAGAGAGACGGTAGAGAGTCAGTAGAGAGAGAGAGAGAGAAGGGAGAGAGAGAGAAGGTAGAGAGAGAGACGGTAGAGAGTCGGTAGAGAGAGAGACGGCAGAGAGAGAGTCGGTAGATTGGGAGTCGGTAGAGAGCGAGAAAGTCTGGAGAGAGATGGTAGATAGATTCGGTAGAGATAGACAGTAGAGTAAGAGAGAGTCGGTAGAGAGAGTGTCGGTCGAGAGAGAAAGTCGGTAGAGAGAGAGAGACACTGGAGAGAGGGCTTCGGTAGAGAGAGAGACGGTAGAGAGAGAGACGGTAGAGAGAGAGTCAGTAGAGAGAGGGAGAGTCTGGAGAGAGGCGGTAGATAGAGTGGGTAGAGAGAGACGGTAGAGAGAGAGTGTCAGTAGAGAGAGAGAGTCGGTCACGAGAGAAAGTCGGTATAGAGAGACACTAGAGAGAGGGATTTTGTAGAGATAGAGACGGTAGAGAGAGAGTCGGTAGAGAGAGAGTCGGTAGAGAGAGAGTCAGTAGAGAGAGAGAGAGTCTCGAGAGAGACAGTAGATCGAGTCAGTAGAGAAAGACGGTCGAGAGAGAGAGTGAGTCGGTAGAGGGAGAGAGTCGGTCGAGAGAGAAAGTCGGTAGAGTGAGATAGACGGTAAAGAGAGAGAGAGACGGTAGAGAGAGAGACAGAGTCGGTAGAGAGAGAGTCGATAGAGAGAGAGAGTCAGTAGAGAGAGAGAGTAAGTAGAGAGAGACACGGTAGAGAGAGAGACAGAGTCGGTAGAGAGAGAATCGGTAGAGAGAGAGAGAGGCGGTAGAGAGTGAGAGTCAGTGGAGAGAGAAATAGAGAGTCGATAGAGAGAGAGAGTCAGTAGAGAGAGAGACACGGTAGAGAGTCGGTAGAGTGAGAGAGAGTCGGTAGATAGAGAGATGGTAGAGAGAGAGTCGGTAGAGAGGGAGTCGGTAGAGAAAGAGAGAGAAGGGAGAGAGAGATAAGGTAGAGAGAGTCGGTAGAGAGAGAGTCGGTAGAGAGAGAGTCAGTAGAGAGAGAGAGAGTCTCGAGAGAGACAGTAGATCGAGTCAGTAGAGAAAGACGGTAGAGAGAGAGAGTGAGTCGGTAGAGGGAGAGAGTCGGTCGAGAGAGAAAGTCGGTAGAGTGAGATAGACAGTAAAGAGAGAGAGAGACGGTAGAGAGAGAGACAGAGTCGGTAGAGAGAGAGTCGATAGAGAGAGAGAGTCAGTAGAGAGAGAGAGTAAGTAGAGAGAGTCACGGTAGAGAGAGAGACAGAGTCGGTAGAGAGAGAATCGGTAGAGAGAGAGAGAGGCGGTAGAGAGTGAGAGTCAGTGGAGAGAGAGAAAGAGAGAGTCGGTAGAGAGAGAGAGAGAGAGTCGATAGAGAGAGAGAGTCAGTAGAGAGAGAGACATGGTAGAGAGTCGGTAGAGTGAGAGAGAGTCAGTAGATAGAGAGATGGTAGAGAGAGAGTCGGTAGAGAGGGAGTCGGTAGAGAAAGAAAGAGAAGGGAGAGAGAGATAAGGTAGAGAGAGAGACGGTAGAGAGTCAGTAGAGAGAGAGTCGGTAGAAAGAGAGTCGGTAGAGAGGGAGTCTGTAGAGAGCGAGAGAGTCTGGAGAGAGACGGCAGATAGAGTCAGTAAAGAGAGACAGTAGAGTAAGAGAGAGTCGGTAGAGAGAGTGTCGGTCGAGAGAGAAAGTCGGTAGAGAGAGAGAGACACTAGAGAGAGGGATTCGGTAGAGAGAGAGACGGTAGAGAGAGAGACGGTAGAGAGAGAGATGGTAGTGAGAGAGTCGGTAGAGAGAGAGTCAGTAGAGAGAGAGAGAGTCTGGAGAGAGAAGGTAGATAGAGTCAGTAGAGAAAGACAGTAGAGAGAGAGAGAGTGAGTTGGTAGAGAGAGAGAGAGTCGGTTGAGAGACAAAGTTGGTAGAGAGAGACAGATGGTAGAGAGAGAGAGTCAGTAGAGAGAGGAAGAGTCTGTTCAACGGCGGTAGATGGAGTCAGTAGAGAAAGAAGGTAGAGAGAGAGAGTGAGTCGGTAGAGAGTGAGAGTCGGTCAAGAGAGAACGTCGGTGGAGCGAGAGAGACACTAGAGTTAGGGATTCGGTAGAGAGAGAGACGGTAGAGAGAGTGACGGTAGAGAGAGAGATGGTAGAGAGAGGGTCGGTAGAGAGAGAGTCTGTAGAGAGAGAGTCGGTAGAGAGAGAGTCGGTAGAGAGAGATAGAGTCTGGAGAGAGACGGTGCATAGAGTCAGTAGAGAAAGACAGTAGACAGAGAGAGTCGGTAGAGAGAGAGAAGGGAGAGAGAGAGAGTCGGTAGAGACAGAGACGGTGGAGAGAGAGAGAGTCGATAGAGAGAGAAGTCAGTAGAGAGAGAGAGACGGTAGAGAGAGAGTCGGTAGAGAGAGAGAGAGTCTGGAGATAGACGGTGGATAGAGTCAGTAGAGAAAGACAGTAGAGAGAGAGAGTCGGTAGAGAGAGTGAGACGGCAGAGAGAGAGAGTCAGTGGAGAGAGAGAGACGATAGAGAGAGAGAAGGGAGAGAGAGAGAGTCGGTAGAGAGAGAGAGACGGTGGAGAGAGAGACACAGAGTCAGTAGAGAGAGAGAGATGGTAGAGAGAATCAGTAGAAGGAGAGAGATGGTAGTGTGACAATCAGTATTGAGAGAGCAACGGTAGAGAGAGAGATTCAGTAGAAAGAGAGATGGTAGAAAGAGAGTCGGTACAGAGAGAGAGTCGGTACAGAGAGAGAGTCGGTACAGAGAGAGAGTCGGTAGAGAGACAGAGAGAAAAGGTAGAGAGAGAGAGAGTTGGTAGAGAGAGAGAGTCTGTACAGAGAGAGAGAGTCGGTAGAGAGAGAGACGGTAGAGAGAGTGATAGTCTGGAGAGAGATGGTAGAGTCGGTAGAGAGAGACAGTAGAGACAGAGAGAGTCGGTGGAGAGAGAGAGTCAGTTGAGAGATAAAGTCGGTAGAGAGAGAGAGACGTTAGAGAGAGTGATTCGGTAGAGTGAGCGACGGTAGAGAGAGAGTCAGTAGAGAGAGAGACGGTAGAGAAAGAAAGACAGTAGAGAGGTAGTCAGTACAGAGGGAGAGTCGTTACAGAGAGAGAGTCGGTAGAGAGGCAGAGAGAAAAGGTAGATAGAGAGAGTCGGTAGGGAGAGAGAGTCTGTAGTAAGAGAGAGAGTGGGTAGAGAGAGAGAGAGGGTAGAGAGAGATAGTCGGTAGAGAGAGAGAGATGGCAGAGAGAGGGAGTCGGTGTGAGAGAGATGGAAGAGAGAGAGAGTTGGTAGAGAGAGAGAGACAGTATAGAGATTCGGTGGAGAAAGAGAGACGGTAGAGAGAGAGAGAGGCGGTAGAGAGTGAGAGTCAGTGGAGAGAGAAAGCGAGAGTCGGTAGAGAGAGAGAGAGAGTCGATAGGGAGAGAGAGTCAGTAGAGAGAGAGAGACGGTAGAGAGTCAGTAGAGAGAGAGAGAGAGAAGGGAAAGAGAGAGAAGGTAGAGAGAGAGATGGTAGAGAGTCGGTAGAGAGAGAGACGGCAGAGAGAGATTCGGTAGATTGGGAGTCGGTAGAGAGCGAGAAAGTCTGGAGAGAGATGGTAGATAGATTCGGTAGAGATAGACAGTAGAGTAAGAGAGAGTCGGTAGAGAGAGTGTCGGTCGAGAGAGTAAGACGGTAGAGAGAGAGAGACACTGGAGAGAGGGCTTCGGTAGAGAGAGAGACAGTAGAGAGAGACAGTAGAGAGAGAGTCAGTAGAGAGAGGGAGAGTCTGGAGAGAGGCGGTAGATAGAGTGGGTAGAGAGAGACGGTAGAGAGAGAGTGTCAGTAGAGAGAGAGAGTCGGTCACGAGAGAAAGTCGGTATAGAGAGACACTAGAGAGAGGGATTTTGTAGAGATAGAGACGGTAGAGAGAGAGTCGGTAGAGAGAGAGTCGGTAGAGAGAGAGTCAGTAGAGAAAGAGAGAGAAGGGAGAGAGAGATAAGGTAGAGAGAGAGACGGTAGAGAGTCAGTAGAGAGAGAGACGGTAGAGAGAGAGACAGAGTCGGTAGAGAGAGAGTCGATAGAGAGAGAGAGTCAGTAGAGAGAGAGAGTAAGTAGAGAGAGTCACGGTAGAGAGAGAGACAGAGTCGGTAGAGAGAGAATCGGTAGAGAGAGAGAGAGGCGGTAGAGAGTGAGAGTCAGTGGAGAGAGAGAAAGAGAGAGTCGGTAGAGAGAGAGAGAGTCGATAGAGAGAGAGAGTCAGTAGAGAGAGAGACACGGTAGAGAGTCGGTAGAGTGAGAGAGAGTCGGTAGATAGAGAGATGGTAGAGAGAGAGTCGGTAGAGAGGGAGTCGGTAGAGAAAGAGAGAGAAGGGAGAGAGAGATAAGGTAGAGAGAGAGACGGTAGAGAGTCAGTAGAGAGAGAGACGGTAGAGAGAGAGACAGAGTCGGTAGAGAGAGAGTCGATAGAGAGAGAGAGTCAGTAGAGAGAGAGAGTAAGTAGAGAGAGTCACGGTAGAGAGAGAGACAGAGTCGGTAGAGAGAGAATCGGTAGAGAGAGAGAGAGGCGGTAGAGAGTGAGAGTCAGTGGAGAGAGAGAAAGAGAGAGTCGGTAGAGAGAGAGAGAGTCGATAGAGAGAGAGAGTCAGTAGAGAGAGAGACACGGTAGAGAGTCGGTAGAGTGAGAGAGAGTCGGTAGATAGAGAGATGGTAGAGAGAGAGTCGGTAGAGAGGGAGTCGGTAGAGAAAGAGAGAGAAGGGAGAGAGAGATAAGGTAGAGAGAGAGACGGTAGAGAGTCAGTAGAGAGAGAGTCGGTAGAGAGAGAGATGGTAGAAAGAGAGTCGGTAGAGAGGGAGTCTGTAGAGAGCGAGAGAGTCTGGAGAGAGACGGCAGATAGAGTCAGTAAAGAGAGACAGTAGAGTAAGAGAGAGTCGGTAGAGAGAGTGTCGGTCGAGAGAGAAAGTCGGTAGAGAGAGAGAGACACTAGAGAGAGGGATTCGGTAGAGAGAGAGACGGTAGAGAGAGAGACGGTAGAGAGAGAGATGGTAGTGAGAGAATCGGTAGAGAGAGAGTCAGTAGAGAGAGAGAGAGTCTGGAGAGAGAAGTTAGATAGAGTCAGTAGAGAAAGACAGTAGAGAGAGAGAGAGTGAGTTGGTAGAGAGAGGAAGAGTCTGGTGAACGGCGGTAGATGGAGTCAGTAGAGAAAGAAGTTAGAGAGAGAGAGTGAGTCGGTAGAGAGAGAGTCGGTAGAGAGAGAGTCAGTAGAGAGAGAGAGAGTCTCGAGAGAGACAGTAGATCGAGTCAGTAGAGAAAGACGGTCGAAGAAAAAGGGAGGCGTACATTAGATATAAGAAGCATGGAGTTAAGGAGATGTTTGAAAGATACATTGAATGTAAGAGGAATCTTAAGAGAGGAATTAGGAAAGCTAAAAGAAGGTACGAGAAAACTATGGCAAGCAGGGTGAAAACAAATCCAAAAGAGTTCTACAAATATGTTAATGGTAAGAGGAAAGCTAGAGACAAAATTGGTCCCTTAGAAAATCAGAGTGGAAAACTGTGTGTGGAACCTAGAGAAATGGGGGAGATATTGAACAGTTTCTTTTCTTCGGTATTCACTAAGGAGAAGGATATTGGGAGATGTGGGATAAAAAAAGCAAATTGGGTAAATATGGGGAATATAGAGATTACAAAAGGTGTAGTTTTAAGGCTTTTGAAGAATATAAAGGTGGATAAGTCTCCAGGACCAGACGGGATCTTCCCCAGGACATTGAGAGAAGTGAAGGAGGAAATAGCAGAGGCTCTGGCGGTAATTTTTCGAATGTCATTAGATATGGGGATAGTGCCGGAGGATTGGCGCATTGCGCATGTGGTTCCGTTATTTAAAAAGGGTTCAAGGAGGAAGCCTGGCAACTATCGGCCTGTAAGTTTGACGTCTGTGGTAGGTAAATTAATGGAGAAAATTCTTAGAGATAGTACTTATAAACATCTGGATAGACAGGGTCTGATCAGGAGTACTCAACATGGATTTGTGGGAGGAAGGTCATGTTTGACCAATCTGATTGAATTTTTTGAAGAGGTGACTAGGAATGTGGATGAGGGTAGCGCAGTGGATGTTGTCTATATGGACTTCAGTAAGGCCTTCGATAAGGTACCACATGGAAGGTTAGTTAGGAAGGTGCAGTCTTTAGGTATAAATTTTGAGATAGTCAAATGGATTGAACATTGGCTGAAAGGGAGAGGCCAGAGAGTGGTAGTGGATAATTGTCTGTCAGGTTGGAGGCCGGTGACCAGTGGTGTGCCTCAAGGATCTGTATTGGGCCCATTGTTGTTCGTTATATACATTAATGATCTAGATGATGGGGTGGTGAATTGGATTAGTAAATATGCAGACGATACTAAGATAGGTGGAATAGTGGATAATGAAGAAGGTTTTCTAGGATTGCAGAGGGATTTGGGCTGCTTAGAAAAGTGGGCTGAAAAATGGCAGATGGAATTTAATGCTGATAAGTGTGAGGTGCTTCATTTTGGTAAGAAGAATCAGAATAGGACATATGTGGTAAATGGGAGAGCATTGAGGAATACAGAAGAGCAGAAAGATTTAGGAGTGACGGTACATCGTTCCCTGAAGGTAGAAACTCACGTGAATAGGGTGGTGAAGAAGGCTTTTAGTATGCTGGCCTTTATCAATCATTGCATGGAATATAGGAGTTGGGAGGTGATGTTGAGATTGTATAAGACGTTGGTGCGGCCTAATTTGGAGTTCTGTGTGCAGTTCTGGTCGCCTAATTATAGGAAGGATATAAACAGAGTGGAGAGAGTGCAGAGAAGGTTTACCAGAATGTTGCCTGGGTTTAAGCATCTGGAGTATGGGGAGAGATTGGACAGATTGGGTCTTTATTCTTTGGAGCGTAGAAGGTTGAGAGGGGATTTGATAGAAGTATTTAAGATTATGAAAGGGATAGACAGAGTGGATGTGGATAGACTATTTCCGTTAAGAGGAGGAAAGATTAAAACAAGAGGACATGAGTTAAGAATTAAGGGGCAGAGGTTTAGAGGTAACATGAGGGGGAACTTCTTTACTCAGAGAGTGGTAGCTGTGTGGAATGATCTTCCGGGAGAAATAGTGGCGGCGGAGTCAATTGTATTATTTAAGAAAAGGTTGGACAGGTATATGGATGAGAGGAAGATGGAGGGTTATGGGCATTGTGCAGGGAGGTGGGATTAGAAAGGGGTGTTTGGTTCGGTGCGGACTAGAAGGGCCTAATGGCCTGTTTCCGTGCTGTAATTGTTATTATTATTATATTATTATTATTAGAGTGAGAGTCGGTCAAGAGAGAACGTCGGTGGAGCGAGAGAGACACTAGAGTTAGGGATTCGGTAGAGAGAGAGACGGTAGAGAGAGTGACGGTAGAGAAAGAGATGGTAGAGAGAGGGTCGATAGAGAGAGAGTCTGTAGAGAGAGAGTCGGTAGAGAGAGAGTCCGTAGAGAGAGATAGAGTCTGGAGAGAGACGGTGCATAGAGTCAGCAGAGAAAGACAGTAGACAGAGAGAGTCGGTAGAGAGAGTGAGACGGCAGAGAGAGAGAGTCAGTGGAGAGAGAGAGACGGTAGAGAGAGAGAAGGGAGAGAGAGAGAGTCGGTAGAGAGAGAGACGGTGGAGAGAGAGAGAGAGTCGATAGAGAGAGAAGTCAGTAGAGAGAGAGAGACGGTAGAGAGAGAGTCGGTAGAGAGAGAGAGAGTCTGGAGATAGACGGTGGATAGAGTCAGTAGAGAAAGACAGTAGAGAGAGAGAGTCGGTGGAGAGAGTGAGACGGAAGAGAGACAGAGTCAGTGGAGAGAGAGAGACGATAGAGAGAGAGAAGGGAGAGAGAGAGAGTCGGTAGAGAGAGAGAGACGGTGGAGAGAGAGACACAGAGTCAGTAGAGAGAGAGAGATGGTAGAGACAATCAGTAGAAGGAGAGAGATGGTAGTGTGACAATCAGTATTGAGAGAGCAACGGTAGAGAGAGAGATTCAGTAGAAAGAGAGATGGTAGAAAGAGAGTCGGTACAGAGAGAGAGTCGGTACAGAGAGAGAGTCGGTACAGAGAGAGAGTCGGTAGAGAGACAGAGAGAAAAGGTAGAGAGAGAGAGAGTTGGTAGAGAGAGAGAGTCTGTACAGAGAGAGAGAGTCGGTAGAGAGAGAGACGGTAGAGAGAGTGATAGTCTGGAGAGAGATGGTAGAGTCGGTAGAGAGAGACAGTAGAGAGAGAGAGAGTCGGTAGAGAGTGAGAGTCAGTGGAGAGAGAAAGCGAGAGTCGGTAGAGAGAGAGAGAGAGAGTCGATAGGGAGAGAGAGTCAGTAGAGAGAGAGAGACGGTAGAGAGTCAGTAGAGAGAGAGAGAGAGAAGGGAGAGAGAGAGAAGGTAGAGAGAGAGACGGTAGAGAGTCGGTAGAGAGAGAGACGGCAGAGAGAGAGTCGGTAGATTGGGAGTCGGTAGAGAGCGAGAAAGTCTGGAGAGAGATGGTAGATAGATTCGGTAGAGATAGACAGTAGAGTAAGAGAGAGTCGGTAGAGAGAGTGTCGGTCGAGAGAGAAAGTCGGTAGAGAGAGAGAGACACTGGAGAGAGGGCTTCGGTAGAGAGAGAGACGGTAGAGAGAGAGACGGTAGAGAGAGAGTCAGTAGAGAGAGGGAGAGTCTGGAGAGAGGCGGTAGATAGAGTGGGTAGAGAGAGACGGTAGAGAGAGAGTGTCAGTAGAGAGAGAGAGTCGGTCACGAGAGAAAGTCGGTATAGAGAGACACTAGAGAGAGGGATTTTGTAGAGATAGAGACGGTAGAGAGAGAGTCGGTAGAGAGAGAGTCGGTAGAGAGAGAGTCAGTAGAGAGAGAGAGAGTCTCGAGAGAGACAGTAGATCGAGTCAGTAGAGAAAGACGGTCGAGAGAGAGAGTGAGTCGGTAGAGGGAGAGAGTCGGTCGAGAGAGAAAGTCGGTAGAGTGAGATAGACGGTAAAGAGAGAGAGAGACGGTAGAGAGAGAGACAGAGTCGGTAGAGAGAGAGTCGATAGAGAGAGAGAGTCAGTAGAGAGAGAGAGTAAGTAGAGAGAGACACGGTAGAGAGAGAGACAGAGTCGGTAGAGAGAGAATCGGTAGAGAGAGAGAGAGGCGGTAGAGAGTGAGAGTCAGTGGAGAGAGAAATAGAGAGTCGATAGAGAGAGAGAGTCAGTAGAGAGAGAGACACGGTAGAGAGTCGGTAGAGTGAGAGAGAGTCGGTAGATAGAGAGATGGTAGAGAGAGAGTCGGTAGAGAGGGAGTCGGTAGAGAAAGAGAGAGAAGGGAGAGAGAGATAAGGTAGAGAGAGTCGGTAGAGAGAGAGTCGGTAGAGAGAGAGTCAGTAGAGAGAGAGAGAGTCTCGAGAGAGACAGTAGATCGAGTCAGTAGAGAAAGACGGTAGAGAGAGAGAGTGAGTCGGTAGAGGGAGAGAGTCGGTCGAGAGAGAAAGTCGGTAGAGTGAGATAGACAGTAAAGAGAGAGAGAGACGGTAGAGAGAGAGACAGAGTCGGTAGAGAGAGAGTCGATAGAGAGAGAGAGTCAGTAGAGAGAGAGAGTAAGTAGAGAGAGTCACGGTAGAGAGAGAGACAGAGTCGGTAGAGAGAGAATCGGTAGAGAGAGAGAGAGGCGGTAGAGAGTGAGAGTCAGTGGAGAGAGAGAAAGAGAGAGTCGGTAGAGAGAGAGAGAGAGAGTCGATAGAGAGAGAGAGTCAGTAGAGAGAGAGACATGGTAGAGAGTCGGTAGAGTGAGAGAGAGTCAGTAGATAGAGAGATGGTAGAGAGAGAGTCGGTAGAGAGGGAGTCGGTAGAGAAAGAAAGAGAAGGGAGAGAGAGATAAGGTAGAGAGAGAGACGGTAGAGAGTCAGTAGAGAGAGAGTCGGTAGAAAGAGAGTCGGTAGAGAGGGAGTCTGTAGAGAGCGAGAGAGTCTGGAGAGAGACGGCAGATAGAGTCAGTAAAGAGAGACAGTAGAGTAAGAGAGAGTCGGTAGAGAGAGTGTCGGTCGAGAGAGAAAGTCGGTAGAGAGAGAGAGACACTAGAGAGAGGGATTCGGTAGAGAGAGAGACGGTAGAGAGAGAGACGGTAGAGAGAGAGATGGTAGTGAGAGAGTCGGTAGAGAGAGAGTCAGTAGAGAGAGAGAGAGTCTGGAGAGAGAAGGTAGATAGAGTCAGTAGAGAAAGACAGTAGAGAGAGAGAGAGTGAGTTGGTAGAGAGAGAGAGAGTCGGTTGAGAGACAAAGTTGGTAGAGAGAGACAGATGGTAGAGAGAGAGAGTCAGTAGAGAGAGGAAGAGTCTGTTCAACGGCGGTAGATGGAGTCAGTAGAGAAAGAAGGTAGAGAGAGAGAGTGAGTCGGTAGAGAGTGAGAGTCGGTCAAGAGAGAACGTCGGTGGAGCGAGAGAGACACTAGAGTTAGGGATTCGGTAGAGAGAGAGACGGTAGAGAGAGTGACGGTAGAGAGAGAGATGGTAGAGAGAGGGTCGGTAGAGAGAGAGTCTGTAGAGAGAGAGTCGGTAGAGAGAGAGTCGGTAGAGAGAGATAGAGTCTGGAGAGAGACGGTGCATAGAGTCAGTAGAGAAAGACAGTAGACAGAGAGAGTCGGTAGAGAGAGAGAAGGGAGAGAGAGAGAGTCGGTAGAGACAGAGACGGTGGAGAGAGAGAGAGTCGATAGAGAGAGAAGTCAGTAGAGAGAGAGAGACGGTAGAGAGAGAGTCGGTAGAGAGAGAGAGAGTCTGGAGATAGACGGTGGATAGAGTCAGTAGAGAAAGACAGTAGAGAGAGAGAGTCGGTAGAGAGAGTGAGACGGCAGAGAGAGAGAGTCAGTGGAGAGAGAGAGACGATAGAGAGAGAGAAGGGAGAGAGAGAGAGTCGGTAGAGAGAGAGAGACGGTGGAGAGAGAGACACAGAGTCAGTAGAGAGAGAGAGATGGTAGAGAGAATCAGTAGAAGGAGAGAGATGGTAGTGTGACAATCAGTATTGAGAGAGCAACGGTAGAGAGAGAGATTCAGTAGAAAGAGAGATGGTAGAAAGAGAGTCGGTACAGAGAGAGAGTCGGTACAGAGAGAGAGTCGGTACAGAGAGAGAGTCGGTAGAGAGACAGAGAGAAAAGGTAGAGAGAGAGAGAGTTGGTAGAGAGAGAGAGTCTGTACAGAGAGAGAGAGTCGGTAGAGAGAGAGACGGTAGAGAGAGTGATAGTCTGGAGAGAGATGGTAGAGTCGGTAGAGAGAGACAGTAGAGACAGAGAGAGTCGGTGGAGAGAGAGAGTCAGTTGAGAGATAAAGTCGGTAGAGAGAGAGAGACGTTAGAGAGAGTGATTCGGTAGAGTGAGCGACGGTAGAGAGAGAGTCAGTAGAGAGAGAGACGGTAGAGAAAGAAAGACAGTAGAGAGGTAGTCAGTACAGAGGGAGAGTCGTTACAGAGAGAGAGTCGGTAGAGAGGCAGAGAGAAAAGGTAGATAGAGAGAGTCGGTAGGGAGAGAGAGTCTGTAGTAAGAGAGAGAGTGGGTAGAGAGAGAGAGAGGGTAGAGAGAGATAGTCGGTAGAGAGAGAGAGATGGCAGAGAGAGGGAGTCGGTGTGAGAGAGATGGAAGAGAGAGAGAGTTGGTAGAGAGAGAGAGACAGTATAGAGATTCGGTGGAGAAAGAGAGACGGTAGAGAGAGAGAGAGGCGGTAGAGAGTGAGAGTCAGTGGAGAGAGAAAGCGAGAGTCGGTAGAGAGAGAGAGAGAGTCGATAGGGAGAGAGAGTCAGTAGAGAGAGAGAGACGGTAGAGAGTCAGTAGAGAGAGAGAGAGAGAAGGGAAAGAGAGAGAAGGTAGAGAGAGAGATGGTAGAGAGTCGGTAGAGAGAGAGACGGCAGAGAGAGATTCGGTAGATTGGGAGTCGGTAGAGAGCGAGAAAGTCTGGAGAGAGATGGTAGATAGATTCGGTAGAGATAGACAGTAGAGTAAGAGAGAGTCGGTAGAGAGAGTGTCGGTCGAGAGAGTAAGACGGTAGAGAGAGAGAGACACTGGAGAGAGGGCTTCGGTAGAGAGAGAGACAGTAGAGAGAGACAGTAGAGAGAGAGTCAGTAGAGAGAGGGAGAGTCTGGAGAGAGGCGGTAGATAGAGTGGGTAGAGAGAGACGGTAGAGAGAGAGTGTCAGTAGAGAGAGAGAGTCGGTCACGAGAGAAAGTCGGTATAGAGAGACACTAGAGAGAGGGATTTTGTAGAGATAGAGACGGTAGAGAGAGAGTCGGTAGAGAGAGAGTCGGTAGAGAGAGAGTCAGTAGAGAGAGAGAGAGTCTCGAGAGAGACAGTAGATCGAGTCAGTAGAGAAAGACGGTCGAGAGAGAGAGTGAGTCGGTAGAGGGAGAGAGTCGGTCGAGAGAGAAAGTCGGTAGAGTGAGATAGACGGTAAAGAGAGAGAGAGACGGTAGAGAGAGAGACAGAGTCGGTAGAGAGAGAGTCGATAGAGAGAGAGAGTCAGTAGAGAGAGAGAGTAAGTAGAGAGAGTCACGGTAGAGAGAGAGACAGAGTCGGTAGAGAGAGAATCGGTAGAGAGAGAGAGAGGCGGTAGAGAGTGAGAGTCAGTGGAGAGAGAGAAAGAGAGAGTCGGTAGAGAGAGAGAGAGTCGATAGAGAGAGAGAGTCAGTAGAGAGAGAGACACGGTAGAGAGTCGGTAGAGTGAGAGAGAGTCGGTAGATAGAGAGATGGTAGAGAGAGAGTCGGTAGAGAGGGAGTCGGTAGAGAAAGAGAGAGAAGGGAGAGAGAGATAAGGTAGAGAGAGAGACGGTAGAGAGTCAGTAGAGAGAGAGTCGGTAGAGAGAGAGATGGTAGAAAGAGAGTCGGTAGAGAGGGAGTCTGTAGAGAGCGAGAGAGTCTGGAGAGAGACGGCAGATAGAGTCAGTAAAGAGAGACAGTAGAGTAAGAGAGAGTCGGTAGAGAGAGTGTCGGTCGAGAGAGAAAGTCGGTAGAGAGAGAGAGACACTAGAGAGAGGGATTCGGTAGAGAGAGAGACGGTAGAGAGAGAGACGGTAGAGAGAGAGATGGTAGTGAGAGAGTCGGTAGAGAGAGAGTCAGTAGAGAGAGAGAGAGTCTGGAGAGAGAAGGTAGATAGAGTCAGTAGAGAAAGACAGTAGAGAGAGAGAGAGTGAGTTGGTAGAGAGAGAGAGTCGGTTGAGAGACAAAGTTGGTAGAGAGAGACAGATGGTAGAGAGAGAGAGTCAGTAGAGAGAGGAAGAGTCTGGTGAACGGCGGTAGATGGAGTCAGTAGAGAAAGAAGGTACAGAGAGAGAGTGAGTCGGTAGAGAGTGAGAGTCGGTCAAGAGAGAACGTCGGTGGAGCGAGAGAGACACTAGAGTTAGGGATTCGGTAGAGAGAGAGACGGTAGAGAGAGTGACGGTAGAGAGAGAGATTGTAGAGAGAGGGTCGGTAGAGAGAGAGTCTGTAGAGAGAGAGTCGGTAGAGAGAGAGTCCGTAGAGAGAGATAGAGTCTGGAGAGAGACGGTGGATAGAGTCAGTAGAGAAAGACAGTAGACAGAGAGAGTCGGTAGAGAGAGTGAGACGGCAGAGAGAGAGAGTCAGTGGAGAGAGAGAGACGGTAGAGAGAGAGAAGGGAGAGAGAGAGAGTCGGTAGAGAGAGAGACGGTGGAGAGAGAGAGAGAGTCGATAGAGAGAGAAGTCAGTAGAGAGAGAGAGACGGTAGAGAGAGAGTCGGTAGAGAGAGAGAGAGTCTGGAGATAGACGGTGGATAGAGTCAGTAGAGAAAGACAGTAGAGAGAGAGAGTCGGTAGAGAGAGTGAGACGGCAGAGAGAGAGAGTCAGTGGAGAGAGAGAGACGATAGAGAGAGAGAAGGGAGAGAGAGAGAGTCGGTAGAGAGAGAGAGACGGTGGAGAGAGAGACACAGAGTCAGTAGAGAGAGAGAGATGGTAGAGAGAATCAGTAGAAGGAGAGAGATGGTAGTGTGACAATCAGTATTGAGAGAGCAACGGTAGAGAGAGAGATTCAGTAGAAAGAGAGATGGTAGAAAGAGAGTCGGTACAGAGAGAGAGTCGGTACAGAGAGAGAGTCGGTACAGAGAGAGAGTCGGTAGAGAGACAGAGAGAAAAGGTAGAGAGAGAGAGAGTTGGTAGAGAGAGAGAGTCTGTACAGAGAGAGAGAGTCGGTAGAGAGAGAGACGGTAGAGAGAGTGATAGTCTGGAGAGAGATGGTAGAGTCGGTAGAGAGAGACAGTAGAGAGAGAGAGAGTCGGTAGAGAGTGAGAGTCAGTGGAGAGAGAAAGCGAGAGTCGGTAGAGAGAGAGAGAGTCGATAGGGAGAGAGAGTCAGTAGAGAGAGAGAGACGGTAGAGAGTCAGTAGAGAGAGAGAGAGAGAAGGGAGAGAGAGAGAAGGTAGAGAGAGAGACGGTAGAGAGTCGGTAGAGAGAGAGACGGCAGAGAGAGAGTCGGTAGATTGGGAGTCGGTAGAGAGCGAGAAAGTCTGGAGAGAGATGGTAGATAGATTCGGTAGAGATAGACAGTAGGGTAAGAGAGAGTCGGTAGAGAGAGTGTCGGTCGAGAGAGAAAGTCGGTAGAGAGAGAGAGACACTGGAGAGAGGGCTTCGGTAGAGAGAGAGACGGTAGAGAGAGAGACGGTAGAGAGAGAGTCAGTAGAGAGAGAGAGTAAGTAGAGAGAGACACGGTAGAGAGAGAGACAGAGTCGGTAGAGAGAGAATCGGTAGAGAGAGAGAGAGGCGGTAGAGAGTGAGAGTCAGTGGACAGAGAGAGACGGTGGAGAGAGAGAGAGTCGATAGAGAGAGAAGTCAGTAGAGAGAGAGAGACGGTAGAGAGAGAGTCGGTAGAGAGAGAGAGAGTCTGGAGATAGACGGTGGATAGAGTCAGTAGAGAAAGACAGTAGAGAGAGAGAGTCGGTAGAGAGAGAGACGGTAGAGAGAGTGATAGTCTGGAGAGAGATGGTAGAGTCGGTAGAGAGAGACAGTAGAGAGAGAGAGAGTCGGTGGAGAGAGAGAGTCAGTTGAGAGATAAAGTCGGTAGAGAGAGAGAGACGTTAGAGAGAGTGATTCGGTAGAGTGAGCGACGGTAGAGAGAGAGTCAGTAGAGAGAGAGACGGTAGAGAAAGAAAGACAGTAGAGAGGTAGTCGGTACAGAGGGAGAGTCGTTACAGAGAGAGAGTCGGTAGAGAGGCAGAGAGAAAAGGTAGATAGAGAGAGTCGGTAGGGAGAGAGAGTCTGTAGTAAGAGAGAGAGTGGGTAGAGAGAGAGAGAGGGTAGAGAGAGATAGTCGGTAGAGAGAGAGAGATGGCAGAGAGAGGGAGTCGGTGTGAGAGAGATGGAAGAGAGAGAGAGTTGGTAGAGAGAGAGAGACAGTATAGAGATTCGGTGGAGAAAGAGAGACGGTAGAGAGAGAGAGAGGCGGTAGAGAGTGAGAGTCAGTGGAGAGAGAAAGCGAGAGTCGGTAGAGAGAGAGAGAGAGTCGATAGGGAGAGAGAGTCAGTAGAGAGAGAGAGACGGTAGAGAGTCCGTAGAGAGAGATAGAGTCTGGAGAGAGACGGTGCATAGAGTCAGTAGAGAAAGACAGTAGACAGAGAGAGTCGGTAGAGAGAGTGAGACGGCAGAGAGAGAGAGTCAGTGGAGAGAGAGAGACGGTAGAGAGAGAGAAGGGAGAGAGAGAGAGTCGGTAGAGAGAGAGACGGTGGAGAGAGAGAGAGAGTCGATAGAGAGAGAAGTCAGTAGAGAGAGAGAGAGACGGTAGAGAGAGAGTCGGTAGAGAGAGAGAGAGTCTGGAGATAGACGGTGGATAGAGTCAGTAGAGAAAGACAGTAGAGAGAGAGAGTCGGTGGAGAGAGTGAGACGGCAGAGAGACAGAGTCAGTGGAGAGAGAGAGACGATAGAGAGAGAGAAGGGAGAGAGAGAGAGTCGGTAGAGAGAGAGAGACGGTGGAGAGAGAGACACAGAGTCAGTAGAGAGAGAGAGATGGTAGAGAGAATCAGTAGAAGGAGAGAGATGGTAGTGTGACAATCAGTATTGAGAGAGCAACGGTAGAGAGAGAGATTCAGTAGAAAGAGAGATGGTAGAAAGAGAGTCGGTACAGAGAGAGAGTCGGTACAGAGAGAGAGTCGGTACAGAGAGAGAGTCGGTAGAGAGACAGAGAGAAAAGGTAGAGAGAGAGAGAGTTGGTAGAGAGAGAGAGTCTGTACAGAGAGAGAGAGTCGGTAGAGAGAGAGACGGTAGAGAGAGTGATAGTCTGGAGAGAGATGGTAGAGTCGGTAGAGAGAGACAGTAGAGAGAGAGAGAGTCGGTAGAGAGTGAGAGTCAGTGGAGAGAGAAATAGAGAGTCGATAGAGAGAGAGAGTCAGTAGAGAGAGAGACACGGTAGAGAGTCGGTAGAGTGAGAGAGAGTCGGTAGATAGAGAGATGGTAGAGAGAGAGTCGGTAGAGAGGGAGTCGGTAGAGAAAGAGAGAGAAGGGAGAGAGAGATAAGGTAGAGAGAGAGTCGGTAGAGAGAGAGTCGGTAGAGAGAGAGTCAGTAGAGAGAGAGAGAGAGAAGGGAGAGAGAGAGAAGGTAGAGAGAGAGACGGTAGAGAGTCGGTAGAGAGAGAGACGGCAGAGAGAGAGTCGGTAGATTGGGAGTCGGTAGAGAGCGAGAAAGTCTGGAGAGAGATGGTAGATAGATTCGGTAGAGATAGACAGTAGAGTAAGAGAGAGTCGGTAGAGAGAGTGTCGGTCGAGAGAGAAAGTCGGTAGAGAGAGAGAGACACTGGAGAGAGGGCTTTGGTAGAGAGAGAGACGGTAGAGAGAGAGACGGTAGAGAGAGAGTCAGTAGAGAGAGGGAGAGTCTGGAGAGAGGCGGTAGATAGAGTGGGTAGAGAGAGACGGTAGAGAGAGAGTGTCAGTAGAGAGAGAGAGTCGGTCACGAGAGAAAGTCGGTAGAGAGAGACACTAGAGAGAGGGATTTTGTAGAGATAGAGACGGTAGAGAGAGAGTCGGTAGAGAGAGAGTCGGTAGAGAGAGAGTCAGTAGAGAGAGAGAGAGTCTCGAGAGAGACAGTAGATCGAGTCAGTAGAGAAAGACGGTCGAGAGAGAGAGTGAGTCGGTAGAGGGAGAGAGTCGGTCGAGAGAGAAAGTCGGTAGAGTGAGATGGACGGTAAAGAGAGAGACGGTAGAGAGAGAGACAGAGTCGGTAGAGAGAGAGTCGATAGAGAGAGAGAGTCAGTAGAGAGAGAGAGTAAGTAGAGAGAGACACGGTAGAGAGAGAGACAGAGTCGGTAGAGAGAGAATCGGTAGAGAGAGAGAGAGGCGGTAGAGAGTGAGAGTCAGTGGAGAGAGAAATAGAGAGTCGATAGAGAGAGAGAGTCAGTAGAGAGAGAGACACGGTAGAGAGTCGGTAGGGTGAGAGAGAGTCGGTAGATAGAGAGATGGTAGAGAGAGAGTCGGTAGAGAGGGAGTCGGTAGAGAAAGAGAGAGAAGGGAGAGAGAGATAAGGTAGAGAGAGAGTCGGTAGAGAGAGAGTCGGTAGAGAGAGAGTCAGTAGAGAGAGAGAGAGTCTCGAGAGAGACAGTAGATCGAGTCAGTAGAGAAAGACGGTAGAGAGAGAGAGTGAGTCGGTAGAGGGAGAGAGTCGGTCGAGAGAGAAAGTCGGTAGAGTGAGATAGACAGTAAAGAGAGAGAGAGACGGTAGAGAGAGAGACAGAGTCGGTAGAGAGAGAGTCGATAGAGAGAGAGAGTCAGTAGAGAGAGAGAGTAAGTAGAGAGAGTCACGGTAGAGAGAGAGACAGAGTCGGTAGAGAGAGAATCGGTAGAGAGAGAGAGAGGCGGTAGAGAGTGAGAGTCAGTGGAGAGAGAGAAAGAGAGAGTCGGTAGAGAGAGAGAGAGAGTCGATAGAGAGAGAGAGTCAGTAGAGAGAGAGACACGGTAGAGAGTCGGTAGAGTGAGAGAGAGTCAGTAGATAGAGAGATGGTAGAGAGAGAGTCGGTAGAGAGGGAGTCGGTAGAGAAAGAAAGAGAAGGGAGAGAGAGATAAGGTAGAGAGAGAGACGGTAGAGAGTCAGTAGAGAGAGAGTCGGTAGAAAGAGAGTCGGTAGAGAGGGAGTCTGTAGAGAGCGAGAGAGTCTGGAGAGAGACGGCAGATAGAGTCAGTAAAGAGAGACAGTAGAGTAAGAGAGAGTCGGTAGAGAGAGTGTCGGTCGAGAGAGAAAGTCGGTAGAGAGAGAGAGACACTAGAGAGAGGGATTCGGTAGAGAGAGAGACGGTAGAGAGAGAGACGGTAGAGAGAGAGATGGTAGTGAGAGAGTCGGTAGAGAGAGAGTCAGTAGAGAGAGAGAGAGTCTGGAGAGAGAAGGTAGATAGAGTCAGTAGAGAAAGACAGTAGAGAGAGAGAGTGAGTTGGTAGAGAGAGAGAGAGTCGGTTGAGAGACAAAGTTGGTAGAGAGAGACAGATGGTAGAGAGAGAGAGTCAGTAGAGAGAGGAAGAGTCTGTTCAACGGCGGTAGATGGAGTCAGTAGAGAAAGAAGGTAGAGAGAGAGAGTGAGTCGGTAGAGAGTGAGAGTCGGTCAAGAGAGAACGTCGGTGGAGCGAGAGAGACACTAGAGTTAGGGATTCGGTAGAGAGAGAGACGGTAGAGAGAGTGACGGTAGAGAGAGAGATGGTAGAGAGAGGGTCGGTAGAGAGAGAGTCTGTAGAGAGAGAGTCGGTAGAGAGAGAGTCGGTAGAGAGAGATAGAGTCTGGAGAGAGACGGTGCATAGAGTCAGTAGAGAAAGACAGTAGACAGAGAGAGTCGGTAGAGAGAGAGAAGGGAGAGAGAGAGAGTCGGTAGAGAGAGAGACGGTGGAGAGAGAGAGAGTCGATAGAGAGAGAAGTCAGTAGAGAGAGAGAGACGGTAGAGAGAGAGTCGGTAGAGAGAGAGAGAGTCTGGAGATAGACGGTGGATAGAGTCAGTAGAGAAAGACAGTAGAGAGAGAGAGTCGGTAGAGAGAGTGAGACGGCAGAGAGAGAGAGTCAGTGGAGAGAGAGAGACGATAGAGAGAGAGAAGGGAGAGAGAGAGAGTCGGTAGAGAGAGAGAGACGGTGGAGAGAGAGACACAGAGTCAGTAGAGAGAGAGAGATGGTAGAGAGAATCAGTAGAAGGAGAGAGATGGTAGTGTGACAATCAGTATTGAGAGAGCAACGGTAGAGAGAGAGATTCAGTAGAAAGAGAGATGGTAGAAAGAGAGTCGGTACAGAGAGAGAGTCGGTACAGAGAAAGAGTCGGTACAGAGAGAGAGTCGGTAGAGAGACAGAGAGAAAAGGTAGAGAGAGAGAGAGTTGGTAGAGAGAGAGAGTCTGTACAGAGAGAGAGAGTCGGTAGAGAGAGAGACGGTAGAGAGAGTGATAGTCTGGAGAGAGATGGTAGAGTTGGTAGAGAGAGACAGTAGAGAGAGAGAGAGTCGGTGGAGAGAGAGAGTCAGTTGAGAGATAAAGTCGGTAGAGAGAGAGAGACGTTAGAGAGAGTGATTCGGTAGAGTGAGCGACGGTAGAGAGAGAGTCAGTAGAGAGAGAGACGGTAGAGAAAGAAAGACAGTAGAGAGGTAGTCGGTACAGAGGGAGAGTCGTTACAGAGAGAGAGTCGGTAGAGAGGCAGAGAGAAAAGGTAGATAGAGAGAGTTGGTAGGGAGAGAGAGTCTGTAGTAAGAGAGAGAGTGGGTAGAGAGAGAGAGAGGGTAGAGAGAGATAGTCGGTAGAGAGAGAGAGATGGCAGAGAGAGGGAGTCGGTGTGAGAGAGATGGAAGAGAGAGAGAGTTGGTAGAGAGAGAGAGACAGTATAGAGATTCGGTGGAGAAAGAGAGACGGTAGAGAGAGAGAGAGGCGGTAGAGAGTGAGAGTCAGTGGAGAGAGAAAGCGAGAGTCGGTAGAGAGAGAGAGAGAGTCGATAGGGAGAGAGAGTCAGTAGAGAGAGAGAGACGGTAGAGAGTCCGTAGAGAGAGAGAGAGAGAAGGGAAAGAGAGAGAAGGTAGAGAGAGAGATGGTAGAGAGTCGGTAGAGAGAGAGACGGCAGAGAGAGAGTCGGTAGATTGGGAGTCGGTAGAGAGCGAGAAAGTCTGGAGAGAGATGGTAGATAGATTCGGTAGAGATAGACAGTAGAGTAAGAGAGAGTCGGTAGAGAGAGTGTCGGTCGAGAGAGAAAGTCGGTAGAGAGAGAGAGACACTGGAGAGAGGGCTTCGGTAGAGAGAGAGACAGTAGAGAGAGACGGTAGAGAGAGAGTCAGTAGAGAGAGGGAGAGTCTGGAGAGAGGCGGTAGATAGAGTGGGTAGAGAGAGACGGTAGAGAGAGAGTGTCAGTAGAGAGAGAGAGTCGGTCACGAGAGAAAGTCGGTATAGAGAGACACTAGAGAGAGGGATTTTGTAGAGATAGAGACGGTAGAGAGAGAGTCGGTAGAGAGAGAGTCGGTAGAGAGAGAGTCAGTAGAGAGAGAGAGAGTCTCGAGAGAGACAGTAGATCGAGTCAGTAGAGAAAGACGGTCGAGAGAGAGAGTGAGTCGGTAGAGGGAGAGAGTCGGTCGAGAGAGAAAGTCGGTAGAGTGAGATAGACGGTAAAGAGAGAGAGAGACGGTAGAGAGAGAGACAGAGTCGGTAGAGAGAGAGTCGATAGAGAGAGAGAGTCAGTAGAGAGAGAGAGTAAGTAGAGAGAGTCACGGTAGAGAGAGAGACAGAGTCGGTAGAGAGAGAATCGGTAGAGAGAGAGAGAGGCGGTAGAGAGTGAGAGTCAGTGGAGAGAGAGAAAGAGAGAGTCGGTAGAGAGAGAGAGAGTCGATAGAGAGAGAGAGTCAGTAGAGAGAGAGACACGGTAGAGAGTCGGTAGAGTGAGAGAGAGTCGGTAGATAGAGAGATGGTAGAGAGAGAGTCGGTAGAGAGGGAGTCGGTAGAGAAAGAGAGAGAAGGGAGAGAGAGATAAGGTAGAGAGAGAGACGGTAGAGAGTCAGTAGAGAGAGAGTCGGTAGAGAGAGAGATGGTAGAAAGAGAGTCGGTAGAGAGGGAGTCTGTAGAGAGCGAGAGAGCCTGGAGAGAGACGGCAGATAGAGTCAGTAAAGAGAGACAGTAGAGTAAGAGAGAGTCGGTAGAGAGAGTGTCGGTCGAGAGAGAAAGTCGGTAGAGAGAGAGAGACACTAGAGAGAGGGATTCGGTAGAGAGAGAGATGGTAGAGAGAGAGACGGTAGAGAGAGAGATGGTAGAGAGAGAGTCGGTAGAGAGAGAGAGTCAGTGGAGAGAGAGACGGTAGAGAGAGAGAGTTGGTAGAAAGAGAGAGTCGATAGAGAGGGAGAGAGACGATAAAGAGAGAGAGGTGGTAGAGAATGAGAGTCGGTGTAGAGAGAGATATGGAAGAGAGAGAGAGTCGGTAGAGAGAGAGAGTCAATAGAGAGAGAGAGTCGGTAGAGAGAGAGCGTTGTTAGAGAGAGAGAGTCGGTAGAGAGAGAGTCGGTGGAGAGAGAGTCAGTAGACAGAGGGAGAGTCTGGAGAGAGGCGGTAGAGTCGGTAGAGAGAGATGGTAGAGAGAGAGAGTCAGAAGAGAGAGAAAGTCGGTCACGGGAGACAGTCAGTAGAGAGAGAGAGACTCTAGAGAGAGGGATTCGGTAGAGAGAGAGACAGTAGAGAGAGAGATGGTAGAGAGAGAGATGGTAGAGAGAGAGTCGGTAGAGAGAGAGTCGGTAGAGAGAGAGAGTCGGTTGAGAGAGAGAGTCGGTGGAGATAGAGAGCCGGTAGAGAGAGAGAGTAGGTAGAGAGAGAGTCGGTAGAGAGAGAGAGAGTCGGTGGAGAGAGAGAGGTGGTAGACAGAGAGTCGGTACCGAGATAGAGTCGGTAGAGAGAGAGAGAAGGTAGAAAGAGAGAGTCTGTACATAGAGAGATGGTAGAGAGAGAGAGAGAGTCGGTATAGAGGGAGAGTCGGTGGAGAGAGAGAGACGGTAGAGAGAGAGAGAGAGTTGGTGGAGAGACAGAGGTGGTAGACAGAGATTCGGTACAGAGAGAGAGAGTCGATAGCGAGAGAGAGAAGGTAGAAAGAGAGATTCTGTACATAGAGAGATTGTAGAGAAAGAGAAAGTCGGTAGAGAGAGAGAGTCGGTAGAAGGAGAGAGGTGGTACAGAGAGAGAGTCGGTGGAGAGAGAGAGACGGTAGAGAGAGAGTCGGCAGAGAGAGAGTCGGTAGAAAGAGAGAGTCGATATAGAGAGAGACGATAGAGAGAGAGAGGCGGTAGAGAATGAGAGTCAGTGGAGAGAGAGAGATGGAAGAGACAGATAGTCAGTAGAGAGAGAGAGTCAATAGAGAGAGAGAGAAGGTAGAGAGAGACTGTCGGTAGAGAGAGAGAGTCGGTGGAGAGAGAGTCGGTGGAGAGAGAGAGACGGTAGAGAGAGAGTCAGTACAGAGAGAGTCGGTAGAGAGAGTGTCAGTAGAGAGAGAGAGGTGGAACAGAGAGAATCAGTAGTGAGAGAAAGACGGTAGAGAGAGGGAGTCGGTGGAGGGAGGAACGAAAGAGAAAGAGAGTCGGTAGAGAGAGAGAAGGTAGAGAGAGGGTCAGTGGAGATAGAGAGAGTCAGTAGAGAGTGAAAGTCAGTAGAGAGAGAGAGTCGGTCGACAGAGAAGGTCTGTAGAGAGAGAGACAGTACAGAGAGTGTCAGTAGAGAGAGAGACAGTAGAGAGAGAGTCGGTGCAGAGTGAGAGTCGGTAGAGAGAGAGAGTCGGTAGAGAGAGAGAGTCAGTAGAGAGAGACACGGTAGAGAGAGGGAGTCGGTGGAGAGAGAGACAGAAGATAGAGACGGTACAGAGAGGGAGTTGTTGGAAAGAGAGACGGAAGAGAGTGAGATTCAGTAGAGAGAGAGAGTCGGCAGAGAAAGAGAGACGGTAGAGAGAGAGTCAGTGGAGAGAGAGAGTCGGTAGAGAGAGAAAGAGAAGGGAGAGAGAGTGAAGGTAGAGAGAGAGTCGGTAGAGAGTCAGTAGAGAGAGAGTTGGTAGAGAAAGAGAGAGTCGGTCGAGTGAGAAAGTCGGTTGACACAGAGACGGTAGAGAGAGTGAGTCTGTAGAGAAAGAGAGTCTGTAGAGAGAGACACGGTAGAGGGAGAGACAGAGTCGGTAGAGAGATAGTCAGTAGAGAGAGAGAGAGGCGGTAGAGAGTGACAGTTGGTGGAGAGCGAGAGAGACGGAAGAGAGAGAGAGTCGGTAGAGAGAGAGAGTCGGTAGAGAGAGAGTCGGTAGAGAGAGGGAGTCGGTTGAGAGAGAGTCGGTAGAGAGAGAGAGAGTCTGGAGAGAGACGGTGGATAGAGTCAGTAGAGAAAGACAGTAGAGAGAGAGAGTCGGTAGAGAGAGTGAGACGGCAGAGAGAGAGAGTCAGTGGAGAGAGAGAGACGGTAGAGAGAGAGAAGGGAGGGAGAGAGAGTCGGTAGAGAGAGAGAGACGGTGGAGAGAGAGACACAGAGTCAGTAGAGAGAGAGAGATGGTAGAGAGAATCAGTAGAAGGAGAGAGATGGTAGAGTGACAATCAGTATTGAGAGAGTAACGGTAGAGAGAGACATTCAGTAGAAAGAGAGATGGTAGAAAGAGAG
Source organism: Narcine bancroftii (assembly GCF_036971445.1). NCBI lineage: Eukaryota > Metazoa > Chordata > Chondrichthyes > Torpediniformes > Narcinidae > Narcine > Narcine bancroftii. The sequence continues at coordinate 203,218,072 of NC_091470.1, forward strand.
TTGGTACAGAGAGAGAGTCGGTACAGAGAGATAGTCGGTAGAGAGACAGAGTGAAAAGGTAGAGAGAGAGAGAGTTGGTAGAGAGAGAGATGGTAGAGAGAGAGTCGGTAGAGGGAGAGTCAGTAGAGAGAGAGAGAGTCTGGAGAGAGACGGTAGATAGAGTCAGTAGAGAAAGACAGTACAGAGAGAGAGTGAGTTGGTAGAGAGAGAGAGTCGGTTGAGAGAGAAAGTCGGTAGAGAGAGAGAGATGGTAGAGATAGAGAGTCAGTAGGGAGAGGAAGAGTTTGGTGAGAGGCGGTAGATGGAGTCGGTAGAGAGAGATGGTAAAGAGAGAGAGTCGGTCACGAGAGAAAGTCGGTAGAGGGAGAGAGACACTAGAGGGAGGGATTCGGTATAGAGAGAGATGGTAGAGAGAGAGAGGGTAGAGAGAGAGATGGTAGAGAGAGAGTCGGTAGAGAGAGATTGGGTAGAGAGAGAGAGAGTCTGGAGAGAGACGGTAGATAGAGTCAGTAGAGAAAGAAGGTAGAGAGAGAGAGTGAGTCGGTAGAGAGTGAGAGTCAGTTAAGAGAGAACGTCGGTGGAGCGAGAGAGACACTAGAGTTAGGGATTCGGTAGAGGGAGAGACGGTAGAGAGAGTGACGGTAGAGAGAGAGATGGTAGAGAGAGAGTCGGTAGAGAGAGAGTCGGTAGGGAGAGAGTCGGTAGAGAGAGAGTCGGTAGAGAGAGAGAGAGTCTGGAGAGAGACGGTGGATAGAGTCAGTAGACAAAGACAGTAGAGAGAGAGAGTCGGTAAAGAGAGTGAGACGGCAGAGAGAGAGAGTCAGTGGAGAGAGAGAGATGGTAGAGAGAGAGAAGGGAGAAAGAGAGAGTCGGTAGAGAGAGAGAGTTGGTGGAGAGAGAGAGAGAGTCGATAGAGAGAGAGAGTCAGTAGAGAGAGAGAGATGGTAGAGAGTCGGTAGAGTGAGAGAGAGTCGGTAGAGAGAGAGATGGTAGAGAGAGAGTCGGTAGAGAGGGAGTCGGTAGAGAAAGAGAGAGAAGGGAGAGAGAGATAAGGTAGAGAGAGAGTCGGTAGAGAGGGAGTCAATAGAGAGCGAGAGAGTCTGGAGAGAGACAGTAGATAGAGTCAGTAAAGAGAGACAGTAGAGTAAGAGAGAGTCGGTAGAGAGAGTGTCGGTCGAGAGAGAAAGTCGGTAGAGAGAGAGAGACACTAGAGAGAGGGATTCGGTAGAGAGAGAGATGGTAGAGAGAGAGACGGTAGAGAGAGAGATGGTAGAGAGAGAGTCGGTAGAGAGAGAGTCAGTAGAGAGAGAGAGAGTCTGGAGAGAGACGGTAGATAGAGAAAGACAGTACAGAGAGAGAGTGAGTTGGTAGAGAGAGAGAGTCGGTTGAGAGAGAAAGTCGGTAGAGATAGAGAGATGGTAGAGAGAGAGAGTCAGTAGATAGAGGAAGAGTCTGGAGAGAGGCGGTAGTTGGAGTCGGTAGAGTGAGATGGTAAAGAGAGAGAGTCGGTAACGAGAGAAAGTCGGTAGAGGGAGAGAGACACTAGAGGGAGGGATTCGGTATAGAGAGAGATGGTAGAGAGAGAGACGGTAGAGAGAGAGATGGTAGAGAGAGAGTCAGAGAGAGATTCGGTAGAGAGAGAGAGAGTCTGGAGAGATACGGTAGATAGAGTCAGTAGAGAAAGAAGGAAGAGAGAGAGAGTGAGTCGGTAGAGAGTGAGAGTCGGTCAAGAGAGAACGTCGGTGGAGCGAGAGAGACACTAGAGTTAGGGATTCGGTAGAGAGAGAGACGGTAGAGAGAGTGACGGTAGAGAGAGAGATGCTAGAGAGAGAGTCGGTAGAGAGAGAGTCGGTAGAGAGACAGTAGATAGAGTCAGTAAAGAGAGACAGTAGAGTAAGAGAGAGTCGGTAGAGAGAGTGTCGGTCGAGAGAGAAAGTCGGTAGAGAGACAGAGACGGTGGAGAGAGAGAGAGTCGATAGAGAGAGAAGTCAGTAGAGAGAGAGAGACGGTAGAGAGAGAGTCGGTAGAGAGAGAGAGAGTCTGGAGATAGACGGTGGATAGAGTCAGTAGAGAAAGACAGTAGAGAGAGAGAGTCGGTAGAGAGAGTGAGACGGCAGAGAGAGAGAGTCAGTGGAGAGAGAGAGACGATAGAGAGAGAGAAGGGAGAGAGAGAGAGTCGGTAGAGAGAGAGAGACGGTGGAGAGAGAGACACAGAGTCAGTAGAGAGAGAGAGATGGTAGAGAGAATCAGTAGAAGGAGAGAGATGGTAGTGTGACAATCAGTATTGAGAGAGCAACGGTAGAGAGAGAGATTCAGTAGAAAGAGAGATGGTAGAAAGAGAGTCGGTACAGAGAGAGAGTCGGTACAGAGAGAGAGTCGGTACAGAGAGAGAGTCGGTAGAGAGACAGAGAGAAAAGGTAGAGAGAGAGAGAGTTGGTAGAGAGAGAGAGTCTGTACAGAGAGAGAGAGTCGGTAGAGAGAGAGACGGTAGAGAGAGTGATAGTCTGGAGAGAGATGGTAGAGTCGGTAGAGAGAGACAGTAGAGACAGAGAGAGTCGGTGGAGAGAGAGAGTCAGTTGAGAGATAAAGTCGGTAGAGAGAGAGAGACGTTAGAGAGAGTGATTCGGTAGAGTGAGCGACGGTAGAGAGAGAGTCAGTAGAGAGAGAGACGGTAGAGAAAGAAAGACAGTAGAGAGGTAGTCAGTACAGAGGGAGAGTCGTTACAGAGAGAGAGTCGGTAGAGAGGCAGAGAGAAAAGGTAGATAGAGAGAGTCGGTAGGGAGAGAGAGTCTGTAGTAAGAGAGAGAGTGGGTAGAGAGAGAGAGAGGGTAGAGAGAGATAGTCGGTAGAGAGAGAGAGATGGCAGAGAGAGGGAGTCGGTGTGAGAGAGATGGAAGAGAGAGAGAGTTGGTAGAGAGAGAGAGACAGTATAGAGATTCGGTGGAGAAAGAGAGACGGTAGAGAGAGAGAGAGGCGGTAGAGAGTGAGAGTCAGTGGAGAGAGAAAGCGAGAGTCGGTAGAGAGAGAGAGAGAGTCGATAGGGAGAGAGAGTCAGTAGAGAGAGAGAGACGGTAGAGAGTCAGTAGAGAGAGAGAGAGAGAAGGGAAAGAGAGAGAAGGTAGAGAGAGAGATGGTAGAGAGTCGGTAGAGAGAGAGACGGCAGAGAGAGATTCGGTAGATTGGGAGTCGGTAGAGAGCGAGAAAGTCTGGAGAGAGATGGTAGATAGATTCGGTAGAGATAGACAGTAGAGTAAGAGAGAGTCGGTAGAGAGAGTGTCGGTCGAGAGAGTAAGACGGTAGAGAGAGAGAGACACTGGAGAGAGGGCTTCGGTAGAGAGAGAGACAGTAGAGAGAGACAGTAGAGAGAGAGTCAGTAGAGAGAGGGAGAGTCTGGAGAGAGGCGGTAGATAGAGTGGGTAGAGAGAGACGGTAGAGAGAGAGTGTCAGTAGAGAGAGAGAGTCGGTCACGAGAGAAAGTCGGTATAGAGAGACACTAGAGAGAGGGATTTTGTAGAGATAGAGACGGTAGAGAGAGAGTCGGTAGAGAGAGAGTCGGTAGAGAGAGAGTCAGTAGAGAGAGAGAGAGTCTCGAGAGAGACAGTAGATCGAGTCAGTAGAGAAAGACGGTCGAGAGAGAGAGTGAGTCGGTAGAGGGAGAGAGTCGGTCGAGAGAGAAAGTCGGTAGAGTGAGATAGACGGTAAAGAGAGAGAGAGACGGTAGAGAGAGAGACAGAGTCGGTAGAGAGAGAGTCGATAGAGAGAGAGAGTCAGTAGAGAGAGAGAGTAAGTAGAGAGAGTCACGGTAGAGAGAGAGACAGAGTCGGTAGAGAGAGAATCGGTAGAGAGAGAGAGAGGCGGTAGAGAGTGAGAGTCAGTGGAGAGAGAGAAAGAGAGAGTCGGTAGAGAGAGAGAGAGTCGATAGAGAGAGAGAGTCAGTAGAGAGAGAGACACGGTAGAGAGTCGGTAGAGTGAGAGAGAGTCGGTAGATAGAGAGATGGTAGAGAGAGAGTCGGTAGAGAGGGAGTCGGTAGAGAAAGAGAGAGAAGGGAGAGAGAGATAAGGTAGAGAGAGAGACGGTAGAGAGTCAGTAGAGAGAGAGTCGGTAGAGAGAGAGATGGTAGAAAGAGAGTCGGTAGAGAGGGAGTCTGTAGAGAGCGAGAGAGTCTGGAGAGAGACGGCAGATAGAGTCAGTAAAGAGAGACAGTAGAGTAAGAGAGAGTCGGTAGAGAGAGTGTCGGTCGAGAGAGAAAGTCGGTAGAGAGAGAGAGACACTAGAGAGAGGGATTCGGTAGAGAGAGAGACGGTAGAGAGAGAGACGGTAGAGAGAGAGATGGTAGTGAGAGAGTCGGTAGAGAGAGAGTCAGTAGAGAGAGAGAGAGTCTGGAGAGAGAAGGTAGATAGAGTCAGTAGAGAAAGACAGTAGAGAGAGAGAGAGTGAGTTGGTAGAGAGAGAGAGTCGGTTGAGAGACAAAGTTGGTAGAGAGAGACAGATGGTAGAGAGAGAGAGTCAGTAGAGAGAGGAAGAGTCTGGTGAACGGCGGTAGATGGAGTCAGTAGAGAAAGAAGGTACAGAGAGAGAGTGAGTCGGTAGAGAGTGAGAGTGTGTCAAGAGAGAACGTCGGTGGAGCGAGAGAGACACTAGAGTTAGGGATTCGGTAGAGAGAGAGACGGTAGAGAGAGTGACGGTAGAGAGAGAGATTGTAGAGAGAGGGTCGGTAGAGAGAGAGTCTGTAGAGAGAGAGTCGGTAGAGAGAGAGTCCGTAGAGAGAGATAGAGTCTGGAGAGAGACGGTGGATAGAGTCAGTAGAGAAAGACAGTAGACAGAGAGAGTCGGTAGAGAGAGTGAGACGGCAGAGAGAGAGAGTCAGTGGAGAGAGAGAGACGGTAGAGAGAGAGAAGGGAGAGAGAGAGAGTCGGTAGAGAGAGAGACGGTGGAGAGAGAGAGAGAGTCGATAGAGAGAGAAGTCAGTAGAGAGAGAGAGACGGTAGAGAGAGAGTCGGTAGAGAGAGAGAGAGTCTGGAGATAGACGGTGGATAGAGTCAGTAGAGAAAGACAGTAGAGAGAGAGAGTCGGTAGAGAGAGTGAGACGGCAGAGAGAGAGAGTCAGTGGAGAGAGAGAGACGATAGAGAGAGAGAAGGGAGAGAGAGGGAGTCGGTAGAGAGAGAGAGACGGTGGAGAGAGAGACACAGAGTCAGTAGAGAGAGAGAGATGGTAGAGAGAATCAGTAGAAGGAGAGAGATGGTAGTGTGACAATCAGTATTGAGAGAGCAACGGTAGAGAGAGAGATTCAGTAGAAAGAGAGATGGTAGAAAGAGAGTCGGTACAGAGAGAGAGTCGGTACAGAGAGAGAGTCGGTACAGAGAGAGAGTCGGTAGAGAGACAGAGAGAAAAGGTAGAGAGAGAGAGAGTTGGTAGAGAGAGAGAGTCTGTACAGAGAGAGAGAGTCGGTAGAGAGAGAGACGGTAGAGAGAGTGATAGTCTGGAGAGAGATGGTAGAGTCGGTAGAGAGAGACAGTAGAGAGAGAGAGAGTCGGTAGAGAGTGAGAGTCAGTGGAGAGAGAAAGCGAGAGTCGGTAGAGAGAGAGAGAGTCGATAGGGAGAGAGAGTCAGTAGAGAGAGAGAGACGGTAGAGAGTCAGTAGAGAGAGAGAGAGAGAAGGGAGAGAGAGAGAAGGTAGAGAGAGAGACGGTAGAGAGTCGGTAGAGAGAGAGACGGCAGAGAGAGAGTCGGTAGATTGGGAGTCGGTAGAGAGCGAGAAAGTCTGGAGAGAGATGGTAGATAGATTCGGTAGAGATAGACAGTAGGGTAAGAGAGAGTCGGTAGAGAGAGTGTCGGTCGAGAGAGAAAGTCGGTAGAGAGAGAGAGACACTGGAGAGAGGGCTTCGGTAGAGAGAGAGACGGTAGAGAGAGAGACGGTAGAGAGAGAGTCAGTAGAGAGAGAGAGTAAGTAGAGAGAGACACGGTAGAGAGAGAGACAGAGTCGGTAGAGAGAGAATCGGTAGAGAGAGAGAGAGGCGGTAGAGAGTGAGAGTCAGTGGACAGAGAGAGACGGTGGAGAGAGAGAGAGTCGATAGAGAGAGAAGTCAGTAGAGAGAGAGAGACGGTAGAGAGAGAGTCGGTAGAGAGAGAGAGAGTCTGGAGATAGACGGTGGATAGAGTCAGTAGAGAAAGACAGTAGAGAGAGAGAGTCGGTAGAGAGAGAGACGGTAGAGAGAGTGATAGTCTGGAGAGAGATGGTAGAGTCGGTAGAGAGAGACAGTAGAGAGAGAGAGAGTCGGTGGAGAGAGAGAGTCAGTTGAGAGATAAAGTCGGTAGAGAGAGAGAGACGTTAGAGAGAGTGATTCGGTAGAGTGAGCGACGGTAGAGAGAGAGTCAGTAGAGAGAGAGACGGTAGAGAAAGAAAGACAGTAGAGAGGTAGTCGGTACAGAGGGAGAGTCGTTACAGAGAGAGAGTCGGTAGAGAGGCAGAGAGAAAAGGTAGATAGAGAGAGTCGGTAGGGAGAGAGAGTCTGTAGTAAGAGAGAGAGTGGGTAGAGAGAGAGAGAGGGTAGAGAGAGATAGTCGGTAGAGAGAGAGAGATGGCAGAGAGAGGGAGTCGGTGTGAGAGAGATGGAAGAGAGAGAGAGTTGGTAGAGAGAGAGAGACAGTATAGAGATTCGGTGGAGAAAGAGAGACGGTAGAGAGAGAGAGAGGCGGTAGAGAGTGAGAGTCAGTGGAGAGAGAAAGCGAGAGTCGGTAGAGAGAGAGAGAGAGTCGATAGGGAGAGAGAGTCAGTAGAGAGAGAGAGACGGTAGAGAGTCCGTAGAGAGAGATAGAGTCTGGAGAGAGACGGTGCATAGAGTCAGTAGAGAAAGACAGTAGACAGAGAGAGTCGGTAGAGAGAGTGAGACGGCAGAGAGAGAGAGTCAGTGGAGAGAGAGAGACGGTAGAGAGAGAGAAGGGAGAGAGAGAGAGTCGGTAGAGAGAGAGACGGTGGAGAGAGAGAGAGAGTCGATAGAGAGAGAAGTCAGTAGAGAGAGAGAGAGACGGTAGAGAGAGAGTCGGTAGAGAGAGAGAGAGTCTGGAGATAGACGGTGGATAGAGTCAGTAGAGAAAGACAGTAGAGAGAGAGAGTCGGTGGAGAGAGTGAGACGGCAGAGAGACAGAGTCAGTGGAGAGAGAGAGACGATAGAGAGAGAGAAGGGAGAGAGAGAGAGTCGGTAGAGAGAGAGAGACGGTGGAGAGAGAGACACAGAGTTAGTAGAGAGAGAGAGATGGTAGAGAGAATCAGTAGAAGGAGAGAGATGGTAGTGTGACAATCAGTATTGAGAGAGCAACGGTAGAGAGAGAGATTCAGTAGAAAGAGAGATGGTAGAAAGAGAGTCGGTACAGAGAGAGAGTCGGTACAGAGAGAGAGTCGGTACAGAGAGAGAGTCGGTAGAGAGACAGAGAGAAAAGGTAGAGAGAGAGAGAGTTGGTAGAGAGAGAGAGTCTGTACAGAGAGAGAGAGTCGGTAGAGAGAGAGACGGTAGAGAGAGTGATAGTCTGGAGAGAGATGGTAGAGTCGGTAGAGAGAGACAGTAGAGAGAGAGAGAGTCGGTAGAGAGTGAGAGTCAGTGGAGAGAGAAATAGAGAGTCGATAGAGAGAGAGAGTCAGTAGAGAGAGAGACACGGTAGAGAGTCGGTAGAGTGAGAGAGAGTCGGTAGATAGAGAGATGGTAGAGAGAGAGTCGGTAGAGAGGGAGTCGGTAGAGAAAGAGAGAGAAGGGAGAGAGAGATAAGGTAGAGAGAGAGTCGGTAGAGAGAGAGTCGGTAGAGAGAGAGTCAGTAGAGAGAGAGAGAGAGAAGGGAGAGAGAGAGAAGGTAGAGAGAGAGACGGTAGAGAGTCGGTAGAGAGAGAGACGGCAGAGAGAGAGTCGGTAGATTGGGAGTCGGTAGAGAGCGAGAAAGTCTGGAGAGAGATGGTAGATAGATTCGGTAGAGATAGACAGTAGAGTAAGAGAGAGTCGGTAGAGAGAGTGTCGGTCGAGAGAGAAAGTCGGTAGAGAGAGAGAGACACTGGAGAGAGGGCTTTGGTAGAGAGAGAGACGGTAGAGAGAGAGACGGTAGAGAGAGAGTCAGTAGAGAGAGGGAGAGTCTGGAGAGAGGCGGTAGATAGAGTGGGTAGAGAGAGACGGTAGAGAGAGAGTGTCAGTAGAGAGAGAGAGTCGGTCGCGAGAGAAAGTCGGTATAGAGAGACACTAGAGAGAGGGATTTTGTAGAGATAGAGACGGTAGAGAGAGAGTCGGTAGAGAGAGAGTCGGTAGAGAGAGAGTCAGTAGAGAGAGAGAGAGTCTCGAGAGAGACAGTAGATCGAGTCAGTAGAGAAAGACGGTCGAGAGAGAGAGTGAGTCGGTAGAGGGAGAGAGTCGGTCGAGAGAGAAAGTCGGTAGAGTGAGATGGACGGTAAAGAGAGAGACGGTAGAGAGAGAGACAGAGTCGGTAGAGAGAGAGTCGATAGAGAGAGAGAGTCAGTAGAGAGAGAGAGTAAGTAGAGAGAGACACGGTAGAGAGAGAGACAGAGTCGGTAGAGAGAGAATCGGTAGAGAGAGAGAGAGGCGGTAGAGAGTGAGAGTCAGTGGAGAGAGAAATAGAGAGTCGATAGAGAGAGAGAGTCAGTAGAGAGAGAGACACGGTAGAGAGTCGGTAGAGTGAGAGAGAGTCGGTAGATAGAGAGATGGTAGAGAGAGAGTCGGTAGAGAGGGAGTCGGTAGAGAAAGAGAGAGAAGGGAGAGAGAGATAAGGTAGAGAGAGAGTCGGTAGAGAGAGAGTCGGTAGAGAGAGAGTCAGTAGAGAGAGAGAGAGTCTCGAGAGAGACAGTAGATCGAGTCAGTAGAGAAAGACGGTAGAGAGAGAGAGTGAGTCGGTAGAGGGAGAGAGTCGGTCGAGAGAGAAAGTCGGTAGAGTGAGATAGACAGTAAAGAGAGAGAGAGACGGTAGAGAGAGAGACAGAGTCGGTAGAGAGAGAGTCGATAGAGAGAGAGAGTCAGTAGAGAGAGAGAGTAAGTAGAGAGAGTCACGGTAGAGAGAGAGACAGAGTCGGTAGAGAGAGAATCGGTAGAGAGAGAGAGAGGCGGTAGAGAGTGAGAGTCAGTGGAGAGAGAGAAAGAGAGAGTCGGTAGAGAGAGAGAGAGAGTCGATAGAGAGAGAGAGTCAGTAGAGAGAGAGACACGGTAGAGAGTCGGTAGAGTGAGAGAGAGTCAGTAGATAGAGAGATGGTAGAGAGAGAGTCGGTAGAGAGGGAGTCGGTAGAGAAAGAAAGAGAAGGGAGAGAGAGATAAGGTAGAGAGAGAGACGGTAGAGAGTCAGTAGAGAGAGAGTCGGTAGAAAGAGAGTCGGTAGAGAGGGAGTCTGTAGAGAGCGAGAGAGTCTGGAGAGAGACGGCAGATAGAGTCAGTAAAGAGAGACAGTAGAGTAAGAGAGAGTCGGTAGAGAGAGTGTCGGTCGAGAGAGAAAGTCGGTAGAGAGAGAGAGACACTAGAGAGAGGGATTCGGTAGAGAGAGAGACGGTAGAGAGAGAGACGGTAGAGAGAGAGATGGTAGTGAGAGAGTCGGTAGAGAGAGAGTCAGTAGAGAGAGAGAGAGTCTGGAGAGAGAAGGTAGATAGAGTCAGTAGAGAAAGACAGTAGAGAGAGAGAGTGAGTTGGTAGAGAGAGAGAGAGTCGGTTGAGAGACAAAGTTGGTAGAGAGAGACAGATGGTAGAGAGAGAGAGTCAGTAGAGAGAGGAAGAGTCTGTTCAACGGCGGTAGATGGAGTCAGTAGAGAAAGAAGGTAGAGAGAGAGAGTGAGTCGGTAGAGAGTGAGAGTCGGTCAAGAGAGAACGTCGGTGGAGCGAGAGAGACACTAGAGTTAGGGATTCGGTAGAGAGAGAGACGGTAGAGAGAGTGACGGTAGAGAGAGAGATGGTAGAGAGAGGGTCGGTAGAGAGAGAGTCTGTAGAGAGAGAGTCGGTAGAGAGAGAGTCGGTAGAGAGAGATAGAGTCTGGAGAGAGACGGTGCATAGAGTCAGTAGAGAAAGACAGTAGACAGAGAGAGTCGGTAGAGAGAGAGAAGGGAGAGAGAGAGAGTCGGTAGAGAGAGAGACGGTGGAGAGAGAGAGAGTCGATAGAGAGAGAAGTCAGTAGAGAGAGAGAGACGGTAGAGAGAGAGTCGGTAGAGAGAGAGAGAGTCTGGAGATAGACGGTGGATAGAGTCAGTAGAGAAAGACAGTAGAGAGAGAGAGTCGGTAGAGAGAGTGAGACGGCAGAGAGAGAGAGTCAGTGGAGAGAGAGAGACGATAGAGAGAGAGAAGGGAGAGAGAGAGAGTCGGTAGAGAGAGAGAGACGGTGGAGAGAGAGACACAGAGTCAGTAGAGAGAGAGAGATGGTAGAGAGAATCAGTAGAAGGAGAGAGATGGTAGTGTGACAATCAGTATTGAGAGAGCAACGGTAGAGAGAGAGATTCAGTAGAAAGAGAGATGGTAGAAAGAGAGTCGGTACAGAGAGAGAGTCGGTACAGAGAAAGAGTCGGTACAGAGAGAGAGTCGGTAGAGAGACAGAGAGAAAAGGTAGAGAGAGAGAGAGTTGGTAGAGAGAGAGAGTCTGTACAGAGAGAGAGAGTCGGTAGAGAGAGAGACGGTAGAGAGAGTGATAGTCTGGAGAGAGATGGTAGAGTCGGTAGAGAGAGACAGTAGAGAGAGAGAGAGTCGGTGGAGAGAGAGAGTCAGTTGAGAGATAAAGTCGGTAGAGAGAGAGAGACGTTAGAGAGAGTGATTCGGTAGAGTGAGCGACGGTAGAGAGAGAGTCAGTAGAGAGAGAGACGGTAGAGAAAGAAAGACAGTAGAGAGGTAGTCGGTACAGAGGGAGAGTCGTTACAGAGAGAGAGTCGGTAGAGAGGCAGAGAGAAAAGGTAGATAGAGAGAGTTGGTAGGGAGAGAGAGTCTGTAGTAAGAGAGAGAGTGGGTAGAGAGAGAGAGAGGGTAGAGAGAGATAGTCGGTAGAGAGAGAGAGATGGCAGAGAGAGGGAGTCGGTGTGAGAGAGATGGAAGAGAGAGAGAGTTGGTAGAGAGAGAGAGACAGTATAGAGATTCGGTGGAGAAAGAGAGACGGTAGAGAGAGAGAGAGGCGGTAGAGAGTGAGAGTCAGTGGAGAGAGAAAGCGAGAGTCGGTAGAGAGAGAGAGAGAGTCGATAGGGAGAGAGAGTCAGTAGAGAGAGAGAGACGGTAGAGAGTCCGTAGAGAGAGAGAGAGAGAAGGGAAAGAGAGAGAAGGTAGAGAGAGAGATGGTAGAGAGTCGGTAGAGAGAGAGACGGCAGAGAGAGAGTCGGTAGATTGGGAGTCGGTAGAGAGCGAGAAAGTCTGGAGAGAGATGGTAGATAGATTCGGTAGAGATAGACAGTAGAGTAAGAGAGAGTCGGTAGAGAGAGTGTCGGTCGAGAGAGAAAGTCGGTAGAGAGAGAGAGACACTGGAGAGAGGGCTTCGGTAGAGAGAGAGACAGTAGAGAGAGACGGTAGAGAGAGAGTCAGTAGAGAGAGGGAGAGTCTGGAGAGAGGCGGTAGATAGAGTGGGTAGAGAGAGACGGTAGAGAGAGAGTGTCAGTAGAGAGAGAGAGTCGGTCACGAGAGAAAGTCGGTATAGAGAGACACTAGAGAGAGGGATTTTGTAGAGATAGAGACGGTAGAGAGAGAGTCGGTAGAGAGAGAGTCGGTAGAGAGAGAGTCAGTAGAGAGAGAGAGAGTCTCGAGAGAGACAGTAGATCGAGTCAGTAGAGAAAGACGGTCGAGAGAGAGAGTGAGTCGGTAGAGGGAGAGAGTCGGTCGAGAGAGAAAGTCGGTAGAGTGAGATAGACGGTAAAGAGAGAGAGAGACGGTAGAGAGAGAGACAGAGTCGGTAGAGAGAGAGTCGATAGAGAGAGAGAGTCAGTAGAGAGAGAGAGTAAGTAGAGAGAGTCACGGTAGAGAGAGAGACAGAGTCGGTAGAGAGAGAATCGGTAGAGAGAGAGAGAGGCGGTAGAGAGTGAGAGTCAGTGGAGAGAGAGAAAGAGAGAGTCGGTAGAGAGAGAGAGAGTCGATAGAGAGAGAGAGTCAGTAGAGAGAGAGACACGGTAGAGAGTCGGTAGAGTGAGAGAGAGTCGGTAGATAGAGAGATGGTAGAGAGAGAGTCGGTAGAGAGGGAGTCGGTAGAGAAAGAGAGAGAAGGGAGAGAGAGATAAGGTAGAGAGAGAGACGGTAGAGAGTCAGTAGAGAGAGAGTCGGTAGAGAGAGAGATGGTAGAAAGAGAGTCGGTAGAGAGGGAGTCTGTAGAGAGCGAGAGAGCCTGGAGAGAGACGGCAGATAGAGTCAGTAAAGAGAGACAGTAGAGTAAGAGAGAGTCGGTAGAGAGAGTGTCGGTCGAGAGAGAAAGTCGGTAGAGAGAGAGAGACACTAGAGAGAGGGATTCGGTAGAGAGAGAGATGGTAGAGAGAGAGACGGTAGAGAGAGAGATGGTAGAGAGAGAGTCGGTAGAGAGAGAGAGTCAGTGGAGAGAGAGACGGTAGAGAGAGAGAGTTGGTAGAAAGAGAGAGTCGATAGAGAGGGAGAGAGACGATAAAGAGAGAGAGGTGGTAGAGAATGAGAGTCGGTGTAGAGAGAGATATGGAAGAGAGAGAGAGTCGGTAGAGAGAGAGAGTCAATAGAGAGAGAGAGTCGGTAGAGAGAGAGCGTTGTTAGAGAGAGAGAGTCGGTAGAGAGAGAGTCGGTGGAGAGAGAGTCAGTAGACAGAGGGAGAGTCTGGAGAGAGGCGGTAGAGTCGGTAGAGAGAGATGGTAGAGAGAGAGAGTCAGAAGAGAGAGAAAGTCGGTCACGGGAGACAGTCAGTAGAGAGAGAGAGACTCTAGAGAGAGGGATTCGGTAGAGAGAGAGACAGTAGAGAGAGAGATGGTAGAGAGAGAGATGGTAGAGAGAGAGTCGGTAGAGAGAGAGTCGGTAGAGAGAGAGAGTCGGTTGAGAGAGAGAGTCGGTGGAGATAGAGAGCCGGTAGAGAGAGAGAGTAGGTAGAGAGAGAGTCGGTAGAGAGAGAGAGAGTCGGTGGAGAGAGAGAGGTGGTAGACAGAGAGTCGGTACCGAGATAGAGTCGGTAGAGAGAGAGAGAAGGTAGAAAGAGAGAGTCTGTACATAGAGAGATGGTAGAGAGAGAGAGAGAGTCGGTATAGAGGGAGAGTCGGTGGAGAGAGAGAGACGGTAGAGAGAGAGAGAGAGTTGGTGGAGAGACAGAGGTGGTAGACAGAGATTCGGTACAGAGAGAGAGAGTCGATAGCGAGAGAGAGAAGGTAGAAAGAGAGATTCTGTACATAGAGAGATTGTAGAGAAAGAGAAAGTCGGTAGAGAGAGAGAGTCGGTAGAAGGAGAGAGGTGGTACAGAGAGAGAGTCGGTGGAGAGAGAGAGACGGTAGAGAGAGAGTCGGCAGAGAGAGAGTCGGTAGAAAGAGAGAGTCGATATAGAGAGAGACGATAGAGAGAGAGAGGCGGTAGAGAATGAGAGTCAGTGGAGAGAGAGAGATGGAAGAGACAGATAGTCAGTAGAGAGAGAGAGTCAATAGAGAGAGAGAGAAGGTAGAGAGAGACTGTCGGTAGAGAGAGAGAGTCGGTGGAGAGAGAGTCGGTGGAGAGAGAGAGACGGTAGAGAGAGAGTCAGTACAGAGAGAGTCGGTAGAGAGAGTGTCAGTAGAGAGAGAGAGGTGGAACAGAGAGAATCAGTAGTGAGAGAAAGACGGTAGAGAGAGGGAGTCGGTGGAGGGAGGAACGAAAGAGAAAGAGAGTCGGTAGAGAGAGAGAAGGTAGAGAGAGGGTCAGTGGAGATAGAGAGAGTCAGTAGAGAGTGAAAGTCAGTAGAGAGAGAGAGTCGGTCGACAGAGAAGGTCTGTAGAGAGAGAGACAGTACAGAGAGTGTCAGTAGAGAGAGAGACAGTAGAGAGAGAGTCGGTGCAGAGTGAGAGTCGGTAGAGAGAGAGAGTCGGTAGAGAGAGAGAGTCAGTAGAGAGAGACACGGTAGAGAGAGGGAGTCGGTGGAGAGAGAGACAGAAGATAGAGACGGTACAGAGAGGGAGTTGTTGGAAAGAGAGACGGAAGAGAGTGAGATTCAGTAGAGAGAGAGAGTCGGCAGAGAAAGAGAGACGGTAGAGAGAGAGTCAGTGGAGAGAGAGAGTCGGTAGAGAGAGAAAGAGAAGGGAGAGAGAGTGAAGGTAGAGAGAGAGTCGGTAGAGAGTCAGTAGAGAGAGAGTTGGTAGAGAAAGAGAGAGTCGGTCGAGTGAGAAAGTCGGTTGACACAGAGACGGTAGAGAGAGTGAGTCTGTAGAGAAAGAGAGTCTGTAGAGAGAGACACGGTAGAGGGAGAGACAGAGTCGGTAGAGAGATAGTCAGTAGAGAGAGAGAGAGGCGGTAGAGAGTGACAGTTGGTGGAGAGCGAGAGAGACGGAAGAGAGAGAGAGTCGGTAGAGAGAGAGAGTCGGTAGAGAGAGAGTCGGTAGAGAGAGGGAGTCGGTTGAGAGAGAGTCGGTAGAGAGAGAGAGAGTCTGGAGAGAGACGGTGGATAGAGTCAGTAGAGAAAGACAGTAGAGAGAGAGAGTCGGTAGAGAGAGTGAGACGGCAGAGAGAGAGAGTCAGTGGAGAGAGAGAGACGGTAGAGAGAGAGAAGGGAGGGAGAGAGAGTCGGTAGAGAGAGAGAGACGGTGGAGAGAGAGACACAGAGTCAGTAGAGAGAGAGAGATGGTAGAGAGAATCAGTAGAAGGAGAGAGATGGTAGAGTGACAATCAGTATTGAGAGAGTAACGGTAGAGAGAGACATTCAGTAGAAAGAGAGATGGTAGAAAGAGAGTTGGTACAGAGAGAGAGTCGGTACAGAGAGATAGTCGGTAGAGAGACAGAGTGAAAAGGTAGAGAGAGAGAGAGTTGGTAGAGAGAGAGATGGTAGAGAGAGAGTCGGTAGAGGGAGAGTCAGTAGAGAGAGAGAGAGTCTGGAGAGAGACGGTAGATAGAGTCAGTAGAGAAAGACAGTACAGAGAGAGAGTGAGTTGGTAGAGAGAGAGAGTCGGTTGAGAGAGAAAGTCGGTAGAGAGAGAGAGATGGTAGAGATAGAGAGTCAGTAGGGAGAGGAAGAGTTTGGTGAGAGGCGGTAGATGGAGTCGGTAGAGAGAGATGGTAAAGAGAGAGAGTCGGTCACGAGAGAAAGTCGGTAGAGGGAGAGAGACACTAGAGGGAGGGATTCGGTATAGAGAGAGATGGTAGAGAGAGAGAGGGTAGAGAGAGAGATGGTAGAGAGAGAGTCGGTAGAGAGAGATTGGGTAGAGAGAGAGAGAGTCTGGAGAGAGACGGTAGATAGAGTCAGTAGAGAAAGAAGGTAGAGAGAGAGAGTGAGTCGGTAGAGAGTGAGAGTCAGTTAAGAGAGAACGTCGGTGGAGCGAGAGAGACACTAGAGTTAGGGATTCGGTAGAGGGAGAGACGGTAGAGAGAGTGACGGTAGAGAGAGAGATGGTAGAGAGAGAGTCGGTAGAGAGAGAGTCGGTAGGGAGAGAGTCGGTAGAGAGAGAGTCGGTAGAGAGAGAGAGAGTCTGGAGAGAGACGGTGGATAGAGTCAGTAGACAAAGACAGTAGAGAGAGAGAGTCGGTAAAGAGAGTGAGACGGCAGAGAGAGAGAGTCAGTGGAGAGAGAGAGATGGTAGAGAGAGAGAAGGGAGAAAGAGAGAGTCGGTAGAGAGAGAGAGTTGGTGGAGAGAGAGAGAGAGTCGATAGAGAGAGAGAGTCAGTAGAGAGAGAGAGATGGTAGAGAGTCGGTAGAGTGAGAGAGAGTCGGTAGAGAGAGAGATGGTAGAGAGAGAGTCGGTAGAGAGGGAGTCGGTAGAGAAAGAGAGAGAAGGGAGAGAGAGATAAGGTAGAGAGAGAGTCGGTAGAGAGGGAGTCAGTAGAGAGCGAGAGAGTCTGGAGAGAGACAGTAGATAGAGTCAGTAAAGAGAGACAGTAGAGTAAGAGAGAGTCGGTAGAGAGAGTGTCGGTCGAGAGAGAAAGTCGGTAGAGAGAGAGAGACACTAGAGAGAGGGATTCGGTAGAGAGAGAGATGGTAGAGAGAGAGACGGTAGAGAGAGAGATGGTAGAGAGAGAGTCGGTAGAGAGAGAGTCAGTAGAGAGAGAGAGAGTCTGGAGAGAGACGGTAGATAGAGAAAGACAGTACAGAGAGAGAGTGAGTTGGTAGAGAGAGAGAGTCGGTTGAGAGAGAAAGTCGGTAGAGATAGAGAGATGGTAGAGAGAGAGAGTCAGTAGATAGAGGAAGAGTCTGGAGAGAGGCGGTAGTTGGAGTCGGTAGAGTGAGATGGTAAAGAGAGAGAGTCGGTAACGAGAGAAAGTCGGTAGAGGGAGAGAGACACTAGAGGGAGGGATTCGGTATAGAGAGAGATGGTAGAGAGAGAGACGGTAGAGAGAGAGATGGTAGAGAGAGAGTCAGAGAGAGATTCGGTAGAGAGAGAGAGAGTCTGGAGAGATACGGTAGATAGAGTCAGTAGAGAAAGAAGGAAGAGAGAGAGAGTGAGTCGGTAGAGAGTGAGAGTCGGTCAAGAGAGAACGTCGGTGGAGCGAGAGAGACACTAGAGTTAGGGATTCGGTAGAGAGAGAGACGGTAGAGAGAGTGACGGTAGAGAGAGAGATGCTAGAGAGAGAGTCGGTAGAGAGAGAGTCGGTAGAGAGACAGTAGATAGAGTCAGTAAAGAGAGACAGTAGAGTAAGAGAGAGTCGGTAGAGAGAGTGTCGGTCGAGAGAGAAAGTCGGTAGAGAGAGAGAGATGGTAGAGAGAGAGAGTCAGTAGAGAGAGGAAGAGTCTGGAGAGAGGCGGTAGTTGGAGTCGGTAGAGTGAGATGGTAAAGAGAGAGAGTCGGTAACGAGAGAAAGTCGGTAGAGGGAGAGAGACACTAGAGGGAGGGATTCGGTATAGAGAGAGATGGTAGAGAGAGAGACGGTAGAGAGAGAGATGGTAGAGAGAGAGTCGTTAGAGAGAGATTCGGTAGAGAGAGAGAGAGAGTCTGGAGAGATACGGTAGATAGAGTCAGTAGAGAAAGAAGGAAGAGAGAGAGAGTGAGTCGGTAGAGAGTGAGAGTCGGTCAAGAGAGAACGTCGGTGGAGCGAGAGAGACACTAGAGTTAGGGATTCGGTAGAGAGAGAGACGGTAGAGAGAGTGACGGTAGAGAGAGAGATGCTAGAGAGAGAGTCGGTAGAGAGAGAGTCGGTAGAGAGAGAGTCGGTAGAGAGAGAGTCGGTAGAGAGAGAGAGAGTCTGGAGATAGACGGTGGATTGAGTCAGTAGAGAAAGACAGTAGAGAGAGAGAGTCGGTAGAGAGAGTGAGACGGCAGAGAGAGAGAGTCAGTGGAGAGAGAGAGACGATAGAGAGAGAGAAGGGAGAGAGAGAGAGTCGGTAGAGAGAGAGAGACGGTGGAGAGAGAGACACAGAGTCAGTAGAGAGAGAGAGATGGTAGAGAGAATCAGTAGAAGGAGAGAGATGGTAGTGTGACAATCAGTATTGAGAGAGCAACGGTAGAGAGAGAGATTCAGTAGAAAGAGAGATGGTAGAAAGAGAGTCGGTACAGAGAGAGAGTCGGTACAGAGAGAGAGTCGGTACAGAGAGAGAGTCGGTAGAGAGACAGAGAGAAAAGGTAGAGAGAGAGAGAGTTGGTAGAGAGAGAGAGTCTGTACAGAGAGAGAGAGTCGGTAGAGAGAGAGACGGTAGAGAGAGTGATAGTCTGGAGAGAGATGGTAGAGTCGGTAGAGAGAGACAGTAGAGAGAGAGAGAGTCGGTGGAGAGAGAGAGTCAGTTGAGAGATAAAGTCGGTAGAGAGAGAGAGACGTTAGAGAGAGTGATTCGGTAGAGTGAGCGACGGTAGAGAGAGAGTCAGTAGAGAGAGAGACGGTAGAGAAAGAAAGACAGTAGAGAGGTAGTCGGTACAGAGGGAGAGTCGTTACAGAGAGAGAGTCGGTAGAGAGGCAGAGAGAAAAGGTAGATAGAGAGAGTCGGTAGGGAGAGAGAGTCTGTAGTAAGAGAGAGAGTGGGTAGAGAGAGAGAGAGGGTAGAGAGAGATAGTCGGTAGAGAGAGAGAGATGGCAGAGAGAGGGAGTCGGTGTGAGAGAGATGGAAGAGAGAGAGAGTTGGTAGAGAGAGAGAGACAGTATAGAGATTCGGTGGAGAAAGAGAGACGGTAGAGAGAGAGAGAGAGGCGGTAGAGAGTGAGAGTCAGTGGAGAGAGAAAGCGAGAGTCGGTAGAGAGAGAGAGAGAGTCGATAGGGAGAGAGAGTCAGTAGAGAGAGAGAGACGGTAGAGAGTCAGTAGAGAGAGAGAAGGGAAAGAGAGAGAAGGTAGAGAGAGAGATGGTAGAGAGTCGGTAGAGAGAGAGACGGCAGAGAGAGAGTCGGTAGATTGGGAGTCGGTAGAGAGCGAGAAAGTCTGGAGAGAGATGGTAGATAGATTCGGTAGAGATAGACAGTAGAGTAAGAGAGAGTCGGTAGAGAGAGTGTCGGTCGAGAGAGAAAGTCGGTAGAGAGAGAGAGACACTGGAGAGAGGGCTTCGGTAGAGAGAGAGACAGTAGAGAGAGACGGTAGAGAGAGAGTCAGTAGAGAGAGGGAGAGTCTGGAGAGAGGCGGTAGATAGAGTGGGTAGAGAGAGACGGTAGAGAGAGAGTGTCAGTAGAGAGAGAGAGTCGGTCACGAGAGAAAGTCGGTATAGAGAGACACTAGAGAGAGGGATTTTGTAGAGATAGAGACGGTAGAGAGAGAGTCGGTAGAGAGAGAGTCGGTAGAGAGAGAGTCAGTAGAGAGAGAGAGAGTCTCGAGAGAGACAGTAGATCGAGTCAGTAGAGAAAGACGGTCGAGAGAGAGAGTGAGTCAGTAGAGGGAGAGAGTCGGTCGAGAGAGAAAGTCGGTAGAGTGAGATAGACGGTAAAGAGAGAGAGAGACGGTAGAGAGAGAGACAGAGTCGGTAGAGAGAGAGTCGATAGAGAGAGAGAGTCAGTAGAGAGAGAGAGTAAGTAGAGAGAGTCACGGTAGAGAGAGAGACAGAGTCGGTAGAGAGAGAGTCGATAGAGAGAGAGAGTCAGTAGAGAGAGAGAGTAAGTAGAGAGAGTCACGGTAGAGAGAGAGACAGAGTCGGTAGAGAGAGAATCGGTAGAGAGAGAGAGAGGCGGTAGAGAGTGAGAGTCAGTGGAGAGAGAGAAAGAGAGAGTCGGTAGAGAGAGAGAGAGTCGATAGAGAGAGAGAGTCAGTAGAGAGAGAGACACGGTAGAGAGTCGGTAGAGTGTGAGAGAGTCGGTAGATAGAGAGATGGTAGAGAGAGAGTCGGTAGAGAGGGAGTCGGTAGAGAAAGAGAGAGAAGGGAGAGAGAGATAAGGTAGAGAGAGAGACGGTAGAGAGTCAGTAGAGAGAGAGACGGTAGAGAGAGAGACAGAGTCGGTAGAGAGAGAGTCGATAGAGAGAGAGAGTCAGTAGAGAGAGAGAGTAAGTAGAGAGAGTCACGGTAGAGAGAGAGACAGAGTCGGTAGAGAGAGAATCGGTAGAGAGAGAGAGAGGCGGTAGAGAGTGAGAGTCAGTGGAGAGAGAGAAAGAGAGAGTCGGTAGAGAGAGAGAGAGTCGATAGAGAGAGAGAGTCAGTAGAGAGAGAGACACGGTAGAGAGTCGGTAGAGTGAGAGAGAGTCGGTAGATAGAGAGATGGTAGAGAGAGAGTCGGTAGAGAGGGAGTCGGTAGAGAAAGAGAGAGAAGGGAGAGAGAGATAAGGTAGAGAGAGAGACGGTAGAGAGTCAGTAGAGAGAGAGTCGGTAGAGAGAGAGATGGTAGAAAGAGAGTCGGTAGAGAGGGAGTCTGTAGAGAGCGAGAGAGTCTGGAGAGAGACGGCAGATAGAGTCAGTAAAGAGAGACAGTAGAGTAAGAGAGAGTCGGTAGAGAGAGTGTCGGTCGAGAGAGAAAGTCGGTAGAGAGAGAGAGACACTAGAGAGAGGGATTCGGTAGAGAGAGAGACGGTAGAGAGAGAGACGGTAGAGAGAGAGATGGTAGTGAGATAGTCGGTAGAGAGAGAGTCAGTAGAGAGAGAGAGAGTCTGGAGAGAGAAGTTAGATAGAGTCAGTAGAGAAAGACAGTAGAGAGAGAGAGAGTGAGTTGGTAGAGAGAGGAAGAGTCTGGTGAACGGCGGTAGATGGAGTCAGTAGAGAAAGAAGTTAGAGAGAGAGAGTGAGTCGGTAGAGAGAGAGTCGGTAGAGAGAGAGTCAGTAGAGAGAGAGAGAGTCTCGAGAGAGACAGTAGATCGAGTCAGTAGAGAAAGACGGTCGAAGAAAAAGGGAGGCGTACATTAGATATAAGAAGCATGGAGTTAAGGAGATGTTTGAAAGATACATTGAATGTAAGAGGAATCTTAAGAGAGGAATTAGGAAAGCTAAAAGAAGGTACGAGAAAACTATGGCAAGCAGGGTGAAAACAAATCCAAAAGAGTTCTACAAATATGTTAATGGTAAGAGGAAAGCTAGAGACAAAATTGGTCCCTTAGAAAATCAGAGTGGAAAACTGTGTGTGGAACCTAGAGAAATGGGGGAGATATTGAACAGTTTCTTTTCTTCGGTATTCACTAAGGAGAAGGATATTGGGAGATGTGGGATAAAAAAAGCAAATTGGGTAAATATGGGGAATATAGAGATTACAAAAGGTGTAGTTTTAAGGCTTTTGAAGAATATAAAGGTGGATAAGTCTCCAGGACCAGACGGGATCTTCCCCAGGACATTGAGAGAAGTGAAGGAGGAAATAGCAGAGGCTCTGGCGGTAATTTTTCGAATGTCATTAGATATGGGGATAGTGCCGGAGGATTGGCGCATTGTGCATGTGGTTCCGTTATTTAAAAAGGGTTCAAGGAGGAAGCCTGGCAACTATCGGCCTGTAAGTTTGACGTCTGTGGTAGGTAAATTAATGGAGAAAATTCTTAGAGATAGTACTTATAAACATCTGGATAGACAGGGTCTGATCAGGAGTACTCAACATGGATTTGTGGGAGGAAGGTCATGTTTGACCAATCTGATTGAATTTTTTGAAGAGGTGACTAGGAATGTGGATGAGGGTAGCGCAGTGGATGTTGTCTATATGGACTTCAGTAAGGCCTTCGATAAGGTACCACATGGAAGGTTAGTTAGGAAGGTGCAGTCTTTAGGTATAAATTTTGAGATAGTCAAATGGATTGAACATTGGCTGAAAGGGAGAGGCCAGAGAGTGGTAATGGATAATTGTCTGTCAGGTTGGAGGCCGGTGACCAGTGGTGTGCCTCAAGGATCTGTATTGGGCCCATTGTTGTTCGTTATATACATTAATGATCTAGATGATGGGGTGGTGAATTGGATTAGTAAATATGCAGACGATACTAAGATAGGTGGAATAGTGGATAATGAAGAAGGTTTTCTAGGATTGCAGAGGGATTTGGGCTGCTTAGAAAAGTGGGCTGAAAAATGGCAGATGGAATTTAATGCTGATAAGTGTGAGGTGCTTCATTTTGGTAAGAAGAATCAGAATAGGACATATGTGGTAAATGGGAGAGCATTGAGGAATACAGAAGAGCAGAAAGATTTAGGAGTGACGGTACATCGTTCCCTGAAGGTAGAAACTCACGTGAATAGGGTGGTGAAGAAGGCTTTTAGTATGCTGGCCTTTATCAATCATTGCATGGAATATAGGAGTTGGGAGGTGATGTTGAGATTGTATAAGACGTTGGTGCGGCCTAATTTGGAGTTCTGTGTGCAGTTCTGGTCGCCTAATTATAGGAAGGATATAAACAGAGTGGAGAGAGTGCAGAGAAGGTTTACCAGAATGTTGCCTGGGTTTAAGCATCTGGAGTATGGGGAGAGATTGGACAGATTGGGTCTTTATTCTTTGGAGCGTAGAAGGTTGAGAGGGGATTTGATAGAAGTATTTAAGATTATGAAAGGGATAGACAGAGTGGATGTGGATAGACTATTTCCGTTAAGAGGAGGAAAGATTAAAACAAGAGGACATGAGTTAAGAATTAAGGGGCAGAGGTTTAGAGGTAACATGAGGGGGAACTTCTTTACTCAGAGAGTGGTAGCTGTGTGGAATGATCTTCCGGGAGAAATAGTGGCGGCGGAGTCAATTGTATTATTTAAGAAAAGGTTGGACAGGTATATGGATGAGAGGAAGATGGAGGGTTATGGGCATTGTGCAGGGAGGTGGGATTAGAAAGGGGTGTTTGGTTCGGTGCGGACTAGAAGGGCCTAATGGCCTGTTTCCGTGCTGTAATTGTTATTATTATTATATTATTATTATTAGAGTGAGAGTCGGTCAAGAGAGAACGTCGGTGGAGCGAGAGAGACACTAGAGTTAGGGATTCGGTAGAGAGAGAGACGGTAGAGAGAGTGACGGTAGAGAAAGAGATGGTAGAGAGAGGGTCGGTAGAGAGAGAGTCTGTAGAGAGAGAGTCGGTAGAGAGAGAGTCCGTAGAGAGAGATAGAGTCTGGAGAGAGACGGTGCATAGAGTCAGCAGAGAAAGACAGTAGACAGAGAGAGTCGGTAGAGAGAGTGAGACGGCAGAGAGAGAGAGTCAGTGGAGAGAGAGAGACGGTAGAGAGAGAGAAGGGAGAGAGAGAGAGTCGGTAGAGAGAGAGACGGTGGAGAGAGAGAGAGAGTCGATAGAGAGAGAAGTCAGTAGAGAGAGAGAGACGGTAGAGAGAGAGTCGGTAGAGAGAGAGAGAGTCTGGAGATAGACGGTGGATAGAGTCAGTAGAGAAAGACAGTAGAGAGAGAGAGTCGGTGGAGAGAGTGAGACGGCAGAGAGACAGAGTCAGTGGAGAGAGAGAGACGATAGAGAGAGAGACACAGAGTCAGTAGAGAGAGAGAGATGGTAGAGACAATCAGTAGAAGGAGAGAGATGGTAGTGTGACAATCAGTATTGAGAGAGCAACGGTAGAGAGAGAGATTCAGTAGAAAGAGAGATGGTAGAAAGAGAGTCGGTACAGAGAGAGAGTCGGTACAGAGAGAGAGTCGGTACAGAGAGAGAGTCGGTAGAGAGACAGAGAGAAAAGGTAGAGAGAGAGAGAGTTGGTAGAGAGAGAGAGTCTGTACAGAGAGAGAGAGTCGGTAGAGAGAGAGACGGTAGAGAGAGTGATAGTCTGGAGAGAGATGGTAGAGTCGGTAGAGAGAGACAGTAGAGAGAGAGAGAGTCGGTAGAGAGTGAGAGTCAGTGGAGAGAGAAAGCGAGAGTCGGTAGAGAGAGAGAGAGAGTCGATAGGGAGAGAGAGTCAGTAGAGAGAGAGAGACGGTAGAGAGTCAGTAGAGAGAGAGAGAGAGAAGGGAGAGAGAGAGAAGGTAGAGAGAGAGACGGTAGAGAGTCGGTAGAGAGAGAGACGGCAGAGAGAGAGTCGGTAGATTGGGAGTCGGTAGAGAGCGAGAAAGTCTGGAGAGAGATGGTAGATAGATTCGGTAGAGATAGACAGTAGAGTAAGAGAGAGTCGGTAGAGAGAGTGTCGGTCGAGAGAGAAAGTCGGTAGAGAGAGAGAGACACTGGAGAGAGGGCTTCGGTAGAGAGAGAGACGGTAGAGAGAGAGACGGTAGAGAGAGAGTCAGTAGAGAGAGGGAGAGTCTGGAGAGAGGCGGTAGATAGAGTGGGTAGAGAGAGACGGTAGAGAGAGAGTGTCAGTAGAGAGAGAGAGTCGGTCACGAGAGAAAGTCGGTATAGAGAGACACTAGAGAGAGGGATTTTGTAGAGATAGAGACGGTAGAGAGAGAGTCGGTAGAGAGAGAGTCGGTAGAGAGAGAGTCAGTAGAGAGAGAGAGAGTCTCGAGAGAGACAGTAGATCGAGTCAGTAGAGAAAGACGGTCGAGAGAGAGAGTGAGTCGGTAGAGGGAGAGAGTCGGTCGAGAGAGAAAGTCGGTAGAGTGAGATAGACGGTAAAGAGAGAGAGAGACGGTAGAGAGAGAGACAGAGTCGGTAGAGAGTGAGTCGATAGAGAGAGAGAGTCAGTAGAGAGAGAGAGTAAGTAGAGAGAGACACGGTAGAGAGAGAGACAGAGTCGGTAGAGAGAGAATCGGTAGAGAGAGAGAGAGGCGGTAGAGAGTGAGAGTCAGTGGAGAGAGAAATAGAGAGTCGATAGAGAGAGAGAGTCAGTAGAGAGAGAGACACGGTAGAGAGTCGGTAGAGTGAGAGAGAGTCGGTAGATAGAGAGATGGTAGAGAGAGAGTCGGTAGAGAGGGAGTCGGTAGAGAAAGAGAGAGAAGGGAGAGAGAGATAAGGTAGAGAGAGTCGGTAGAGAGAGAGTCGGTAGAGAGAGAGTCAGTAGAGAGAGAGAGAGTCTCGAGAGAGACAGTAGATCGAGTCAGTAGAGAAAGACGGTAGAGAGAGAGAGTGAGTCGGTAGAGGGAGAGAGTCGGTCGAGAGAGAAAGTCGGTAGCGTGAGATAGACAGTAAAGAGAGAGAGAGACGGTAGAGAGAGAGACAGAGTCGGTAGAGAGAGAGTCGATAGAGAGAGAGAGTCAGTAGAGAGAGAGAGTAAGTAGAGAGAGTCACGGTAGAGAGAGAGACAGAGTCGGTAGAGAGAGAATCGGTAGAGAGAGAGAGAGGCGGTAGAGAGTGAGAGTCAGTGGAGAGAGAGAAAGAGAGAGTCGGTAGAGAGAGAGAGAGAGTCGATAGAGAGAGAGAGTCAGTAGAGAGAGAGACATGGTAGAGAGTCGGTAGAGTGAGAGAGAGTCAGTAGATAGAGAGATGGTAGAGAGAGAGTCGGTAGAGAGGGAGTCGGTAGAGAAAGAAAGAGAAGGGAGAGAGAGATAAGGTAGAGAGAGAGACGGTAGAGAGTCAGTAGAGAGAGAGTCGGTAGAAAGAGAGTCGGTAGAGAGGGAGTCTGTAGAGAGCGAGAGAGTCTGGAGAGAGACGGCAGATAGAGTCAGTAAAGAGAGACAGTAGAGTAAGAGAGAGTCGGTAGAGAGAGTGTCGGTCGAGAGAGAAAGTCGGTAGAGAGAGTGTCGGTCGAGAGAGAAAGTCGGTAGAGAGAGAGAGACACTAGAGAGAGGGATTCGGTAGAGAGAGAGACGGTAGAGAGAGAGACGGTAGAGAGAGAGATGGTAGTGAGAGAGTCGGTAGAGAGAGAGTCAGTAGAGAGAGAGAGAGTCTGGAGAGAGAAGGTAGATAGAGTCAGTAGAGAAAGACAGTAGAGAGAGAGAGAGTGAGTTGGTAGAGAGAGAGAGAGTCGGTTGAGAGACAAAGTTGGTAGAGAGAGACAGATGGTAGAGAGAGAGAGTCAGTAGAGAGAGGAAGAGTCTGTTCAACGGCGGTAGATGGAGTCAGTAGAGAAAGAAGGTAGAGAGAGAGAGTGAGTCGGTAGAGAGTGAGAGTCGGTCAAGAGAGAACGTCGGTGGAGCGAGAGAGACACTAGAGTTAGGGATTCGGTAGAGAGAGAGACGGTAGAGAGAGTGACGGTAGAGAGAGAGATGGTAGAGAGAGGGTCGGTAGAGAGAGAGTCTGTAGAGAGAGAGTCGGTAGAGAGAGAGTCGGTAGAGAGAGATAGAGTCTGGAGAGAGACGGTGAATAGAGTCAGTAGAGAAAGACAGTAGACAGAGAGAGTCGGTAGAGAGAGAGAAGGGAGAGAGAGAGAGTCGGTAGAGAGAGAGACGGTGGAGAGAGAGAGAGTCGATAGAGAGAGAAGTCAGTAGAGAGAGAGAGACGGTAGAGAGAGAGTCGGTAGAGAGAGAGAGAGTCTGGAGATAGACGGTGGATAGAGTCAGTAGAGAAAGACAGTAGAGAGAGAGAGTCGGTAGAGAGAGTGAGACGGCAGAGAGAGAGAGTCAGTGGAGAGAGAGAGACGATAGAGAGAGAGAAGGGAGAGAGAGAGAGTCGGTAGAGAGAGAGAGACGGTGGAGAGAGAGACACAGAGTCAGTAGAGAGAGAGAGATGGTAGAGAGAATCAGTAGAAGGAGAGAGATGGTAGTGTGACAATCAGTATTGAGAGAGCAACGGTAGAGAGAGAGATTCAGTAGAAAGAGAGATGGTAGAAAGAGAGTCGGTACAGAGAGAGAGTCGGTACAGAGAGAGAGTCGGTACAGAGAGAGAGTCGGTAGAGAGACAGAGAGAAAAGGTAGAGAGAGAGAGAGTTGGTAGAGAGAGAGAGTCTGTACAGAGAGAGAGAGTCGGTAGAGAGAGAGACGGTAGAGAGAGTGATAGTCTGGAGAGAGATGGTAGAGTCGGTAGAGAGAGACAGTAGAGACAGAGAGAGTCGGTGGAGAGAGAGAGTCAGTTGAGAGATAAAGTCGGTAGAGAGAGAGAGACGTTAGAGAGAGTGATTCGGTAGAGTGAGCGACGGTAGAGAGAGAGTCAGTAGAGAGAGACGGTAGAGAAAGAAAGACAGTAGAGAGGTAGTCAGTACAGAGGGAGAGTCGTTACAGAGAGAGAGTCGGTAGAGAGGCAGAGAGAAAAGGTAGATAGAGAGAGTCGGTAGGGAGAGAGAGTCTGTAGTAAGAGAGAGAGTGGGTAGAGAGAGAGAGAGGGTAGAGAGAGATAGTCGGTAGAGAGAGAGAGATGGCAGAGAGAGGGAGTCGGTGTGAGAGAGATGGAAGAGAGAGAGAGTCGGTCACGAGAGAAAGTCGGTATAGAGAGACACTAGAGAGAGGGATTTTGTAGAGATAGAGACGGTAGAGAGAGAGTCGGTAGAGGGAGAGTCGGTAGAGAGAGAGTCAGTAGAGAGAGAGAGAGTCTCGAGAGAGACAGTAGATCGAGTCAGTAGAGAAAGACGGTCGAGAGAGAGAGTGAGTCGGTAGAGGGAGAGAGTCGGTCGAGAGAGAAAGTCGGTAGAGTGAGATAGACGGTAAAGAGAGAGAGAGACGGTAGAGAGAGAGACAGAGTCGGTAGAGAGTGAGTCGATAGAGAGAGAGAGTCAGTAGAGAGAGAGAGTAAGTAGAGAGAGACACGGTAGAGAGAGAGACAGAGTCGGTAGAGAGAGAATCGGTAGAGAGAGAGAGAGGCGGTAGAGAGTGAGAGTCAGTGGAGAGAGAAATAGAGAGTCGATAGAGAGAGAGAGTCAGTAGAGAGAGAGACACGGTAGAGAGTCGGTAGAGTGAGAGAGAGTCGGTAGATAGAGAGATGGTAGAGAGAGAGTCGGTAGAGAGGGAGTCGGTAGAGAAAGAGAGAGAAGGGAGAGAGAGATAAGGTAGAGAGAGTCGGTAGAGAGAGAGTCGGTAGAGAGAGAGTCAGTAGAGAGAGAGAGAGTCTCGAGAGAGACAGTAGATCGAGTCAGTAGAGAAAGACGGTAGAGAGAGAGAGTGAGTCGGTAGAGGGAGAGAGTCGGTCGAGAGAGAAAGTCGGTAGAGTGAGATAGACAGTAAAGAGAGAGAGAGACGGTAGAGAGAGAGACAGAGTCGGTAGAGAGAGAGTCGATAGAGAGAGAGAGTCAGTAGAGAGAGAGAGTAAGTAGAGAGAGTCACGGTAGAGAGAGAGACAGAGTCGGTAGAGAGAGAATCGGTAGAGAGAGAGAGAGGCGGTAGAGAGTGAGAGTCAGTGGAGAGAGAGAAAGAGAGAGTCGGTAGAGAGAGAGAGAGAGAGTCGATAGAGAGAGAGAGTCAGTAGAGAGAGAGACATGGTAGAGAGTCGGTAGAGTGAGAGAGAGTCAGTAGATAGAGAGATGGTAGAGAGAGAGTCGGTAGAGAGGGAGTCGGTAGAGAAAGAAAGAGAAGGGAGAGAGAGATAAGGTAGAGAGAGAGACGGTAGAGAGTCAGTAGAGAGAGAGTCGGTAGAAAGAGAGTCGGTAGAGAGGGAGTCTGTAGAGAGCGAGAGAGTCTGGAGAGAGACGGCAGATAGAGTCAGTAAAGAGAGACAGTAGAGTAAGAGAGAGTCGGTAGAGAGAGTGTCGGTCGAGAGAGAAAGTCGGTAGAGAGAGTGTCGGTCGAGAGAGAAAGTCGGTAGAGAGAGAGAGACACTAGAGAGAGGGATTCGGTAGAGAGAGAGACGGTAGAGAGAGAGACGGTAGAGAGAGAGATGGTAGTGAGAGAGTCGGTAGAGAGAGAGTCAGTAGAGAGAGAGAGAGTCTGGAGAGAGAAGGTAGATAGAGTCAGTAGAGAAAGACAGTAGAGAGAGAGAGAGTGAGTTGGTAGAGAGAGAGAGAGTCGGTTGAGAGACAAAGTTGGTAGAGAGAGACAGATGGTAGAGAGAGAGAGTCAGTAGAGAGAGGAAGAGTCTGTTCAACGGCGGTAGATGGAGTCAGTAGAGAAAGAAGGTAGAGAGAGAGAGTGAGTCGGTAGAGAGTGAGAGTCGGTCAAGAGAGAACGTCGGTGGAGCGAGAGAGACACTAGAGTTAGGGATTCGGTAGAGAGAGAGACGGTAGAGAGAGTGACGGTAGAGAGAGAGATGGTAGAGAGAGGGTCGGTAGAGAGAGAGTCTGTAGAGAGAGAGTCGGTAGAGAGAGAGTCGGTAGAGAGAGATAGAGTCTGGAGAGAGACGGTGCATAGAGTCAGTAGAGAAAGACAGTAGACAGAGAGAGTCGGTAGAGAGAGAGAAGGGAGAGAGAGAGAGTCGGTAGAGAGAGAGACGGTGGAGAGAGAGAGAGTCGATAGAGAGAGAAGTCAGTAGAGAGAGAGAGACGGTAGAGAGAGAGTCGGTAGAGAGAGAGAGAGTCTGGAGATAGACGGTGGATAGAGTCAGTAGAGAAAGACAGTAGAGAGAGAGAGTCGGTAGAGAGAGTGAGACGGCAGAGAGAGAGAGTCAGTGGAGAGAGAGAGACGATAGAGAGAGAGAAGGGAGAGAGAGAGAGTCGGTAGAGAGAGAGAGACGGTGGAGAGAGAGACACAGAGTCAGTAGAGAGAGAGAGATGGTAGAGAGAATCAGTAGAAGGAGAGAGATGGTAGTGTGACAATCAGTATTGAGAGAGCAACGGTAGAGAGAGAGATTCAGTAGAAAGAGAGATGGTAGAAAGAGAGTCGGTACAGAGAGAGAGTCGGTACAGAGAGAGAGTCGGTACAGAGAGAGAGTCGGTAGAGAGACAGAGAGAAAAGGTAGAGAGAGAGAGAGTTGGTAGAGAGAGAGAGTCTGTACAGAGAGAGAGAGTCGGTAGAGAGAGAGACGGTAGAGAGAGTGATAGTCTGGAGAGAGATGGTAGAGTCGGTAGAGAGAGACAGTAGAGACAGAGAGAGTCGGTGGAGAGAGAGAGTCAGTTGAGAGATAAAGTCGGTAGAGAGAGAGAGACGTTAGAGAGAGTGATTCGGTAGAGTGAGCGACGGTAGAGAGAGAGTCAGTAGAGAGAGACGGTAGAGAAAGAAAGACAGTAGAGAGGTAGTCAGTACAGAGGGAGAGTCGTTACAGAGAGAGAGTCGGTAGAGAGGCAGAGAGAAAAGGTAGATAGAGAGAGTCGGTAGGGAGAGAGAGTCTGTAGTAAGAGAGAGAGTGGGTAGAGAGAGAGAGAGGGTAGAGAGAGATAGTCGGTAGAGAGAGAGAGATGGCAGAGAGAGGGAGTCGGTGTGAGAGAGATGGAAGAGAGAGAGAGTTGGTAGAGAGAGAGAGACAGTATAGAGATTCGGTGGAGAAAGAGAGACGGTAGAGAGAGAGAGAGGCGGTAGAGAGTGAGAGTCAGTGGAGAGAGAAAGCGAGAGTCGGTAGAGAGAGAGAGAGAGTCGATAGGGAGAGAGAGTCAGTAGAGAGAGAGAGACGGTAGAGAGTCAGTAGAGAGAGAGAGAGAGAAGGGAAAGAGAGAGAAGGTAGAGAGAGAGATGGTAGAGAGTCGGTAGAGAGAGAGACGGCAGAGAGAGAGTCGGTAGATTGGGAGTCGGTAGAGAGCGAGAAAGTCTGGAGAGAGATGGTAGATAGATTCGGTAGAGATAGACAGTAGAGTAAGAGAGAGTCGGTAGAGAGAGTGTCGGTCGAGAGAGAAAGTCGGTAGAGAGAGAGAGACACTGGAGAGAGGGCTTCGGTAGAGAGAGAGACAGTAGAGAGAGACAGTAGAGAGAGAGTCAGTAGAGAGAGGGAGAGTCTGGAGAGAGGCGGTAGATAGAGTGGGTAGAGAGAGACGGTAGAGAGAGAGTGTCAGTAGAGAGAGAGAGTCGGTCACGAGAGAAAGTCGGTATAGAGAGACACTAGAGAGAGGGATTTTGTAGAGATAGAGACGGTAGAGAGAGAGTCGGTAGAGAGAGAGTCGGTAGAGAGAGAGTCAGTAGAGAGAGAGAGAGTCTCGAGAGAGACAGTAGATCGAGTCAGTAGAGAAAGACGGTCGAGAGAGAGAGTGAGTCGGTAGAGGGAGAGAGTCGGTCGAGAGAGAAAGTCGGTAGAGTGAGATAGACGGTAAAGAGAGAGAGAGACGGTAGAGAGAGAGACAGAGTCGGTAGAGAGAGAGTCGATAGAGAGAGAGAGTCAGTAGAGAGAGAGAGTAAGTAGAGAGAGTCACGGTAGAGAGAGAGACAGAGTCGGTAGAGAGAGAATCGGTAGAGAGAGAGAGAGGCGGTAGAGAGTGAGAGTCAGTGGAGAGAGAGAAAGAGAGAGTCGGTAGAGAGAGAGAGAGTCGATAGAGAGAGAGAGTCAGTAGAGAGAGAGACACGGTAGAGAGTCGGTAGAGTGAGAGAGAGTCGGTAGATAGAGAGATGGTAGAGAGAGAGTCGGTAGAGAGGGAGTCGGTAGAGAAAGAGAGAGAAGGGAGAGAGAGATAAGGTAGAGAGAGAGACGGTAGAGAGTCAGTAGAGAGAGAGTCGGTAGAGAGAGAGATGGTAGAAAGAGAGTCGGTAGAGAGGGAGTCTGTAGAGAGCGAGAGAGTCTGGAGAGAGACGGCAGATAGAGTCAGTAAAGAGAGACAGTAGAGTAAGAGAGAGTCGGTAGAGAGAGTGTCGGTCGAGAGAGAAAGTCGGTAGAGAGAGAGAGACACTAGAGAGAGGGATTCGGTAGAGAGAGAGACGGTAGAGAGAGAGACGGTAGAGAGAGAGATGGTAGTGAGAGAGTCGGTAGAGAGAGAGTCAGTAGAGAGAGAGAGAGTCTGGAGAGAGAAGGTAGATAGAGTCAGTAGAGAAAGACAGTAGAGAGAGAGAGAGTGAGTTGGTAGAGAGAGAGAGTCGGTTGAGAGACAAAGTTGGTAGAGAGAGACAGATGGTAGAGAGAGAGAGTCAGTAGAGAGAGGAAGAGTCTGGTGAACGGCGGTAGATGGAGTCAGTAGAGAAAGAAGGTACAGAGAGAGAGTGAGTCGGTAGAGAGTGAGAGTCGGTCAAGAGAGAACGTCGGTGGAGCGAGAGAGACACTAGAGTTAGGGATTCGGTAGAGAGAGAGACGGTAGAGAGAGTGACGGTAGAGAGAGAGATTGTAGAGAGAGGGTCGGTAGAGAGAGAGTCTGTAGAGAGAGAGTCGGTAGAGAGAGAGTCCGTAGAGAGAGATAGAGTCTGGAGAGAGACGGTGGATAGAGTCAGTAGAGAAAGACAGTAGACAGAGAGAGTCGGTAGAGAGAGTGAGACGGCAGAGAGAGAGAGTCAGTGGAGAGAGAGAGACGGTAGAGAGAGAGAAGGGAGACAGAGAGAGTCGGTAGAGAGAGAGACGGTGGAGAGAGAGAGAGAGTCGATAGAGAGAGAAGTCAGTAGAGAGAGAGAGACGGTAGAGAGAGAGTCGGTAGAGAGAGAGAGAGTCTGGAGATAGACGGTGGATAGAGTCAGTAGAGAAAGACAGTAGAGAGAGAGAGTCGGTAGAGAGAGTGAGACGGCAGAGAGAGAGAGTCAGTGGAGAGAGAGAGACGATAGAGAGAGAGAAGGGAGAGAGAGAGAGTCGGTAGAGAGAGAGAGACGGTGGAGAGAGAGACACAGAGTCAGTAGAGAGAGAGAGATGGTAGAGAGAATCAGTAGAAGGAGAGAGATGGTAGTGTGACAATCAGTATTGAGAGAGCAACGGTAGAGAGAGAGATTCAGTAGAAAGAGAGATGGTAGAAAGAGAGTCGGTACAGAGAGAGAGTCGGTACAGAGAGAGAGTCGGTACAGAGAGAGAGTCGGTAGAGAGACAGAGAGAAAAGGTAGAGAGAGAGAGAGTTGGTAGAGAGAGAGAGTCTGTACAGAGAGAGAGAGTCGGTAGAGAGAGAGACGGTAGAGAGAGTGATAGTCTGGAGAGAGATGGTAGAGTCGGTAGAGAGAGACAGTAGAGAGAGAGAGAGTCGGTAGAGAGTGAGAGAGTCGATAGGGAGAGAGAGTCAGTAGAGAGAGAGAGACGGTAGAGAGTCAGTAGAGAGAGAGAGAGAGAAGGGAGAGAGAGAGAAGGTAGAGAGAGAGACGGTAGAGAGAGAGTCAGTAGAGAGAGAGAGAGTCTCGAGAGAGACAGTAGATCGAGTCAGTAGAGAAAGACGGTCGAGAGAGAGAGTGAGTCGGTAGAGGGAGAGAGTCGGTCGAGAGAGAAAGTCGGTAGAGTGAGATAGACGGTAAAGAGAGAGAGAGACGGTAGAGAGAGAGACAGAGTCGGTAGAGAGTGAGTCGATAGAGAGAGAGAGTCAGTAGAGAGAGAGAGTAAGTAGAGAGAGACACGGTAGAGAGAGAGACAGAGTCGGTAGAGAGAGAATCGGTAGAGAGAGAGAGAGGCGGTAGAGAGTGAGAGTCAGTGGAGAGAGAAATAGAGAGTCGATAGAGAGAGAGAGTCAGTAGAGAGAGAGACACGGTAGAGAGTCGGTAGAGTGAGAGAGAGTCGGTAGATAGAGAGATGGTAGAGAGAGAGTCGGTAGAGAGGGAGTCGGTAGAGAAAGAGAGAGAAGGGAGAGAGAGATAAGGTAGAGAGAGTCGGTAGAGAGAGAGTCGGTAGAGAGAGAGTCAGTAGAGAGAGAGAGAGTCTCGAGAGAGACAGTAGATCGAGTCAGTAGAGAAAGACGGTAGAGAGAGAGAGTGAGTCGGTAGAGGGAGAGAGTCGGTCGAGAGAGAAAGTCGGTAGAGTGAGATAGACAGTAAAGAGAGAGAGAGACGGTAGAGAGAGAGACAGAGTCGGTAGAGAGAGAGTCGATAGAGAGAGAGAGTCAGTAGAGAGAGAGAGTAAGTAGAGAGAGTCACGGTAGAGAGAGAGACAGAGTCGGTAGAGAGAGAATCGGTAGAGAGAGAGAGAGGCGGTAGAGAGTGAGAGTCAGTGGAGAGAGAGAAAGAGAGAGTCGGTAGAGAGAGAGAGAGAGTCGATAGAGAGAGAGAGTCAGTAGAGAGAGAGACATGGTAGAGAGTCGGTAGAGTGAGAGAGAGTCAGTAGATAGAGAGATGGTAGAGAGAGAGTCGGTAGAGAGGGAGTCGGTAGAGAAAGAAAGAGAAGGGAGAGAGAGATAAGGTAGAGAGAGAGACGGTAGAGAGTCAGTAGAGAGAGAGTCGGTAGAAAGAGAGTCGGTAGAGAGGGAGTCTGTAGAGAGCGAGAGAGTCTGGAGAGAGACGGCAGATAGAGTCAGTAAAGAGAGACAGTAGAGTAAGAGAGAGTCGGTAGAGAGAGTGTCGGTCGAGAGAGAAAGTCGGTAGAGAGAGTGTCGGTCGAGAGAGAAAGTCGGTAGAGAGAGAGAGACACTAGAGAGAGGGATTCGGTAGAGAGAGAGACGGTAGAGAGAGAGACGGTAGAGAGAGAGATGGTAGTGAGAGAGTCGGTAGAGAGAGAGTCAGTAGAGAGAGAGAGAGTCTGGAGAGAGAAGGTAGATAGAGTCAGTAGAGAAAGACAGTAGAGAGAGAGAGAGTGAGTTGGTAGAGAGAGAGAGAGTCGGTTGAGAGACAAAGTTGGTAGAGAGAGACAGATGGTAGAGAGAGAGAGTCAGTAGAGAGAGGAAGAGTCTGTTCAACGGCGGTAGATGGAGTCAGTAGAGAAAGAAGGTAGAGAGAGAGAGTGAGTCGGTAGAGAGTGAGAGTCGGTCAAGAGAGAACGTCGGTGGAGCGAGAGAGACACTAGAGTTAGGGATTCGGTAGAGAGAGAGACGGTAGAGAGAGTGACGGTAGAGAGAGAGATGGTAGAGAGAGGGTCGGTAGAGAGAGAGTCTGTAGAGAGAGAGTCGGTAGAGAGAGAGTCGGTAGAGAGAGATAGAGTCTGGAGAGAGACGGTGAATAGAGTCAGTAGAGAAAGACAGTAGACAGAGAGAGTCGGTAGAGAGAGAGAAGGGAGAGAGAGAGAGTCGGTAGAGAGAGAGACGGTGGAGAGGGAGAGAGTCGATAGAGAGAGAAGTCAGTAGAGAGAGAGAGACGGTAGAGAGAGAGTCGGTAGAGAGAGAGAGAGTCGGTTGAGAGACAAAGTTGGTAGAGAGAGACAGATGGTAGAGAGAGAGAGTCAGTAGAGAGAGGAAGAGTCTGGTGAACGGCGGTAGATGGAGTCAGTAGAGAAAGAAGGTAGAGAGAGAGAGTGAGTCGGTAGAGAGTGAGAGTCGGTCAAGAGAGAACGTCGGTGGAGCGAGAGAGACACTAGAGTTAGGGATTCGGTAGAGAGAGAGACGGTAGAGAGAGTGACGGTGGAGAGAGAGAGACGGTAGAGAGAGAGAAGGGAGAGAGAGAGAGTCGGTAGAGAGAGAGACGGTGGAGAGAGAGAGAGAGTCGATAGAGAGAGAAGTCAGTAGAGAGAGAGAGACGGTAGAGAGAGAGTCGGTAGAGAGAGAGAGAGTCTGGAGATAGACGGTGGATAGAGTCAGTAGAGAAAGACAGTAGAGAGAGAGAGTCGGTAGAGAGAGTGAGACGGCAGAGAGAGAGATGGTAGTGAGAGAGTCGGTAGAGAGAGAGTCAGTAGAGAGAGAGAGAGTCTGGAGAGAGAAGGTAGATAGAGTCAGTAGAGAAAGACAGTAGAGAGAGAGAGAGTGAGTTGGTAGAGAGAGAGAGAGTCGGTTGAGAGACAAAGTTGGTAGAGAGAGACAGATGGTAGAGAGAGAGAGTCAGTAGAGAGAGGAAGAGTCTGGTGAACGGCGGTAGATGGAGTCAGTAGAGAAAGAAGGTAGAGAGAGAGAGTGAGTCGGTAGAGAGTGAGAGTCGGTCAAGAGAGAACGTCGGTGGAGCGAGAGAGACACTAGAGTTAGGGATTCGGTAGAGAGAGAGACGGTAGAGAGAGTGACGGTAGAGAGAGAGATGGTAGAGAGAGGGTCGGTAGAGAGAGAGTCTGTAGAGAGAGAGTCAGTAGAGAGAGAGTCGGTAGAGAGAGATAGAGTCTGGAGAGAGATGGTGGATAGAGTCAGTAGAGAAAGACAGTAGACAGAGAGAGTCGGTAGAGAGAGTGAGACGCAGAGAGAGAGAGTCAGTGGAGAGAGAGAGACGGTAGAGAGAGAGAAGGAAGAGAGAGAGAGTCGGTAGAGAGAGAGACGGTGGAGAGAGAGAGAGAGTCGATAGAGAGAGAAGTCAGTAGAGAGAGAGAGACGGTAGAGAGTCGGTAGAGTGAGAGAGAGTCGGTAGATAGAGAGATGGTAGAGAGAGAGTCGGTAGAGAGGGAGTCGGTAGAGAAAGAGAGAGAAGGGAGAGAGAGATAAGGTAGAGAGAGAGACGGTAGAGAGTCAGTAGAGAGTCGGTACAGAGAGAGATGATAGAAAGAGAGTCGGTAGAGAGGGAGTCGGTAGAGAGCGAGAGAGTCTGGAGAGAGACGGTAGATAGAGTCAGTAAAGAGAGACAGTAGAGTAAGAGAGAGTCGGTAGAGAGAGTGTCGGTCGAGAGAGAAAGTCGGTAGAGAGAGAGAGTCACTAGAGAGAGGGATTCGGTAGAGAGAGAGACGGTAGAGAGAGAGAGACGGTAGAGAGAGAGAGAGTCTGGAGATAGACGGTGGATAGAGTCAGTAGAGAAAGACAGTAGAGAGAGAGAGTCGATAGAGAGAGAAGTCAGTAGAGAGAGAGAGACGGTAGAGAGAGAGTCGGTAGAGAGAGAGAGATCTGGAGATAGATGGTGGATAGAGTCAGTAGAGAAAGACAGTAAAGAGAGAGAGTCGGTAGAGAGAGTGAGACGGCAGAGAGAGAGAGTCAGTGGAGAGAGAGAGTCGGTAAAGAGAGAAAGAGAAGAGAGAGAGAGTGAAGGTAGAGAGAGAGTCGGTAGAGAGTCAGTAGAGAGAGAGTTGGTAGAGAAAGAGAGAGTCGGTCGAGTGAGAAAGTCGGTTGACACAGAGACGGTAGAGAGAGTGAGTCTGTAGAGAAAGAGAGTCTGTAGAGAGAGACACGGTAGAGGGAGAGACAGAGTCGGTAGAGAGATAGTCAGTAGAGAGAGAGAGAGGCGGTAGAGAGTGACAGTTGGTGGAGAGCGAGAGAGACGGAAGAGAGAGAGAGTCGGTAGAGAGAGAGAGTCGGTAGAGAGAGAGTCGGTAGAGAGAGAGAGTCGGTTGAGAGAGAGTCGGTAGAGAGAGAGAGAGTCTGGAGAGAGACGGTGGATAGAGTCAGTAGAGAAAGACAGTAGAGAGAGAGAGTCGGTAGAGAGAGAGAAGGTAGAAGGAGAGTCAGTAGACAGAGGGAGAGTCTGGAGAGAGGCGGTAGATAGAGTCAGTAGAGAGAGAAAGTCGGTCACGGGAGACAGTCAGTAGAGAGAGAGAGACACTAGAGAGAGGGATTCGGTAGAGAGAGAGACAGTAGAGAGAGAGATGGTAGAAAGAGAGATGGTAGAGATAGAGTCGGTAGAGAGAGAGTCGGTAGAGAGAGAGAGTCGGTTGAGAGAGCGTGTCGGTGGAGATAGAGAGCCGGTAGAGAGAGAGAGTAGGTAGAGAGAGAGAGAGAGTCGGTAGAGAGAGAGAGAGTCGGTGGAGAGAGAGAGGTGGTAGACAGAGAGTTGGTACCGAGATAGAGTCGGTAGAGAGAGAGAGAAGGTAGAAAGAGAGAGTCTGTACATAGAGAGATGGTAGAGAGAGAGAGTCGGTATAGAGAGAGAGTCGGTGGAGAGAGAGAGAGACGGTAGAGAGAGAGAGAGTTGGTGGAGAGAGTGAGGTGGTAGACAGAGATTCGGTACAGAGAGAGAGAGTCGATAGCGAGAGAGAGAAGGTAGAAAGAGAGAGTCTGTACATAGAGAGATTGTAGAGAAAGAGAAAGTCGGTAGAGAGAGAGAGTCGGTAGAAGGAGAGAGGTGGTACAGAGAGAGAGTCGGTGGAGAGAGAGAGACGGTAGAGAGAGAGTCGGCAGAGAGAGAGTCGGTAGAAAGAGAGAGTCGATATAGAGAGAGACGATAGAGAGAGAGAGGCGGTAGAGAATGAGAGTCAGTGGAGAGAGGGAGATGGAAGAGACAGATAGTCAGTAGAGAGAGAGATTCAATAGAGAGAGAGATAAGGTAGAGAGAGAGTGTCAGTAGAGAGAGAGAGTCGGTGGAGAGAGAGTCGGTGGAGAGAGAGAGACGGTAGAGAGAGAGTCAGTACAGAGAGAGTCGGTAGAGAGAGTGTCAGTAGAGAGAGAGAGGTGGAACAGAGAGCGTCAGTAGTGAGAGAAAGACGGTAGAGAGAGGGAGTCGGTGGAGGGAGGGACGAAAGAGAAAGAGAGTCGGTAGAGAGAGAGAGATGGTCGACAGAGAAGGTCTGTAGAGAGAGAGACAGTACAGAGAGTGTCAGTAGAGAGAGAGACAGTAGAGAGAGAGTCGGTGCAGAGTGAGAGTCGGTAGAGAGAGAGAGTCAGTAGAGAGAGAGAGTCGGTAGAGAGAGACACGGTAGAGAGAGGGAGTCGGTGGAGAGAGACACAGAAGATAGAGACGGTACAGAGAGGGAGTTGTTGGAGAGAGAGACGGAAGAGAGTGAGATTCAGTAGAGAGAGAGAGTCGGCAGAGAAAGAGAGACGGTAGAGAGAGAGTCAGTGGAGAGAGAGAGTCGGTAGAGAGAGAAAGAGAAGGGAGAGAGAGTGAAGGTGGAGAGAGAGTCGGTAGAGAGTCAGTAGAGAGAGAGTTGGTAGAGAAAGAGAGAGTCGGTCGAGTGAGAAAGTCGGTTGACACAGAGACGGTAGAGAGAGTGAGTCTCGAGAGAAAGAGAGTCTGTAGAGAGAGACACGGTAGAGGGAGAGACAGAGTCGGTAGAGAGATAGTCAGTAGAGAGATAGAGAGGCGGTAGAGAGTGACAGTTGGTGGAGAGCGAGAGAGACGGAAGAGAGAGAGAGTCGGTAGAGAGAGAGAGAGTCTGGAGAGAGACGGTGGATAGAGTCAGTAGAGAAAGACAGTAGAGAGAGAGAGTCGGTAGAGAGAGTGAGACGGCAGAGAGAGAGAGTCAGTGGAGAGAGAGAGACGGTAGAGAGAGAGTCAGTACAGAGAGAGTCGGTAGAGAGAGTGTCAGTAGAGAGAGAGAGGTGGAACAGAGAGCGTCAGTAGTGAGAGAAAGACGGTAGAGAGAGGGAGTCGGTGGAGGGAGGGACGAAAGAGAAAGAGAGTCGGTAGAGAGAGAGAAGGTAGAGAGAGGGTCAGTGGAGAGAGAGAGAGTCAGTAGAGAGTGAGTCAGTAGAGAGAGAGAGATGGTCGACAGAGAAGGTCTGTAGAGAGAGAGACAGTACAGAGAGTGTCAGTAGAGAGAGAGACAGTAGAGAGAGAGTCGGTGCAGAGTGAGAGTCGGTAGAGAGAGAGAGTCGGTAGAGAGAGAGAGTCGGTAGAGAGAGACACGGTAGAGAGAGGGAGTCGGTGGAGAGAGACACAGAAGATAGAGACGGTACAGAGAGGGAGTTGTTGGAGAGAGAGACGGAAGAGAGTGAGATTCAGTAGAGAGAGAGAGTCGGCAGAGAAAGAGAGACGGTAGAGAGAGAGTCAGTGGAGAGAGAGAGTCGGTAGAGAGAGAAAGAGAAGGGAGAGAGAGTGAAGGTAGAGAGAGAGTCGGTAGAGAGTCAGTAGAGAGAGAGTTGGTAGAGAAAGAGAGAGTCGGTCGAGTGAGAAAGTCGGTTGACACAGAGACGGTAGAGAGAGTGAGTCTGTAGAGAAAGAGAGTCTGTAGAGAGAGACACGGTAGAGGGAGAGACAGAGTCGGTAGAGAGATAGTCAGTAGAGAGAGAGAGGCGGTAGAGAGTGACAGTTGGTGGAGAGCGAGAGAGACGGAAGAGAGAGAGAGTCGGTAGAGAGAGAGAGTCGGTAGAGAGAGAGTCGGTAGAGAGAGAGAGTCGGTTGAGAGAGAGTCGGTAGAGAGAGAGAGAGTCTGGAGAGAGACGGTGGATAGAGTCAGTAGAGAAAGACAGTAGAGAGAGAGAGTCGGTAGAGAGAGAGAGTCAATAGAGAGAGAGAGTCGGTAGAGAGAGAGCGTTGTTAGAGAGAGAGAGTCGGTAGAGAGAGAGTCGGTGGAGAGAGAGAGACGGTATAGTGAGAGTCAGTACAGAGAGAGTCGGTAGAGA